>NC_143488.1:11934390-12265015 GCF_027475165.1 Benincasa hispida | reverse complement strand
GAAAACTCTAATACTAGCTTTCATACATCCACTTTAGGATCCCATACTCATCACTTTACTCACATACGACCTTCATTCATTTATCAAACAATATTTTAACTTTATTTTATAAAAAATGTTATTATTCTTTTAGAAATAAAAATTATTTTAAAATCTTATCTTAATTAAATATTAAAATTTAAAATTTAAAAATAAATAAACATTTAAAAATCAATCCATTAAAACATAGTTTAATAGATAAAATACCAATTAGTATTCTATAAAAGTCAGTGGTTCAATTCTCGTTAATGTGAACTTAAAAAAAAAACTTAAAATTAATATTTTCTATTTAAAAGAAAACCAATATCAACTTTTACTATTTTTAAAATAAAATTTTGAATAGGTGACATAAATAACTTGACAAGGTCAAATATCTTATGATTAAGTTGGGTCTTGAATACATCATATAACTAAAGTAGTTTAAATTAGGTAAATTTGCCTATGTACAAAAAATGTAAACAATTTTCTTAATTTTTTTTTTTTTTTTTTTTTTTTTTTTGTAAATTTTAATTTTTAAAAATTGAAACCCCATTTAAAATCCTTTTATTTTTATTTTTTAGACACCGGGTCCATGTCTATCTATTTCCTAATTTTGAAAATGTTTTAAAAATCTATGCTAAATTTTGAAAAAGAAATTATTTTGTTGTACAACCAGTTTAGGTAAAAATTTAAACAATTTTCATAAGGGTTTTTTCTTTTTATTTTTAACAATTGAAACCCCCATTTAAAATCTTTTTATTTTTATTTTTTTTAGACACCGGGTCCATGTCTATCTATTTCCTAATTTTGAAAATGTTAAAAATCTATGCTAAATTTTGAAAAAGAAATTATTTTGTTGTACAACCGGCTTACGTAAAAATTTAAACAATTTTCATGAGGTTTTTTTTAATTTTTTTTAATTTTAATTTTTAACAATTGAAACCCCATTTAAAATCTTTTTATTTTTTATTTTTTTTTAGACACCGGGTCCATGTCTATCTATTTCCTAATTTTGAAAATGTTTTAAAAATCTATGCTAAATTTTGAAACAGAAATTATTTTGTTGAAACATAGCTAGGAATTCAAATATGCTCTTTTTTCTTAAAAAAAAAAAAAAAATACCAAACAATTATAATATTAAATTTCCATATTTATTTGGTCAATGGACTATTCTCCTTTTCTTTTGATTTTGTTCAATCCTGATTGACCTCCTACTTGGGATTCATGGAAAAGGTCCCAAAAAAAAAAAATAATAATAATAATAATTGATAGCTCAAATGAGTTATTAAAAGAAGTTGAAGTTTTTGTTTTAATCTCAGTATCAATTCTGGTCTAGATGTATTGAGATAAGTCGTTAAAGTAAGGGTAAAAAGAATTTGAAAGGTGAAAATTTTGAATGCTATTTCCGACAATTATCCCTTAACTTTTATTTTGTGGCTAATAATTTTTAAAATTTTAAATTTTGTATCTTATAGGTCTTTGATAAATTGAAAATAGGTAATTAATCTATTAGATATAAATTTAAATGTACTTAAAAAATATAAATATAAAGTTTATATATTTCAATTTTGTATTTAGTGGATACAAAAATTTTAAAAGGAAAATACTTCGGTATTACCTGGGTTGTACAACTGTCAAATAAAAACTTCAAAACTTTAAAAACTAAGGCCGCGGTTGGTAATAATTTAGTTTTTGAGTTTTTGTTTTTAAAAATTAAACTTATAGACATTTATTTCCACTTTCAAATTTCTTCATTTGTTATCTATTTTTTACGATGGTTTCAACTTAGACAAATTTTAAAAACTAAAAAAGTAGCTTTAAAAAATATGGTTTTATTTTTGGATTTTGATTAAGAATTCAACTATTGTAAGATGCAAATCATGGTAAGAAATATGGAACAAATATGGTTAATTTAAAAAAAAAATAAAATAAAAATAAAAGCGAAACTTCATTTGATGACCATTTGGTTTTTGATTTTTTGTTTTTAAAAATTAAGTTTATAAAAATCATTTTTACCTCCAAATTTCTTTATTTATCATATACTTTTTAACAATCGTTTAAATAACCAAACCAATATTTGAAAACAACTTCTAAAAAATTGTTTTTGTTTTTAAAATTTGGTTAATAATTCAACTATTGTATTTAAAAAAAAGATGCAAATCCTCGAAAGAAATATGTTTAATTTTTAAAATAAAAAATAAAATGAATATTAAACGAAATCGAAATAATTATAAAATGGGATATAAATTTATAATTTTGAAAGTTTTATACAAATTTTCGATGAGTAATTTTGTAATTTAACCTAAAATTTAAATATATATAAAAAAAGCTACCTATTTAGACCGGAAACTAGGGGATCTTCCCTAAAGTTGCAAAGGGAAAGTGTGGAAAATTTGAGAGAGAGAGAGACATGAAGTCTGAGTGAGCTTCTCATCATAATCCCACGAGAGCAGTTGCAGAAAGTTTCTTCAAGTGTCAGAATCGTAATAAGGAGGAACAGCAAGGGTAAAAGCTCTGACAACTCCAAACACCTCTTTTATCGGCCCTGGTTTCGGACTCATTCAATTCCTCGAACTCGGCGTTTAGCTTCTGGTTGGTGGGAAAAAAAGAACTGGGGAAGAGCTCGGCGACGATACTCAGCTCTTTTCCCCTCTTCTTGTTCTTCTTCTTGTTCTTGTTCTTCTTCCTTCTTCCCCTTCTTAGAACAACCCCTTTTTCCCTTCCCCTGTTCATTCCCTCTGCTTTTCCTTAACGGTTTCACGGACTTCCCCCTTTGGCAGAGCTTGAAACTTCAAGAAATTTCGTTTCTGGGGTTGTGTGCTTTGGTGTCTGTGAAGCGTCACATTCATCAAGCTTCTGTTTTCCCCTTACTTTGGAGTATGTTATCACTTTTTACTGGATTTTGATTTCTGGGTTGTAATGGGGGTTTTCCATGCATGTCTAAAATGTGTGATCTTTGCTCTTTTGGGACTGCATTGCATTTGGGTTTCTTGGCTTTTGTTGGTTTTTGGGATTATTGGGAATGGTGAAGGTAATGGGTGTTTGTTTTTTATTCATTTATTTATTGTTTGGAAGATCAACTTTGGTGGTAGTATGTTGATCATGGAGTTTTGAGGTTTTCTACAAGGACCTTTAGGTGATTGTCTTGCCCCTATTGATAAAATTTGCCTATCAAAGTGTTTAGCTCATTGAGCTAACGAAAGCAGATGATTTACTTATCTGTTGAAGCATTCTTGATTCTGATTATGTTTCTTTATACATCAACATTCTACAAAGGGAAGGGCTTTGTTTGATTCGTGATGTCAGTTGTATTGCTGATGTATTGATGCTTGTTTTCTGCTGATAATGGGCAAAATCAGTGCATGGAGCTTTAGTACTATGTGCTGAGTTAGCAAATTGATTTATGACAGAAAGTGTTTGTTCTCATGCATTTTTTTTTATTTGAAATTTTAAAGGAGTCAAAGTTACAATAGTTGAAGGCATAGCAGCTTGTCCTGACACATGGCGTACTGATCTATTAATCTTTCTGTTGAAGATAACTAGTTTTTATCAAGGAGTTGCCAAATAAACATAGCTATTTGTAGCATTAAATCATTTTGTGTCAATAGTTTCATTTAATAATCAATTCATAATTATGTGTATTGATTGAGTGAGCATGCGTTTTTGCTGCATTATAAAGTTGGACAAAAGTCACATGCATTTCGTGTCCCTTCAACTTCTGGTCTTCTTACTTTTGGGGCATTTTATCATCAACAAGAAGTTTGGGGCACTAGAGCATGCTAGAATTTCTTTTTCTGTTCATAAGGATGAATGAATATGTCAGTGATCTATCTTGTCAAACTCATTTAACTTCCAAAATCTGTTGAACTAAATGTGCTACGTATTTCATCCACTCTTGTAATTTCGTTTTTACTCATCCTGCTTAGTTTGTAAGCCACACATTTATTTTACTGGTTCCGACTGTCAATGCTACTTTTACCATGGTCTTTTATTGCAATAAGTCCGAATAGCTTGATCTCAACTTATTGTTAGTTGACTTTGTTCAATGGACATGTTTTCTGTTACTTATTTAGTATTTCACAATTTCATTTATGGTTTTGCGATTTATGAATCACATGTTTATAGTAAATGGCAATGCTAATTTCACAAATGTAAGAAACCATGCTCAGTATATGTGAATTCTGTGTGTGAGTTAGAGATAATGCCAAGTATTTATTCTCTTTTCTTCCTTAATGAAGATTTCCCTTTTCCTTTTGAAAAAGTAAAAAAAAAAAAGTTGAAATATGCCAAAATTAGAAGCACTGTTTGATCTTGATGCACATTACACAGATATTATTAGCATGTCGGTTTTTTCACTCAATAGTTTTCTGGCTTAATGTAGTGAACTGTAAAAACTTCAAACATTTTGCCATTCCAATTGAATATGAATTTGCTGTTCCATTTATTTCTCCAGGTACTGACTGGCTTGGGTGGGAGAAAAAGTTGTATGAGTTTTGCCGGAGACTTTCAACCAGAGCAGAAGGTATAATTTTCAGGACGATATTGCAGTTGAGTCTTTAACCTGTATTTCTCGAGTTCATCCCTTTAACTTGCATTGTATTTAGCAACTCTTATTTATTTCTCTCATTTAAATTTTCCACTCATGTCTCTTCTTACTAGAAGCTTCTAAAGTATTAAGTCTTTACCTTAGGCTAGTTGTACTAGTCTCTGCTTGTCTTTAGCATGTCTCTTGAAATTTTTACATGCTTGCAAAAGCTTTGAGTTCATCTATTTGATTTTCCAACTGCAATTGGTCTTCTTCTCTTCTTCTAGTTAAGTTTTAGTTGTGGCTGGAGCCCATGTTATTTTCTGTCCATTTTAATTATTTCTTCTCAAATCAAGGAATAAATGCTCTAGAAAAGCTGTTTAGTTTTGGCTAGAGCCCTTTCAGTTTCAGGAATCTCCATAAAGATCAAGTTTTATTTGGACTTCCAATATCCCCTCCTTGTCCATGTTATTTTCTGACCAAGCCTCACTAGAAAAGCTTTCATGGACTGTTATTGTTTTATTTCAAATGCACTAGGTGATGATCCATATGGAAGATGAACAGGATGGTGAGCTACCAATTCCATCTGGTCTTCTAACTGGCATAAACTTTAGTGTCGCAACTCAGCAAGATACGGTAAGTATTTTAATTGTGATATAATAACCTCATTTATTGCTTTAGGAAGTCACTAATTTTCAAGACCAATCACTTAGGTTTTTTTTTTTTTTGGTTTGTTTGTTTGTTTGTAATGGATTCTTGCATTGGGTGCACTATTGGCCATTAGGGTTTTTGAATCTTGGATTAACCTGGATCTCTGTGCTATTGACATGAAATGGAGTACCTTGACTGCTCCCTCGTTGTGTAGTCTGACTTCTTTTTGTGGGCTTATTTTTTATATGCTCTTGTATTCTTTCATTTTTCCTCAATAAAAGTTTAGTCATTCATTCAAAAAGAACAGCCATTACTTGTGTAATGTAGGGCTGGGGATTGGAGCTTTTCAACAAAGCAACGATGCCTTACTACTGAAATGACTTTGGAGATTCACTCAAGAAGAAGGATCTTTAGGGAAGAACATTTTTTCTAGCATATATGGGACAAACACCTTTAAACTATTGCATGCATGGTCATAGGATATATGTATGTATTGGTATACAAACAATACAAATTCACTTCTCTCCTTAGGGTTATATTTAGTTGGTGTCACATTTGCTTAGATATGACAACAAACTTCTATTTAATTCCAACATTTTTGGTTGGGAAGCAGCATTGTAGCAAGCTCTTGCCTAACATAGGATCTCAGTTCAAGCACAACTACACTCTAAATATGATGGGTAACCACCCTACTTTCTCTCACTGCCCCTTCTTTACTAGTTGGCTCTTGCCCTATAAACACACTCATTCTCTACTACCTACCATTATTGATATTGCCAATTTGAAAATAGGTTACAAATCCATGAATGTCGTTGTTTCTATCAAATAGGTGACAAATGGGACCTTAATTGTTAGATTAATTAATAATTTTTTTGGTAAAATAACAAGCTTATTTTCAAGGATATAGCACGTACGATATGATATATCATTTTATTTAATAATTAATAACTTTCTTATAGTTTTAATGTTTTAATTATTGAATTCAAGGCTTAAACTTTGTTTTTCATCGTTAATCTTATAGTGCTCAAATCCTTGAATTTAAAACTTAAAATTTAAGTATAAGATAACAGCCTTACTTCTCCTTCTCTCCAACTTGGTGTATTACGTGTGCTGCACACTTTGAATATCCGGAACACCTCTTTCTTCATTGTTTCTTTGCTTCTCATTATTGAGACATTATTCTTGTCGCTTTTGGTTGGTCCTTGGCTTTCTCGGATTGCCCATATGATTTCCTTGCCTACATTTTTTCTGGTCATCCTTTCCATTAGGAGAAAGACTCTTTGACTTGCTATTAATAGAGTTTTCTTTTGGTATCTTTGGATGGAAAGGAATGGTAGAGGCTTTAGAGATTCTTTTTCAGGATTTTAATGTCTGTTCCTTTCTATGGACTGGTGTAAACATTACCGACTTTTTTCTAATTTTAGTCTTTCGTACTTGATTTCCAATTGGAAATGTTCTTGTAATTCACCATAGGCGTTTTTGGAGTTATTGTTGAAAATTAAATATGTTTTAATTAGATAAGTTATAGATGAATTAATTTATCGGAGTTGACAAAATTAAAGGATGAGAGTTAATTATGTACGTTAATGTAAGAGTTAATTTAGTAGAGTTTCACATGAATTAAGTGTAGGACTTTAATTGTTCCATGTATGTTTAATTAGGGTGTGAGTTATGTATTTAAATTTGTCCATAACAATCCTATAAATAGGATTGACATTTACAAGCAACCAACTGTGAAGAAGAATATACAAAGAGATTTAGGTTGAAGAGTCTTCCAAATATTTTTGTTCTCTCTCAAATATTTTTTTATTGATTATTTATTTATGAGTGTCTATCTCATGCTTCCAACAAAGTGGTATTAGAGCTTAAGTTTGGAGTTTGAAGAACAAGAATTGTTTTTGCAAAATGCCAAATAATAATTTGGTTCCTTTCCAAGTGCCTTGACTTAATTGAGTCTTGAGTTAACAGCGAGTAGGTGCGATCCCTACGAGCTATATCACACACGCACTACTGTCAAAAGAAAATTATAGCAACTGGTGTATTCGTATGAAAGCTCTACTTAGTTCACAAGATGCATGGGACATTGTTAATAATCGTTATGAAGAACTAGAAAGTGATGCGACTTTAAATCAAGCTCAACGAGAAGCTTTGAAAAATACAAGAAAGAAAGACAAAAAGGCTCTCACCATTATTCATCAGGTCATTGATGATCCAAATTTCAAGAAGATTTCTGAAGTAACTATTGCACATCAAACATGAAAATTTTTGGAGAATACACATAAAGGAGTAGATCAAGTCAAGAAGGTTTGCCTCCAAAAATTGATAGGTGATTATGAATCACTTCATATGAAGGAGTCTGAATCGGTTTCTGTTTTTATTCTTCAAGATTGATAGTAGTAGTAAATGAAATGAAAAGATATGATGAGACAATAAATGATAAGCAAGTAGTAGAAAAGATACTTCGCTCATTGGATGAAAAGTTCAATTTTATCATTGTAGCTATTGAAGAATCAAAGGATCTAAGTACAATGTCCATTGGTCAACTTATGGGTTCTTTACAAGCCTATGAAGAGAAGCTTATCCAGAAGAACAAACATACAACTAAGCAACGTTTTCAGATCAAAGTTGCAATTAGAGATAAAGAAGATAGCCTCTTGAAAGGCAATTGAGGTTGAGGACGAGATAACAATTGTGGACGTGGTGATTTCGGAGGCCAAGGTTGAGGAAACTACAGTCAAAGAAAATTTTATAAGAGTAATTCAAACTCTAATTCATCAAGAGGGTATAGAAGACAAAATTATTCGAGGTCAAATGGAGAAAGATCAAATAATGAAAGGAGGTATGATAAAAGACATGTTGAATGTTATAACTGTCATAAATTTGGACATTATTCCTATTAATGCAAAAATAAAGTTGAAGAAAATACAAACTATGCTGAGAAAGATGAAGAAAGTGGCGAGTCATATTTGCTTCTAGCATGCAAATGTGAAGAAACGTGAAAAAATGCATGGTATCTTGATAGCGGTGCAAGCAATCACATGTGTGGATGTAAGTCGATGTTCGTGGAACTTGATGAATCCGTTGGTGGTAATATCATATCTAGTGATGCCACAAAAATTCCTGTTAAAGGAAAGGTTAAAATTTCGATCAACTTGAAGAATGAGAAATATGAGTTTATCTCTAATGTTTATTATGTGCTTGATATGAAGAACAATAGTTTAAGTTTGGGACAACTCTTAGAGAAAGGCCGTAATATTTTGATGAAGGATTATAGTCTTTCAATAAGGGACAATCGTGATAGTATGATTGTTAAAGTGCAAATGATGAAGAATAGAATGTTCTTATTAAACATTCAAACTGATGTTGCTAAATGCTTGAAGTCATGTTTGAAAGATCCATCTTGGATTTGACACTTGAGACTTGGGCATTTGAACTTTGATGGCTTAACACTATTAGCAAGGAAGGACATGATGAAAGGACTGTCATATGTCAGACATCCAGATCAATTTTGTGAAGGTTGTCCTTATGGCAAGCATTTAAGGAAGAGTTTTCCACAAAAATCTTCTTCAAGAGCAAGGAGACCACTAGAGTTAGTTCACACTGATTTTTGTGGATTGATCAAACCAAGTTCTTTCGGTAAGAATAATTATTTCTTATTATTCATTGATGATTTTAGTCGAAAAACTTGGGCTTATTTTTGTCGAGGAGAAATCAAAGATATTTGGCATGTTCAAGAAATTTAAAGCTCTTGTTGAAAAGGAAAGTGGTTACTACATAAAAGCTTTGAGATCAGATAGAGGAGGAGAATTCACTTCAAATGAATTCAAAGATTTTTGCTCAAAAAATGGAATTCGTTGGCCTATGGCAGCTCCATGGACTCCTCAACAAAACGGTGTTGTTGAGAAGAAGAATAGAATGATACTTAATATGGCTCGAAGCATGTTGAAGAGTAAGAAGATGCTAAAAGAACTTTGGGTACAAGCTGTCGATTGTGTCGTATACTTGTCCAATTGTTCCCATACTAGAAGCTTGTGGAACAAAACTCCTCAACAAGCATGAATAGTAAGAAAACCATCCATTTCTCATTTTGAGAGTATATGGAAGTATGGCTTATGCGCATATACCTGATCAAAAGCGTAGTAAGTTCAATGATAAAAGTGAGAAGCATATTTTTGTTGGCTATGATGCAAGTTCAAAAGGCTACAAGCTTTATAACCCTGTTACAAAGAAGACGATGGTAAGTAGAGATGTGTTTGATGAAGAAGCAACATGGAATTGGAATGATGAACCAAAAGACTAAAAGTTTTTACTTTTTCCTAATGATGATGATGAGTCTAGCGACATTGCTTCTCCATCAACACCACCAACATTCTTGAATGGATGTTTGGAAGAAGAAGTCTACTTAGAACAACCTATTGACTGTGCTGTGAGAGTTCCAAGAAGATAAAGTTCTGAAATTATTGTTGAAACAATTGTCAAGAATGTGGATTAACAGAATCAACAAATATTTCCTTGACAATGGGTATTTGAGATGCCTTTATGAACATTCTCTTTATATTAAGACTAATGGTCATGGAAATATTTTGTTGGTTTGTCTGTATCTGGATGACTTAATTTTTATAGGAAATTGTGTAAGTATGTTTGGAAATTTCAAGACGGCAATGACCCAAGAATTTGAAATGACAGATATTGGGTTGATGTCATATTATCTTGGCATTGAGGTGAAACAACAAAAGAAGATATTTTCATCTCTCAAGAATATACTAGAGAAATTCTAAAGAAGTTCAAGATGATCAATTCTAATCTTGTCACAACTCCGATTGAAATTGAGACAAGACTATCCAAATATGAAGGAGTTGTCGTTGATCCTTCATATTTCAAAAGCTTTATTTTTGAGATATTTGACTTGCACGCGACCAGATATTCTTTTTAGCATTGGATGAGTCAATTTACGGAATCTCCTACAACTACTCATTTGAAAGCGGCAAAGAGAATTCTTTATTACCTCAAAGGCTTGATTATGAGTTATTTTATTCATCATCTAAAGAATTCAAGCTTGAAGGCTATTGTGATAGCGATTTGGCTAGAGATGTTAACGATAAAAAAAGTACAAGTGGATATGTTTTATTTGTTGGTAATACTGCTTTTATTTGGAGTTCAAAGCAGCAACCTATTAGGACATTATCTACTTGTGAGGTAGAATATGTTGCTGCAGCTTCACGTGTTTGTCATGCAGTTTGGTTAAGGAATTTGCTAAAGACAGTTGGAATTTTGCAAGATGATGCTACTGTGATCTATGTAGACAATAAGTCAACAATTGCTCTAGCAAAGAATTCGGTGTTCCATGATCATAGCAAGTACATTGATACAAGATTTCACTTTATCAGAGATTGCATTACAAGGAAGGTGGTTCAAGTTGGACATATGAAAATAGAAGATCAAATTGCGGATATTTTCACGAAACCACTCAAAGTTGATGTGTTCAACACATTGAGAACTTTGCTTGGAGTCTTCAAAAAACATGTTTAAGGGGATGTTGAAAACTAAACATGTTTCAATTAGATAAGTCATAGATGAATTGATTTATGAGAGTTGGCAAAATTAAAGGATAAGAGTTAATTAAGTATGTTAATGTAAGAGTTAATTTAGTAGAGTTTCACATGAATTAAGTGTAGGACTTTAATTGTTTCATATATGTTTAATTAGGGTGTGAGTTATGTATTTAAATTTGTCCATGACAATACTATAAATAGGATTGTCATTTACATTGTTAAAGCAACCAAGTGTGAAGAAGAGTACACAAAGAGATTTAGTTTGCAGAGTCTTCCAAATTTTTTTGTTTTCTTTCAAATATTCTTTTGTTGGTTATTTATTTGTGAGTGTCCATCACACGCTTCCCACAGTTATTGTTTCTTTTATTTCATTCATTAATGATTTGTTTCCCTTCCTCAAAAAATAAACCATCACGGTAGACCTAGTGGTGAATAAGCCTGAATGTAGGTTCAGTCCATAATGGACTACTTATCTAAAATTTAATATCCTATGAGTTTTTTTAATAATCAAATGTAATAGGGTTAGGGGGTTATTCCGTAAGGATAGGTGGAGTGTGCAAGCTTGCCTAGAAACCTACAAATATAAACAAAAAAATTATAACAATTCATATTGGTGAAGGGTTCAATCATAATAAGTATCAACCTGTTTGTGAATTTTAATGGTAAAGGGGTTTAATTGCAATGATTTCATAAGCGGGGGACATTGTTCAAATTTATAAAACTCATGTTGAGATTACTCTATATTGGAAGGTGAACGTTTTGCTTCTTCTTTTTTTCTTTTTTTCCCCTTCATTTATCTTAATTTTTATTCCATGTACTTCTGTTTGTAAAGGAAGAAAGAGGGATAGGAACCCTAGTGAAGCTTGGTCTCTTGTTTGCTATCATTTTTCTTGGTGGGTTTGATTTCGAAATCCTTTTGTAACTAGGCATTATTTTGCATAGTTGGAGTCCCTCCATATAGAGGGATGTCTCTTTTCGTGGGTTTGGTTTTTTGTACGCCCATGTAATCCTTCATTTTTTCTCAATGAAAGTCATTTCTGCCAAAATAAAATAATATAATAAAAAAGGTTTTTTTTTTTTTTTTTAAATTTTTGTTTCATATATTAAAAAATTGTTGTTGGATAAAAAACCAAAGGTGCCTTAGACTTGTGAGTTTATACGTGCCTTTAATTTTGTACGGTGTTATGTTGCTAAACATGCATGATTTGATTTTTTGATATTCTGATGTGAAAAGAAACTTTATCGATTAACAGGAGAATATAGCAGTACTAACAGTTGATGCAGCCAGCGAGGTATCTGATCCTAAGTTGGGACTTCCGAATCCATCTTATCAGTGCACCACATGTGGTGCTAGCTCCCTAAAATCTTGTGAAGGTAATTAACTAATCACGTTATAAAGGTGTTACTTGTTAAGTTTTCTTTCACACGTTGGAGTGTACTAACAATTTTGTTTGAATGGTTTTGGAAGGACATTTTGGGGTCATTAAATTCCCATATACTATAATCCATCCTTATTTTCTCTCGGAAGTTGCACAAGTGTTGAATAAAGTTTGTCCAGGGTGTAAATCTATCAGGCAGGAACTATGGGGCAAGGTCAGGTACCTCACTTATTGTGATGAACCTTGAATTATTGTAATTAATTTAAAAGTTGATATGTAGATTATTCTCATAAAAACAATGTCTTTTCTCCTTTCCATCCATGTTTTGAGGAAATTTTTTTGAATTCTGATTCAATTGAAGAACGATGTACAGGGCTTTTAGTACCCTCTGATAAGAATGTCGCCTTACCACTCTCCCCTTCGCTTATCTCACCCCTCCAAAACCATTTTGTCTTCACTCCTTTGGATCCAACTTTAGGTTTAACAAGAGGAGTTATTCACTTGGCAAAATGACTCTCCACCTTGTGGGGAGGTAAGTTTGAGTTGTGTGGAATCAAGTCATTCAGCCCGTGGATTTCAGTTGGAGGTTGATGTTTTTGAAGATTCTTTATCTGAAGCTTTTGACACTATTTTGGGATTGTGACAAGAAGACTCCTCCTATTCCTTCATCCATGCCGGCCAAATTTACTTCGTTGATTTCTTGTGGTTTTGAGTTTTGTGAAATTCCTCCTTTCTCTCAAGAAAGAAGCCGCGTCATGGTTGTTTTTTTATTCTTTGAGATATTTGGATTGACTTGCACAAGGAGATCTTTAATTCCTTTGCTGGTGATGGTTCTCCCGAAGCTTCTTTCAATATGTTGAAGTTGTTGCAGTGGTGAAGAGTTTTTCTAGAAATGGTTTCAATGTCTAAAAATAAAACGTTGAAGAACAAAGCACCAAAGATCTTTCCAGGAAGATGACCTCATTAATGGGTCCTTTCTACTGTATTCGCTGTCAGAGGGTGGAGGAAAACCTAGACCACCTCCTTTAGGACTGTTTGTTTGCGAGGTTTGTGTGGATTTGCTTTCTATTTGACATTCAGATTGCTTGTCAGAGGGATATTCGGGCTATGATTGGGGAGTTCCTCCTCCATCCGCCTTTTAGATAGAAAGGCCACTTGTTGTGGTACACTGGGGTGTGTGCTGTTTTCTAGGATATTTGGGGGGAGAGGAACAATAGGGTCTTTAGAGGTCTGAACAAGGACCTTTGTGAGGTTTGGTCTTTAATGAGATTTCATGTTTCGTTTGGGCTTCCATTTTGAAGGTTTTTTTTTTGTAATTATTTTCTAGGTAATATCTTGCATAGTTGGAAACAAGAGGGGTTGTTTTTTGTGGGCTGACTTTTTTGTATTTCCTTGTATTCTTTCATTCTTTCTCAATGAAAGCTTTTGTTTCTATAAAAAACAAAAGGCACCAAAGATCTTGATAAGACAATGAGCCAAAGCTGACGAGACACCGAAGATCTTTTGCTTCCTTTACCATGAAAACTGAAAATCCAAGCCTTTCAACTCCCAACCCCCAAACTCCAATTGGGCAAAAGGAAGCTTTTAGCCTTCTTGATAAATAAATCTCAGACAATTTATTTATTTATTTTTAAATTATTATTTCTTTTAATGAAAAATTGAACTCATTGAGGATAAAAAAAAGAAAGAATACGTGGGCCTTCAAAGAGAACCCACAAAAAAGAGGGAGGTGACCTACAAAAAGGCATCTAATAAAATAAAACCTATTGGAAAATTACAAAATGACTTCATCATTAATGCCCACAAAGGGACGTCGAATTTAATTGAAGACTACTCCTTAGTCAAGGGCCTTTGAAACCCTCTAAAATTCTATTGTCCCATTAAAGTTCTACTCTTCCTTTCTCCTTAAAGCCCCTAAACAATAACACACCTCACACATCCCGAAATCCCTTACTTTCTCGCAAAAGGGTTGGTGGAGAAGGAACTCCTTGATTATATCTCTACAACTTATGTGCTAGGATATCTCTACAACTTATGTGCTAGGATATCTCTACAACTTATGTGCTTAGCCAGACTAAAGCCAAACTCATTAAAAAATCGGCTCCAAATAACGAACGCATAATCACATGACCAAAGAATATAGTTTGGGTCTTTCAAAGAGAAAAAGGTCATTTTCTTTCTCCATCTGTCTTGTTTGATGCCTTGGTCGGTTGATGATTGGGGAGTTCCTCCTCCATCTGCATTTCAAAGAGAAATGACTGTATTCTATGGTTTACAGGAGTGTATGGATTATTGTGGGATGTTTAGGGGAAGAGGAACAATAGTGTGTTTCATGGTGTGGAGAGGGACCCTAAGCAAGGTTTTGATCCTTGGTGAGATTGCATGTTTCTCTTTAGACTTCGGTTTCGAAGACTTCTTGTAATTATTTTCTAGGCAATATAAGGGGAAAAAAATGTCATTGTGCCCTCGGAACTCTTCACCTTTTGAAATTTTTATCTGAGCTGGTTCGATATGGGACTAACCATGGTCAAACGTAACTGCCTGGTGGTGGTGGTAGCTTCTGCATTTTTTTTTCCTAATCTAATTTAAGATTTATTTTTAAATTTGTATTTTGGTTCTCTTTACATGTGCCAGGTTGAGGATCCAACATCTGATTATCATCGACCTAAAGGTTGCAGATATTGTTTTGTAAGTTCATTTAGCTCATGTTGTTTTATTTCTGTCTTAACAGTTCATTGTTTCAAAACTGTTCTGATGAAAAAGTGTTATTTCAAACCATGCTTTATGTGCTCAACAGGGAAGTCTAAAGGATTGGTATCCGCCTATGAGGTTTAAGCTTTCTACTACTGATATGTTCAGAAAAAGTATGATTATGGTGGAAGTGAAAGAGAATATGTCGAAGAAATATCAAAAAAAGGTGGCTAAAGGAGGATTGCCTTCAGATTATTGGAATTTTATCCCTAAAGATGAACAACAGGAAGAGAGTTATTGTAGACCAAACAGGAAAATCCTAACACATGCTCAGGTATTGGGCCTCTTTATGCATCTGAGTCCTTGATTAGATTTAGTTTGCCCAGTTTTTTTTTTATCTACGCACATTTCCGTTGTTTCCTCAATTTATTTTCCTTAGAAACGTCAGAAACTACTGTATTTCTTGATCACTGTGAACCCCATGAAACCCTGATTTGTTTAATGATGCGATTAATATGTTCTCTTTTCTGAGTAAAGAAAGACGAAAAAAAGAAATTCAAATCAGGAACCACAGAGAGAGAGAGAGAGATGTGTCAAAATTATAAATGCATAACCTTAACGGCTTTAGAGATTATAAAAATAATGATGTCCTGGATTTTTACTTTGTGGGACCCCTTCTCTTATTTATTTTTTTGTATGCTCATGTATTGTCTTCTTTCATTTTTCTCAATGAAAGTAGTTATTTGTATTAAAAAAGAAAAAAAGATGTCCTCCCATCTAGTTTATGTTGTGTGCTTTTCTCTTGAGTTTCTGTCATGCTTCTTATGTCTTGGGTCTTTTTATCATTATGATTATTTTAATTTAAAACTGTTCACTTAATATAATGTCTTATTTTATTTTTTTAAAAAAGAGAGAGTGAACGAACTAAGCAGTCTTGAAAGCCTTGAACACATTGGAGAATTGAATGAATATTGTAAACTAAAGGAGTCTGTTGTCTGTAATGCGTTGCTCTAGCCTCAACTGATGCATTTCAAAATTAATTTGGCTTCAACTTTATAATTTTGATGTTTCTTTGTCATTCATACCTTATCCATTTCTTTCTGGCAACTGCAAATCTTTTGCATTATTGTAAACCTGTGATATTTTCCTTCACTATTTTAACGATACGTTTTTCTTGGATTTCAGGTTCATTACTTGTTGAAAGATATTGACCCAAAGTTTCTTAAAAAGTTTGTGCCTGCAACAGATTCACTGTTTCTGAACTCTTTCCCTGTTACTCCAAACAGTCATCGTGTGACTGAATTGACACATTCATTTTCAAATGGACAGCGTCTGATCTTTGTAAGACTTTTCTTCTCAATGCACTGTTGTTAGGTTGAGGTTATTCAAACAGAAGGATATTTGAATGACATTTGCCTCTTTCTAACGTGTTGCTTTTAAACATGTTTAACAATTTAAGGATGAAAGGACCAGGGCTTACAAGAAGGTGGTTGATTTTAGAGGGACAGCTAATGAGTTAGGTTCTCGCATTCTCGATTGTCTCAAAATTTCGAAGGCAATTTACAATATCTTTGTCTTTTGTCTTAATCATGTTAATTATTATGTGAAACTTTTGCGCTTGCTTATATTGCCACTTCTTTTATGCAGCTTAGCCCAGAGAAGTTACAAAGTAAAGATTTGGTTTACCAGCAAAAGAAAATAAAGGATACTGCTACTAGCTCGTATGGTTTAAGATGGATCAAAGATGTTGTTCTTGGAAAGCGGAGTGACCATTGTTTCCGCATGGTTGTTGTTGGTGATCCAAACATTGAGTTAAGTGAAATTGGCATACCTTGTCATGTTGCAGAGAGGTTGCAAATATCTGAACATCTGAGTTCCTGGAATATGAAGAAATTAAGTACTTCTTGTTACCTTAATCTTGTTGTAAAGGGAGAGATTTTTGTTCGTCGTGAAGGTCGTCTAGTTCGTGTACGTAATGTTCTTGAACTTAATATGGGGGACACTATATATAGGCCCCTAGCTGACGGGGATGTCGTGCTGGTTAATCGACCACCATCCATACATCAACATTCACTTATTGCTTTATATGTCAAGCTTCTTCCGGTCTCCTCAGTTCTTTCCTTAAACCCACTTTGTTGTTCTCCTTTCCGTGGAGATTTTGATGGTGACTGCCTTCATGGTTATGTTCCTCAATCACTCGAAGCCCGAGTGGAGGTTAGAGAGTTGGTTTCTCTAGATAGACAGCTAATTAATGGCCAAAGTGGTAGAAATCTGCTGTCACTTAGTCATGATAGTTTAACTGCTGCTCATTTAATTATGGAAGATGGAGTTTCGTTAAATGCTTTCCAGATGCAGCAGTTGCAAATGCTCGCTTTACATCAGTTGTTGCCCCCAGCAATTGTAAAAGCTCCTTTGTTTAGAAATTGTGCTTGGACTGGTAAACAGTTATTCAGCATCCTCCTACCTCCTGATTTTGATTATTCTTCTCCTTCTCACAATGTTTTTATTAAAAATGGAGAATTAATATCTTCGGAAGGATCTTACTGGCTTCGAGATAGTGGCAGAAACCTCTTCCAAGCACTAATAGAACACTGTGAGGGGAAGACCCTTGACTACTTGCACGATGCTCAAGGGGTTCTTTGTGAATGGTTATCAATGAGGGGGTTGAGCGTTTCATTGTCGGACTTGTACCTCTCTGTGGATTCACACTCTCACAAAAACATGATGGATGATATCTTTTGTGGGTTACAGGAAGCTGAGGAAACATGTAATTTAAAGCAGCTGATGGTGGATTCACATAAAGATATCCTTACTGGAAACGATGAAGATAATCAACACATGTTATCTATTGAAATGGAGCGTTTAATTTATGAGAAGCAGAAATCTGTTGCTCTAAATCAAGCTTCCGTTGATGCTTTCAAGAAAGTTTTCCGGGATATACAAAATCTAGTTTACAAGTATTCTGGTAAAGACAATTCTCTTCTTACTATGTTCAAGGCTGGAAGCAAGGGTAATTTGCTGAAATTAGTTCAGCATAGCATGTGTCTTGGCTTGCAACACTCTTTGGTTTTTCTATCCTTCAGCCTTCCACATAAGCTCTCATGTTCTGCATGGAACAGTCAGAAGATGCCTCGTTATATTCAGAAGGATGGTCTTCCTGACCGTACACAGTCTTTCATACCATATGCTGTGGTTGAAAATTCCTTTCTCTCAGGGCTTAATCCGTTCGAGTGTTTTGCTCATTCAGTGACAAATCGAGATAGCTCTTTCAGTGACAATGCTGAAGTTCCTGGGACTTTGACACGAAAACTTACGTTTTTAATGCGGGATATTTATACTGCATATGATGGAACAGTGAGGAATGCATATGGAAATCAGCTGGTTCAGTTTTCTTATGACATTGATAGACCTACTAGCGTCTCTAATGAATTGGATAGTGAGAATAATAATAAAGATCGTGATATAGGTGGTCATCCTGTTGGGTCATTGGCTGCTTGTGCTATGTCAGAAGCTGCATATAGTGCTTTGGACCAACCAATTAGTCTACTTGAAGCTTCCCCGTTGCTAAATCTAAAGGTACTGTAGCCTTTTCCTCTCAATGCGACTGTTTCGTCAAAGATTTTTGGAAATGTATATATTATTTTTATTGTTTTATTCTCTGTTTGTAGAATAATCAATTAACTGAAGGGTTTTGATAGACTTAATCTTGGGAAAATTTTCCCGGGCTTTAATCAATAGGTGCGTTTGGTTCTTAGTTTTCAAAAGAGACCTTTTTATTCCCTGAGTTTTTTAAAATAGGTTTAAAAGGTTCCTTCTAACTATTTAAAGTATTTTTATATTATTTTATAAGCTGATGATTTATTTTAAAATTAAAAAATTATACTCTCTCCTCCCCACCATCAACCCTCCTTCCATCTTCTTCCTCTCATCACAACCGTTTCATCATCCAACCCCTTCTACAACACTCCTCATGTTCCCTAGATCTCGTGGTTGCCATCGCCAAACCCAACGACCACCTCCCTTACATATGGGTAGTGCCAATGAAAAGGACTCATCTTTATGATTATTGAATTAACCGATGACTTTCATAGATTTCACTGGAAACACACCTCCTAAAATTAAACCCACAAACACAGGCTTTCTCAAATTATTCTTACATATTTAATATTCCTTTTAAATTATTCAAAAAGGTGTATGTATCCAGTACCCAAATACCCCATTCAAATTTCTGCAAGAAGGTTTGAGCTTTTATGTTAGAATTGTTACCTTGTGAATTCAGAGAATACCCAAGCTTCAAAGATCTCCTTTTTGGGTTTCAGTAGAGAGATGAAAATGTCAGTAGTGGTTTGGTTTAAGTAGAGAGATTAAAATGTCAGCAACGATTTCGACTTTGACCCACGTGGTTGTCAGAGGGAGATACTTATTAGGACTTCGATCGGATGTCCTCTGTTTCTGTTTCTACTGCAGCTTCTACTGGAGAAGGGAGAAGAGGGTCAGGTAAAAGTAGAGGGAAGGAAGGTAGAGAGAAGAAACAACTTTTTAATTTTAAAATAACACATCAGCTTTTAAAATAATTGAAAAAATACTTTAAATAGTTAGAAGGATCTTTTAAACCTATTTCCAAAAATTTTGGGCCTAAAAGGGTCTATTTGTAAACTAAGGGACCAAACATACTTATTGATCAAAACTCGGGGACTAAAAAGGTGATTTTTCCTTTAATCTTATATTTAAAGACTCTTGTAGTGTCATTTCCTCTCCATTAATATTGATAACCACTTGTTGGGCCTTATGCAAATTTTAAGCCCACAAGTGGATTAGTGTTAAAGTTTTGATATAAAATTAAATTTGCAGTAACCCATAAACTTAAACCTTTTGGGTTTAGTGTTGATTTAACTATCTGCAAAGTGCTTTTATGTTTTTTGCTGCATGCTATGTGTGTGTTTATTTATTTATCTCTTAAAACAAAATTTAAAACTTATCTTACACAAACGAGTTTTCTACCTTAAGAAACTTTTTTTTTTTAAAAATTTTTCCAAAAAAAGTACTAGAAAACTTTTCAAGCATAACTTGTAAACAGGTCTGTAGTTTCTGATACCAAGATTAATGGTTGTGATATATTTTACTCATGCAGAGAGTGCTGGAGTGTGGTTCAAAGAGGAATAGTACGAAACAAACCTTTTCATTGTTCTTATCAGAGAAACTTTCAAAACGAAGTTATGGATTTGAGTATGGAGCGTTAGGAGTTAAGAACCATTTAGAAAGAGTAATGTTTAAAGATATTGTGTCTACTGTCATGATAATGTAAGTTATTATATTTTCTATGTTTTTTATATTTGTCATAGCCGTGTTTATAGTATCTTTTGATTGACGTTATTAGCAATGTTTTCTATGGATATTAGTTTCTCGCCACAGCCCTCGCGGAAAAAGCATTTTAGTCCTTGGGTTTGCCACTTTCATGTGTGCAAGGTAATGCAATCTGAAAACTGTCTTTCTTTATATGACGCAAGTATATACTGTTAGAGTCCTCTGTATCTGGTATCAACCATAGTATATCCATCCAGGAAATTTTGAAGAAAAGAAGATTGAAGATGAATTCTGTCATCCATTCCCTTAATATACGGTGTGACTCTGTGAGACAAGAAGGAAGAATGAATTTGCCCTCTTTGCAAATAATATCCCAGTACGTTCCTTCTTCCATTGACATTTAGAGTTGGTTCCCTTTCGTTAAATATTCTCTATTTGGGCTTTTCTATCAAAGCAAGTTAACCTTTGTAATCTCACTTGAGCTGTATGTTGTTTTGTGGCTTGGCTGATAAGGGATTGTCCTCTAGCTGATTCAGTGAGGGAAGATGGTGATACGGTGTGCTTAACTGTTACAATAGCCGAAAACACAAAGAACTCTTTCCTGCAATTAGATTTCATTCAAGATTTGCTGATTCATTTCCTTCTTGGTACAGTTATAAGAGGTCTGTACTATTTGTTACCTTGCAATACTTAATGTGCATTTCCACACACGCATGGCCAGCCTGAATAGCTGATGTTTTGACTTGATAATATTTCATTATCTAAAACTTATCATTGATGTCTGTTTTTTCTTGAATTTAGAGATGAAGTCACAATGTGTTAAAAATGTCTTTACTGATACATTTTTTTAATATTTTCTGTAGAATATTGGATATATTTGGTGTGCTTTAGTTATGGGCACCTGGTTCATTCTTGTATAATCTATAAATTAGGAGTTAGAGAAGCTGTAGGGGAATCGAATTTTGGGAAAAAGGGGCTTTATTTTGAAAAGGCCCAAGACAATGTTGATTGGTTATATGAATTGAGCTTTAGATGGACAATGTGGAAGAGTGCTTTCTTCTTCAAAGTCAAGTTACTCTTTATCCTGTCATTCCCAAGTTTGTCCAGCTAGAAGGCTTTTCTCTAATTCGAGTCTGTTCTTTTTGGTGCCCCCTTGTTAGCTTTTTATGCATTCTTTTCATGAAGTTATTTGTTTTCTTTTACCGAAGTTATAAAAAGAAAACATATAATGTGCTATGGGATATTTGACAATATATTTGCATTAAAGTTGCTAGGTTTCTCTTGATTTCTCGCTGTTTCAACTGGCATAACTTTTTTGAAATACCAATGGACTTTTTAAGATGTTCTATCATTTGCTTGAGTACGTTTGTTATTTGGCTAGATTTCCCAAAAAATTATGTTTTCTTTTCCTTTGGTATTTGCATTAGGCTTTGCTGAGATTGACAGGGTAGACATTGCATGGAATGACCGGCCAAAGGTACCAAAACCTCGTTGTAATCATGGTGAGCTCTACTTGCGGGTGACCATGTCTGGAGAAGGAAATTCAAGATTTTGGGCAACTCTTGTGAATAATTGCCTCCCTGTAATGGATTTGATTGATTGGTCTCGTAGTCATCCGGATAATACACATAGTCTCTGTTTGGCATATGGAATAGATTCTGGATGGAAGTACTTTCTCAACGTTTGTATTTCTGTCCACTACCTTTCTGAAAAGTTTCGCTTGGTTCTTGCATCAAACCATTTGCAGGAACTTTTCCATGCTTCTAATCTAACCATTCAAATATTTTAATGCAGAGTTTGGTGTCTGCAACGTTGGATATTGGTAAAACAATACGTCTTGAGCATTTGCTGCTTATTGCAAATTCTCTTTCGGCTACAGGAGAGTTTGTTGGCTTAAATGTGAAAGGACTGTCACATCAAAGGGAACATGCTTTGGTCAAAACACCCTTTATGCAAGCTTGCTTCTCAGTTAGTTATCTAATTGCTAATCTCCATTTGAATCATCATATTGAGTAAGCAGTGAATGTAAAATTTAACCCATGGTTTTCTGCAGAGTCCTGGTGCCTGTTTTGTTAAAGCTGCCAAGGCTGGAAGTAAGGACAACCTGTCAGGAAGTTTAGATGCCTTGGCATGGGGGAGAATTCCTTCGTTGGGAACGGGGGGACAGTTCGATATCCTATATTCTGGGAGGGTAAGATTATATGTTCCAACTTCATACGCTTCAGCTCATCGATCCTTAAAAGACCAAAAAAAGTTTTTATAACAATTTCATTGATGATGTATTCAATTATTCTGTATGTGCAATTCCATAGAATTATATCTGTTGTTTGGAATAGGGTTTAAGCTAATAAGTTTTCAAACGTGTGGTAAATGAATTAACAAAAATTATAAGATGCTTGTCTCTAATAATGAAAAGGTACCTATTTCGTACATGTGAGGATTTCTTCACCTGCCAAGATTCCACGTTATAGGATTTTTGTTCTTATCCTTCTACTGCCTCCTGCAGATCTCTTTAATATTTGTACATACATACATGCATATATATTATATTTGACCACTAATTTGGTCACGCAATTACGGTGCTTCTTCTTCAAGTTGAGTGTGGTATTTCTTTTTCTTTTGTTATATAAATGTTGTTAATGAATATACATGTCTGTTTTTATCCCAAGAAAAAAAAAAAAAAAAAAGAACAACCAAAAGAACGAAGTTCAAATGATGAATCTAATTAAAATGTATACTATATTATGTCATCCTTGATGCATGGAAATATTCATTTCTACCAGTCTATTCCATGGTCACTATACCTGTTATCTGCTGCTTCAGGTTCTTGCAGTACTTCAGCTATCTAATGGTTTCAAATTGTTCTTACTTCAGCTATCTAATGGTTTCAAATTGTTCTTACTCTTCAGGGGCATGAGCTTAATAAGCCTGTCGATGTTTATAATCTACTGGGCGGCCAAAGCACTTGTGAGAAGCAGAATGCAAAGATTGGATCTCTAGATAAGAACAATATATCTGAAAAATATAGTGCTCAGTTAGTGCTTAAAAATGGCGGTTCTACCATTAAAGGACTTAAAAAGCTGGATAATGTATCTAAATCAATTTTAAGGGAATTTTTGACACTGAACGATATTCAGAAGCTGTCATTTGCATTGAGAACCATTTTACACAAGTTAGTCCTTCCTCTTTGGGCATTGCTCAGCTCTTACAATTGGCAACATTATATTAGATGTGTCGTTTTTTCTCTTTACATTTTCTTTTATTTATAATTTCCCTTTTGGAAAGAAAAAAAGGAAAACACCAGAAAAAAAGGAAAACACCAAGCTAGTTCTAGCTTAATGAATAATTGTTTATTGCTTGAAAATCACATGCCTGGTATCTTACGTTGTTCCTTTATAAAATTTCGAATGCTGCTGAAATGTCATATGCTGAATGGAGTTGGAGTTCTAAACGGTTTCACTTGTGCGTGCAGGTATTCTTTAAATGAAAGATTAAATGAAGTGGACAAATCAACTTTGATGATGGCTTTGTACTTTCATCCTCATAGGGATGAAAAGATTGGTGTTGGCGCACAAGACATAAAGGTATTTTCTATAGAAGATGAAACTCTTTTGGCATATTCCATCTATCCCCCCTCCCTGAATCCCAAAACAGAAATAAAATAATAAATAAATAAATTAGAAACAATGAAAGAACAAGTTTCTTTTGTGATTCTTGCCTTTTTAACTTCCTCTGCTCTTGCCAATAGTCTCGAGTTGTTATGCTCCATTCTGCACTTCCATTCTTGTCCAGGTTCCAGCAATTATGGACAGACTTCTCTTCTGAATTTTTTAGTTCGACAACATGTGGGGGTGGGGATTCAAACCTCTAATGTGTTGGTTAGCGGGGCATGTCTTAACTAGTTGAACAATGCTGACGACTTTTCTTTGGAATTGACAAGGGAGGAGAAAATTGTTGAAGGATGACAGATTTGGGAGTAGGAACTTTGCCCGGTGGAAAAGAAACATTTTAGAGTAGTCTAAACTAGATGTAAGCTCCTATTATTTTCTGGCACAGCCCACTATGCAATTTTTATTTTCCCTGGGATCAATATCAGAGGTGCGTCTCAGTGACAGGCTCAAAGAGGTTAGATAGGCTGGAGGCCAAGTTAGCAAGGAGAAGTCATCTCACTGACTGCCTTTCAAACTGAGAGCTATCAAGTGTTGTTTATGTTCACTGAAAGTCCAAGACATTGTTTGAAGAATAAGCCACCACTTTGAGCATTATTTACTATAGCCACAAGGTTCCATGGTGCACTTCACATCCACATGATGAAGATGAACATGTCTTGAGGCAACCGAATGTTGAGTCCCTAAGAGGAGCTTGCGGACACTTGTTCCTTGTCTGTTCCAATCTAGTGAAGAGCCTCAGCTCCAATCCTACCCCTCAGTATTTCATTTTGGTTCTCGCTAGCTCTTTTTTGTGTATGTACAAGGAACATCCCCACAGGGTTTTAACCTCTGACCTTTCATAGAATTGGTTGGCTCAGCTAATTGAACTCGACTTTCGTAACACATTAGGCTGAACAAGTGTAAAATTTTATTGCTAGGATGGATTTTAGAATTAAAAAGAATACGAGTTCTAGTCAGTCACCTTTAACTTAAGTTCCATTGTTTTTGACATAATTGAAACCACATGAATGTTATTACCTTCTTTTTTGCCATACAATCAAGGAAACATTAAAATAAAAAAATCTGATTGGATCTGAATGCACTTAAAGTAGATATATAGAGTAAGAAATTTAATTCATTTAACTCTTTCTTAAAATGATCCACATCATACTGGATTCTTCCCCCAACCAAGGACTCAGATAGAAAAAGGAGACGAGATTAGAAATTTAGAATAAAGTGCAGTTGGTGAAATAGGTGGCTCACTACATGTCCAAGCATCAGACTAGTATCAGTGACCTAAAGGAGAGTGTATGAGGTTTATCCATGGGTTCAACTTTCAAGCGAGGCAGTAGGGATCTAGTTGATTAGCTGATGAAACTGAGGGAGACAAATCACAGTCACTTCAAAGTAGTATTTTAATTCTTAGATTTCTGATTCGAGCCTCCCTTAGAAGCAGGATCCAGTTGGTCAGCCGATGGCACTTGCTGGTGGAGACAAATATAATCGTCACTTTGAACTGAAGTGACCAATTTAAATTTCAAATTCTAGCCACCTTAGAATCAAATCCCAACCGCCTCAAGAAACTTCCACGACCACACTCACTATCATTCTATTTAAATTCCCTCCCAAACTTTGAAGTCAGAGGCTATTCTCTTATATCAATGGTAATATGCCCTATTGTTTAGTGGGATCCTATACTTCAAACAACTGAAATATGAACTACCAACATGTTTTTATCCTTTCCTTGTTATTTGTGTGGTTTTGTCCTGAACTGTGGCTCAAAATATGTAGTTTGTAGTTGATCTCTGTGGTGTTATTTTATTACCTGCTACCTGTTTGGTAAAGAGATGTGATGTTGATTCATGGAATTTATGTAATCATGTTTACCTGCTACCTGGTACTTTTGCAGGTTGGTAGCCACTCGAAGTATCAAAATACACGTTGCTTCGTATTGATACGATCAGATGGAACAACAGAAGATTTTTCTTACCACAAGTGTGTTTTAGGTGCTTTGGAGATCATTGCTCCTCATAGAGTAAAGGGTTATCAGTCGAAATGGATGCAAGAAAAGTTTGAGTGATCCATCTATCATGTACATATACGGGAGTTCAGGTATGTACAGTGGCAAAATTAAAATGGAGATTTTGGTCTGAAATATCCTGAAGTTCTTGGGAGTTTGAATGCAGTCAAGTTGCCTTTAACTTAGCCTGTTGTCTTTATATTTGCGGAACGCCAAAAAGGTTTTGGTGATTCCTTTGCTGACCTGTTGCACTACTATTGATGAATTTTCACTTCGACTTCGATGATGGTGGCTCATCAGTTTTTGAATCTGTATACCTTTTTTTTTCTTTTTTTCCTTATTTCGCCAAGAGGTAGTATAGGATGTAGAATATGTGAACAGGAAGAGAGCTAGACGAGCAGTTAACCCATTCTCTTTCTTTGTTTCTTTTGTCAATAAAAATAATAAACTCTCATCTGTATATTTGAATTCCTGAGCTTCTTTTTGCTCCTTCTACTCTAACTTGTTTGCCTTAATATAAGCAATAGGCAGAAAAGATCTAGTGGAAGCAGCAAAGAGAAGCTCGTTCAGGCTGGTCTCTTCATAATGTAATTTACTTGATGATATACATTTTGGTATTGTTTGTTATAAAATGGCTACTGGGATCATGATTTTTTGTTCCCTATTCTGCGTAACACTTTACAGTTGTGGCTTCTGTAAAAGAAGTACAAAGAGACCAAATATTTTCTTTGATCTGATTTGTTGTGCTGGGTTTTGCAAATCTGGTCGGGATCTGTAAATCATCGGTTTCTGGAGGACCTGGGACCTGGGACCTGGGACCTATTTATTGAAGACATACTTTGGATTCGTTCTTGAAAACCTTCCAACTTTGTTATGGAAAGTTATGATTAGTTGAAGGAGGTTGTGAATTTGAGAGAATGTTCCTTTTATAAATTTGTCCCCAACACTGTCAATTGGTTGGAGATTTTTGGACAAACTTTCACAAATATGAGGACCCAAAATGAATTCCAATTCATTTTCTCAAAATAAGTTTGCATAACTCTTTGGTAGCATTAGCAAACCATGTGAAGTTTTGATATTGCTCCAAAGAGTAAATTAAGTGTGTTGAGCACAAGTTTTTCTAACCCATTTATTCTCCTCGTTTGTGATTGTTCTGTGCTCTTGCTCTCTGCAAAGTTATAATATGTAAGTAGTAATTCAGAAAATGTAATTCTCGCTCTCCTTTGTTATTGCCTACAACAGTAGCTTGTGCTTTCATCAAACTAGGCTATTACTCTTGTTTCCACACTTGAGATTCTTTCATATATTCCAAAGTTGTGCTACATATTTTTCTCTTAGTACATGACTCACTCTTGATGACCTCACTTGCTTTAGCTCTCACTATTGCTCTTAAACTCGACTTTTTTAAAAAATTTGTTTGCCCTCTCATTTGTTCATATTTGTCATTCATGAATAGACGATGAGGGTGATGTGTGTTTATGAGCACAATGGATTATCGGCATCGGCCATGTACAAAAATTTTGGACTTTGGATTTTGGATTTGGATTAAGAAGTTGACCAGGGATTTATGCATTGTGTGATAAATCAACAAGATTTTGTGCGATGAAGTGTTTTGAGAACTTTGTGATCTTTAGATATATGGACATCTAATAAAGGAGAAGTTTCAGCGAGTTGGTCAGTCTTGTAGATCTCGACACATTGTCGGAGACATAAGGAAGTATGGTGTAGATATAAGCTACCACAAAGCATGACGTGTGAGGGAACAAACATGCTCTTGCGAGGTCTCTGCTTATGGTGAAGTCTTGATGATAGAGAATTCAAGAACCAACTTTTAGATTCAACTCGAATATTTGATGCATTTCAAGTTTATTTTCATGCCATTAAGAGCTTGCATCAAAGTGACTTTGAATTTTAGTTGTTCTATCATTAGTGTTGATGTGATTCATTTAAAAGGAAAGTACAAAAATAGTTTGTGGGTCAGTGTAGCTATGGATGCAAATACATTTATATCTATTGGCATTTGCAATTGCTGAAAGCGAGACAAATCAAACTTAAAAATGCTCATGAGGAAATTTAACGTATATCGTTGAGGTTCCTAGTCTGGTAATTGTTTATGATTGGTACTTTAACATCTCCAGTGCAATTCAAGTTGTATCTTGTATACCAAGAGTAAACTTGGATACAAACTTCAAGGACAATGTGACCACAGTTGTTCGTTAATTCACCTAGGGTGTTCACAAGTTGAAATTCTAGTCGTTCTAAGACTAACTTCTTGTCTTGAAGTGGTGTCACGGTGTTTAAAGGAGGTTAATGTCGAACAGTGGTTGTCAAGTGTATATATATACACTATGATAATATGATCAATAACAATGTAGAGTGCGTGATTGGTAAAATTATGTCTTTATGCACTTCATTGCATTGACTATGTTGATAAGCGAATTATATATGAGATCGAGTCGAATTGATATTAATTATGAGGGAAAATGATGCACACAAGTGAAATGAAAATAGCTCAAATCTTATTAAGTGATCATAAATGATATAAATGTAGTCCCTTATATAGAGAGTTAGTCGGTTACAAGACTTCAAAATTGACCGTTAAGCAAGTAATCGTTTTACACAAAAATTTAAAGAAAATACAACTGGACACTAATAAATTTACATAGTAGTAGACTATATTTCCTCATCAAATCCTTTCTCCTAAGAAGAATAACACGTCTGCAACTTCAGTAGCTAAGGAAAATTCATCTGGAGGACGGTACGAAAATATGTCAGCTATGTTGAAAGTTGGGTTTGTTCGAAGGTTCGAAGGAAGGTCCAACTTGTAAGCATTGTCGCCATATTTTTTTAAAATATGAAAAGATCCTATCTTCTTGTTAGTTAGTTTATTATGTATGCCGGCTCGTAGTCTTGATTTTTTCAAGTGAATCATAACCAAGTATCCAATAGTAAAGGATTTTGGTTTGCGATGAGCATCAATAGCTTCTTTATACTTGGCATTTGATTCCTCCAAATGAGCTCGAACTTCTTCATGGATATCCTTAATTCTTTGAGCCATAAAGTTTGCTTCTCCCCTAGATCAACATTAGAAGGTAAATTAGAAAGGTCGAAAGTATAGGTAATCTAGTGTATACAATCTCGACAGGAGACTTCCCTATTGATCGATTTGCCATGTAGTTGAATGCAAATTTTGCTTGAGTTAATGCAATGTTCCACTGTTTCGGTTTGTCCCCACTTAGGCAACGAATTCGATTGCCAAGAGTATAGTTTGTAACTTTTGTCTGTTCATCCGTTCAGGGATGGTTAGTTGTGCTATAGAGTAAACCCGTACCAATTTTTTTTTTGTAAGGATTTCTAAAAAAAAAAAAAAATAATAATCATAAATTTGACATCCCCATTAGAGCTATAGTTTTTGGAATTCCATGCGAACAAATGATTTTTTTGAAAAATGAGTTTGCTATATTCAAAGCATCAACAATCTTTTTACATGCTAGGGAGTGTGTCATTTTACTAAAACGATCTACAACTACCAAAACAGAATCATTACCACGTTGTGTTTCTAGAAGACCAAGTATAAAATTCATTGAGAGATCTTCCCAAATTGTATATGGTATACATAAATGTGTGTATTCGTGTTGGCTAGATCCTTTAGAAGTTTGGCAAATATAGCATCTTTTAACAAAATTAGTTACATTATTTTGTAATTGTGGCCAATAGCAACGGGAACTAACTAAAGTGATTGTTTTATCTCTCCCGAAGTGTCTCGCAAGGCCATTAGCATGAGCTTCCTTAAGGATAAGACTCTCTAAGTGATGTGTGTGGTGTGCAAATAGTGTCTCCCTTAAATAAACACCCATGGAAGTCCTTGAATGGGATGTGGTTAGCACAATCATTCCAAATTTTTTCAAAATCAGGGTTGGTAAAGTATAAATCACAAATATGGTTGAAAGCTATAATTTCATCTTTGAGAAGAGATAGAACAATACCTTTGGGGCTTAATGCATCTGCTACTTTATTATCATTCCCTTTAGTATGTTTAATAGCAAAATCAAACCTTTGAAGGATTTGCAACCAACGAGCATGCATCTTGCTAATTGATTTTTTAGATTGGAGAAACTTAAGAGAAAAATGGTCAGTGAGAAGAATAAATTCTTTTCCTAGTAAATAATGTTCCCAAGTCTTAAGAACCTAATCAGGGCATATAAATCTTGTTCATGTGTAGACCATTTTTGCCTAGCACTAAACTTCTCACTAAAAAATTCATGGAGTGTTTTTTTTTTTTTTTTGATAAGACAGCTCCAATACCGAGTCCAGAAATATCAACATTGACTTCAAATGGTTTTTGGAAGTCGGGTGATGCTAGAAGTGGGCTAGAAACAAGAAGATTTCTGTAAGAGTATTAAAGTTGTCAATTTGATCGTTGGGAAATTGTTCTTTATTGGGCAATTAGTAAGTGGTGGGGAAATTGAACTAAAGTTTCTTATGAACTTTCTACAAAAAGAAGCTAGTCCTAAGAAACATTGTACTTCTCTAACCATGTTAGGTTGCTGCCAATCACTTACTATCTCAATTTTCTTTTGGATCTACAGCTATTCCTTCCTTGCTAGTAAAGAAACATAAGAAATGAATTTGTGCACCGAAGAAACTACATTTTTTAAGGTTGATAACTAATTGATTATCATGAAATACACTAAAAACAGAATGTAAATGTAATAAATGATCATCATAAGGACAACTAAAAGTGAGAATATCTTCAAAATAAACAACTACAAATTTATTTATAAATGGTTGTAAGACTGGATTCATTAATCTCATAAATGTACTTGATGCATTTGAAAGACCAAACGACATGACAAGCCACTAAACAAACCAATATTAGTTTTAATTGCTATTTTCAACTCATCCTCTAGTTTAGTTCGAATTTGGTGATATTTACTATTTAGATCAACTTTTAAAAACAGAAAAGCTCCTCCTATTCTAGATATCTAGAAGGTCACTTAGCCTAGGTATAGGGAATTGATACTTTATTGTAATCTTATTAACAACTCTATTATCAACACATAATTTCTAAGACCCATCTTTTTAAGGAGCTAACAAGGCCGGGATTGCACAAGGACTTAAACTAGGTTGAATAAAACCTCTAGTTAGTATTTCTTATATTTGTTCATGAAAATAGTGTACTCATTAAAGCTCATTCTATAATGGGGAAGGTGAGGTAAAGTACTACAGGGAATGAGGTCTATAGGTAAAGTACTATAAATGCAATAAGTGAGTCCTTAATTTAAAGAAAAAAAAAAAAATAGATTTGGTAGTTAAAGTAAATAATTGTGATTGATTTTTTTGTTAGTCCTTGTATTGGTTACCTATTGATAAAGGAACAGGACATAATTCATGGACCAATGTCTCACCCCCTTTCTTGATCCAACTTATTTTATATGGATTAGGATATGCCTTGATTTTAAGATTAAGAGCATTGACAAATTTCTTAGACACAACATTTTCACAGCTACCATTATCTATTATTACCTGGCAAACCTTAACATTCACAGTGCATTGAGTCCAAAAAGGAGGTTTTTTTTTTTTTTTTTGGTGTGTGTGTGGATGCCTTTCCGTTTTGGGTGTAAGGAGAATTTTTTGATTGATGCAAGACAGTTGGTTTCCATCATCTGTGTGTAAGAAATTGACATCTTCATCAGAATCTTGATGTTCTTGGACTAGTTCTTCATCTTTTTGAATAGTTAGAGTCCTTCTTTGTAGGCATTCATTTGATAGGTGTCCTTATTTCCGCACCTAAAGCATTTTCCTAAAGTAGGATGCTTATAGGGTTAGAATTTCTTCAAAAAGTAGTACCTTCATGTGAAACCCGAATTTCTATTTTCCTTACTTAAGCAAGTAATAAAAGGAATTAACTAAGTGAAAGTTAAATCCTAAGTTAAGGGGAAGGAAATTTCTAAGTGTTAAGTATATTTTTCTTTGAATAAATTAAGTTGAGCTTTAACTGGTAAAATTGTGAGAAATTTGTATAATAAGTAGGATGATGAAACAGCTAGTGTGGAATGGGGATTCGAAAAGAAAAATATGAAATTGAGTTGGGAAAGTTGGGAAAAAATAATAAATAGGTTGAATTAATGTGGACTAATATGAAGATTGAGTTTGGAAAATTCGGGGAAGAATACGGCTAAGTATGAAAAATTAGGTGATGTACGGAGTAAGGAATTAAGGAAAAATATAGAAAATATTATTTTGGAATTATCCGTGTAAAAATATCATTAAGTGATGAATAAACGGGTAAAAAAAATATACGGGGAACATTTGTCACAGTAGCTAAAGATTGGAGAGAAAGATGGAGAGAGCGAGATTGGAGAGAAAATTTGGAGAGAAAGATAGTTGGAGAGAAAGTTGAAGAGAAAGCTGGAGAGAGCAAGAGTGGAGAGAAAAGTTGGAGAGAAAGCTGGTGAGAGTGAGAGTGGAGAGAAAAGTTGGAGAAAAACTGGGAGAGAGTGAGATTGGAGAGAAAATGGGAGAGAAAGTTGGAGAGAGCGACACTGCTGAGATTGAAGAGAAACTAGGAGAGAAGGTTAGAGAGAAACTTGGAGAGAGGGAGATTTTGAGCGAGAAAGTGGGAGAGAGCGACATTGCCGAGAGCGGAAAGAACGAGAGCGCCTATGTGTTAGCCTTGCTTTGTCTGATTTGAACGTCACGCCCACGCCTTGCCTATGCATTGAATGACCAAGCAAGTTTCTGAGCGATGTATTTGGACGCATTGGGGTGAATTATGCATTTAAAAACCCTAATTTGAATACAAACAAAGTTTGAAGACGTAGGGCAAACGTCAATTAAAATTTAGGTATCCGATTAAAAGAAATTCTTAAACCCTAAGAAATTGTGTTGGATGCGTTTGGGAAGAACACATTGAACCAAGGTGAAGTCAGCTTACGTTGATAAAGGGAGGATTAAACATTTGGCCATGCAGCTAAGTAGGTGTTGTCAATCCCACGAGCAATTTGAATGCCTATAAATAGGGAGTTGGGATTTCATTTTCAAATCACACAAAAATCATAAATTTCATAGAGAAAGTAGAGGGCAGTGAGGGTTCAGAGGAATGTGTCAATTTTGGACGAGGAGATCTCCCAATCTACTCATGCGTTTGGAGTGATTTCAAAGCCATCTGAAAGCTCTAGAAGTCTAGTCTTCAGAATAGGGCTGCCAAATGAAAAATATCAAAGGAACTGGGCTATAGATTGAAAAAAATGTAGAAGGGTCAGACTGTTGGATCAGTCTGAACCAGTCTTGAAGATTCTATGATTTCAGCCAAACCACGGGGAGTTATAAGCTGAAATTTTAGGGTAAGCTTTCTGAGACAGTTTAGAAGAAGTTTATAGAAGGAAGTATTTCAAAATAAGGTTCATAACTATGAGTAATCTAAGCTGTAAACTGAATCTGGATTCTAGGGGTGAAAAGGAGCCCGAGGAGCTACTAGAATGAAAAGCTCCTAAGAAATCGAGGTGAGTGGCTAAAATGTTTTCAACTAAAACATTTTTAAACCGTTTTGATTACAAACGTTTTACAGAAAGCATGTTTGCAAAAATAATTCTCATGCCTACTAGTTTTATAAAGTGGTTTCCAAGCAAGTTTGAATTATGGTTTGAACGCATGCATATTATTGAAAAACTATTTACATATGTTGATTTTATCCAGCATGCGTTATCATCTTTACAGCCACATTGCATATGTGTTATACTATACATGCTTTAAAGAGAAAAGTTGTTTATAAATAGTTTTGGTAAAATACGATGCCGAAGTACAAGGAGAAGGCATCCACCCAACTAGATACTGAAGTACAAGGAGAAGGTATCTATTGGTACTGAAGTACGTTGGAGAAGGTACCAAGCCAACGGGATACTGAAGTACGTTAGTAGCTCGATACTGAAGTACAAGGAGAAGGTATCTGAGCAGTAGTACCTAATGTGGCCACAGGTGAATAAAGTCAGAGATTGAACAAAAGGGTTCTCTCTGGACTAGTAGTTGGTGTTGGGATTATTTTACCAGTTATACAGTACTTTGATTTGAGAAATGATTTTACTGTTTTATGTTTAAAACAACTTTATATAATTTACGCTTGGAAAATATTTATGCTGCAAAAGTTTATATTTCAGATAAAACTATTTTCTGAAATTATGCATGAGAATTTACTATGTTTTCTCGGTCACTCACTGGGCGTAAGCTCACCCCGTTTTCAAATGTTTTTGTTTTTCCCCCCCACAGGTAGCGGTCAAATCCTCTGAAGACAGCTCAGTATCTGCTCTGCCACTAAAGGACCAAAAGACTTGTAACCGTTTGCTAGGTGGTTACTGTTAATATTGTACACATGTTACTATTGTTCATATAGGGACTAGGGTTTGTGGGTTTTGGGACTTGTAAATCTAGTGTTGTAATGATTAAACATATTATGTTTCTAAGTTAATAAATTGTGGGCCTAAAGACGTCCTGTTGCATATGAATTATAATTGGTATCAGAGTTATTCCGCAAGAGTTATTAGGCAGTAAGTGTCAGCCCAAGGGTTGGTAACTGCTGCAGTCACGCCTTTCTCTAGGCTAAGAAGGTGGTCTGAGGTGGGGTGTGACATTCATTACCCTTACTTGTGGAATCTTCTTTCTTGGATTGATCCTCCTTTCAGGCTACTGAATTTCTGTCTTGAGGAGTAGAGGATTTGTTGAATTCAAGATTGATTTTCTTATTGGTATTCTGTTGCCTCTCCCAAGTGGAATGGTTGGAAGAGTTCTTGGTTAGAGTTATTTCTTCTTCCTTTTCAATCTTTATCACTAGAGCTATGGCATTGGCGAGATATGCTAAGTTGTGCAAGTTGACAATTTTCTTGATGTCCTCCCGAAGTTCAAAAACAAATCTTGCAATTTGTGGTTGCTCAGTCTTGGGCAAGTTGTTTCTTACGCCAAGACGGTGGAACTCCTCGGTGTAATCATCAATCGATTGATCCCCTTAATAGTATTGTTGGTATTTGCTATAAAGCACTTGCTGATAATTCATAGAAAGAAACCTGAAGAAACTGTGACTCAAATACCTCAACTAGTTTAGTTTATAACTAACTTTATTTTGTAACGGTCTGTTGGTATGTGTTATAAATACCACTGATCAGAAAATAAAGAGAGTTTTTCATAATTTCTATTTTTCTATAAACAAAACAAGCTGTACACAATCTTCAATTGAAAATGAACGTGAATCTTCCTCTGGACGTAGGCATATTGGCCAAACCATGTAATCCTGTGTGTTTCTTCTTCTTCTTTATATCTTCTTCTTTTGATCGACATCAATCTTTTTGCAAATCATGAAAATACAATCTTACTATCAAATCGTATCGAATTCCAGAGTATCGATCAGAATCACGCATCGATTTTCTTCTATCGAGTAGCATCGAGTCACATTTTCATCTTCAAGTTGCTTCAAGTAAAGATTAAGACTTATCGAGTATAATCAAGTATCGGTCAACATTCATAACGTTCCATCGAGCAAAGAACAGAAACTCGTTGAGGATAGAAGAAAATTTCCATAGAGTATCGAGCAGAAACTTATCGAGTATCGAGTATCTAGCATCGAGGATTTGACAGAGCCTTTCTTAGCCATTTTTTCGCCATCTCTGTGTTGATCTTGAGTTATTGGACCTAGAGAAGATTGAATAACCCAACAATTTGTGGTATCAGAGCATTTGAAGATCATTAAGATCAACATTCTTGGAGCATCAAGATACTCAAGAAAACCATTCTCGATATTCTTTCAGATTAGTGATGGATGTTTCTAGATTTGAGATAGAAAAGTTCGATGGAAAGGGTAATTTTGGTCTGTGGAAGGCCAAATCAAATTGAGCTCATAAAGCTCTTTTAGACTCGTCGACTCTGCCACCTACGTTAAGAACTCAAGAAAGGGAATATGGAACTTACCGCCTATGGAACTTTAGTTCTTAATTTTAATGATAGAATTTTAAGACAGGTGATCGATCAAGACATGACTTACAAGATGTGGGTCAAGCTGGAAGGTCTCTTTACAACTAAGAATCTCCCCAATAAGATGTTCTTAAGGGTAAAGTTCTTTACTTTTAAGATGGATTTTGCTAAACCACTATCAGACAATCTGGTTGAGTTTAAAAGGATAGGTTCTGAGTTCAAGAGCCTCGGCGAAAAGATTGGCGATGAGAATGAAGCCTTTGTCTTCTTGAACTCTCTACCTGAAACCTATAAGGAGGTAAAGAATGCCTCGAAATATGGCATAGAGTAAGTTACCACTGATGCCATTATTTCAACATTGAGAACTAGAGAGTTGGAGCTTTAGTTAGCAAAAAAGAAACAACCTGGTGCAAAAGGGCTCTTTGTCAAGGGCAAGAACAAGCAGAATTAGTCTAAAGGGACTAAAAATTAGTCTGGTGAAGAGCATAAACCCAGAACCAAACTGAGATGTAATTACTGCAAGAAGAAAGGACGCTTAATGAGGGATTGCTACAACTTAAAATCGAAAAATCAGGAAAAAGAGAAAGATTAGAAAGGAAAACAGCCAGAAGCTTCAATGGTTGAAGGGTCCTACTTCTATTCTGATGCCTTAGCCTCTACTAAAAAAAATCAACCAAATAAGTCCTCTTGGTAAGCATGACTGGGTACTTGACTCTGGCTGTACCTATCATATGATACCCTTTAGACCTTGGTTTAATACTTACAAGGATGTGGATGGAGAATCTGTTTACATGGGAAACAATGAAGCCTGCAAAATCAAAGGGGATGGTTCAATATCCTTAAAGCTAAAGGGTGGATCAATCAAGCTTCTCAGAAATGTGAGACATGTACCTTTACTCAAGAGAAATTTGATATCTCTGGGTATGGTTTACTCCATTGGGTGTGAGTATAGAGGAAAGGATGGAATCCTAGAGGTGAATAAGGATTCTAAGGTAGTGTTGGTTGGTGAAAAGGTCAATGATCTCTATATAGTAAAAGGAGTAGAGATGATGACTAGTGCCTATACTGTTTCAAGAGCAAGCTTGACAGAGGCAGACTTGTGACAAAAAAGACTATCCTATATCAGTGAAAAAGGGATGCAAGCATTGTCTAAACAAGGTATACTGTCCAAAGGTATCAATGGGCATTTTTCCTTCTATGAACACTGTATTCTAGGGAAAGCAACCAGATAAAACTTCACAAAATCTTAGCATACTACCAAAGGAACGTTAGGTTATGTTCATTTTGACCTATGGGGACCATCTCCTACATCAAGCCTTAGTGGCTCAAGGTATTTTCTAACCTTTATAGATGACTTTTCTAGGAAGAGCTGGATATACTTTCTTAAAACTAAGGACCAAGTTCTTGGGAAGTTTAAAGAGTGGAAAGCTATGATAGAAACATAAACATCTAAAAGGTTAAAGTACTTTAGAATCAATAATGGGCTTGAGTTTTGCAATGAAGACTTTGACAATACTGTAGTGTGAATGGTATAACTAGGCATAGAACTGTGAGGTATACACCTCAAAAAAATGGGGTTGCTGAGAGGTTAAACAGAACTATAATGGAAAGGGTAAGATGTTTGCTTTCTGATGCTATCCTAAGTGAAAACTATTGGGCAGAAGCTATTGCCTACATAGTGTATACCTTGAATAGGTGCCCTCACACATCTCTAGAGTTGTTTACCCTTGAAGAGAAATGGACTAATCATCTTCTTAATCTAGACAGCCTTAAGGTTTTTGGATGTGTAGGGTTTGTTCACCAAAATAAGAGAAAGTTGAAAGCCAGAGCAGTTAAGTGCATGTTTGTAGGCTTTACAGAGGGTGTTAAAGGATATAAAATGTAACATCCAGTCGAGAGGAAATTCATAATTAGCAGAGACATCACCTTTAGAGAAGAGGAGATGTTTATGCAAAAGGAGAAACGACTTGAGGATGAAGCCGAGTCATCTACCACAAGAATTAAGGTGGAGTTACCTACTGAGCAACCAACAGAATCTAACCTACCTAGTGACATAGGAGAAGTTGAGGAAGATGCAGGGGAATAAGAGGAGACTGTTAATGAGCAGCCTGACTTGAGTCAGTATGTCTTAGCTAGGGATAGATAAAGGAAAATCATTACCCCTCCAGCTAGATATACTGAAATGAACTATATGAATTTGGTTCTAAATGTTGTTGTAGCCCCTACTAACCAAGAACCAACAAGCTTTGAATAAGCAACAAGCTGTGCTGATGCAAGGGATTGGATAGAAGCTATAAATGAGGAAATGCATCCACTAAATGTGAATAATGCTTGGTCTTTGGTTCCTCTGCCTAAGGGTTATAAACCAGTTACCTCTAAATGGGTTTTCAAACTTAAGGAAGGTGCATCTTGTGATAAGAAACCTAGGTATAAGGCAAGGTTGGTTGCAAAGGGGTTTACACAAAGAGAAGAAATAGACTACTCAGGGATTTTCTCTCCAGTTGTTAAACAAACCTCTATAAGACTTCTCTTATCCTTGGTTGTTCAAAATAATTTAGAATTGTATTAACTAGATGTGAAAATGGCCTTCCTTCATGGACATCTAGAAGAGACAATCTACATGACGCAACCTAAGGGATTTGAAGTTAAAGGAAAATAAAATCTCTATTGCTTACTCAATAAGTCAATCTATAGGTTAAAACAATCATCTAGGTGCTAGTATAGAAGGTTCAATGACTATATTTCTAGCATTGGATTCAAAAGAAGTTCATTCGACATATGTGTTGTTGGGTTTTATGTCCTAAAACTCATGGTTTGTAAACAATAGAACTTATTCTGAGAATTCAATAAAGTTGTTATTGAATATATTGTTTTTTTAGAAATCCAATAAACCTAAGTTTCTTGCCTATTATATGAGTATTTGAACTGTATGTGGAGACATACAAGTGGATCAGGTTCAAGTATATAGTCAAAATGATCTATAGTATATGAATAAGATTGGGTACATTATTCTAGTAACACTATGGGATATGACCTACTCTGTAGTTGTTACAAAGAGTTGTAAAGTGCTACAAACGAAGTGATCCTAATTCGTTCATGTTGGGATATGAGGAGTGGGAGTGTCCTGTGCAAATGAGTTTTGTGCAAGATCGAACCACGAAATTAGTCACTCTTACTTTATAACGCTGTTTACTATTTAAGACTGACTATTTCAAAGCGATGACCTAGGTAACTTAACCTTAATCCTGAGCTAACTATGAACTCCTGTTTGTTCGGGATTATCCTTTGATCTGCAAACAGTGAGAGTAGACCAATGGCCTCTGCTCAATAAGCTTACCATTTAGGGGATAAGACCGGATGAATAACTGGAAACATAGGGTGCAAGATGGAATTCACTCCTATCCAATTAGGGTTAGTAGAGAGGTTGTTCCCTTTAAGTGCTGATTCTGGGTCTTGAACAAGAGGCCTCACCTTCTCATTGGCCTGAGAGGGATTCAATTTGGTGATTGGATAAAAAATCAATTGTTCATTAGGGGATCAGTGGAACTTAAGAAACAAAAGGTAATTTCGAGGGTAAAACAGAGATTCGACCCAACCGTTATTACGAGCAACCTGTGAAGGTTAACTTACTAATCATGGTTATATCGAGTGGACATAATATATCTATAGTGAGGGGAGTTCAGCTATGGGCTTTAGTGGAATCACCCATTAGTTAACGAATGAGGGTTAGATCGGTCTAATGAGTTTAGCCGATAATCTCGGATCGTTGGAGCACATAATCTGTAGGTCCGCGAGGTCCCCCTACTAGCTCGTAAATGGATAAACTATAGAATAGCGTGATAAATTAATTTGAGGTGTTCAAATTAGAATTAAATGAATTTGGAGAAATAATATTTACATATGATTTAAATATTTGAAGACGAAATTGTGTAAAAATTAATTTAATATTTTATATTAAATTAATTAGAATTATTTAAATAGTTTAAATAATTATTTATTAATTTTATAAAGGAAATTAATTTATGAAATTAATTTTGTAAAATTAATAATATTTTTCAGTTTTATTAAATAAAAATGATTTATGAAATCAATTTAGATAAAATTGAAAAAGATAAAGAAAAACACAAAAATTGGAAAATAGATTTTCCATTGTCTTCTTCTACTAGCTCACCAACAACCCATATTAACTCTTCATTAACTCCAAGCATGAGCTGCATCTCATGTAGAAAATTTCTTTACATGAATGTTTGCAATATATTGAAGAGATTGGAGTGTTTTGAAGTGAATGCAACTGAACAAAATTTTTGAGAAAAATTTGAGAGAAGAAGACTGTTCTTCTGTTGGGTTGCTGCTGTGAGCTTCTCTAAATTCCCTTAATTCCATCTTATTTTGAGTCCCACTACTCAATCTTGAGCTCCAAGAGGATAGTAAAGAAGATCTTGGGGTGGTTTACAACAAGATTCTGTGGAGATTTGCAGTTGAATCAAAGCTTAGAGGAAGTTCTTCAAAGGTATGTCATGAAACCCATTTATTTCTGTTGTAGCATGTTTTCTTTTAGGCCAAAATTAATGAATTAGAATGCTTATGAATCCTGGTTCTTCCGATGCGCATTGGTACCTTCCAACACGTGTTTATGTAAATACAGGTTCCTATAAGGACAAGGCTTAGCTACTCATATATGTGGATGATATGTTACTGGCAGGTAGGTCCAAGGAAGATTTAACCCGTGTTAAAAGCCTCTTAAAAAGGGAGTTTGATATGAAGGACTTGGGAGAAGCAAGCAAAGTCTTAGGAATTGAAATCCTAAGGAACAGGGAGGAGTCTGTTTTAAGCATCAACCAGTTTAACTATTGTGAGAAGATCCTAAAAATGTTCAATATGAGTGATGCTAAACCTGTAAGCTTTCCTATTGCTCAGCACTTCAAGTTATCCTTAGCCAACTCTCCTAAAGATTATGACTAAGAACATAAAAAATAGATGTAGTTATACCTTATAGTCAGGCAGTCGAAAGCCTAATATATTTAATGATTTCTACCAGATCTGGTCTCTCATATTCAGCTAGCCTTATTACTAAATATATGTCTAACTCAGGTAAGAGACACTAGGAGGCTACTAAATGGATCCTAAGATACTTAGTTTGGTCTAAAAACTTAAGACTAGTCTACCAAAAATTAGCTAACCAAACTTAAAACTATATGGATATGTGGATGCTAACTATGCTGGTGATTTGGACAAGAGGAGGTCCCTAATAGGCTAACTTTCCTTTATGGTCCTAATCTAATCAGCTGAAAAGTAACACTACAACCTATAGTAGCTTTATCTATAACAGAAGTTGAGTATATGACTTTAACAAAAGCAATTAAAGAGGCATTGTGGCTTAAGGGATTGCTGAAAGACTCTGGAATAAATCAAACAGTGGTAAAACTCTACTGTGACAACCAAAGTTCTATCCATTTATCCTGAAATCCATAATACCACACTAGAACTAAACACATTTATATAAAGTATCATTGCATCAGAGATAAAGTAGAGACAGGGGAAATAGAAATCTTAAAGGTTCACACATCATAGAATGCAACAGACATGATGATAAAGCTAGTTTCAAAACTTAAATTGGTCAAATGTCTAGAACATGTTGGTTTCGAACTTCCAAACACAGGGTAGACAGAATGGTTAGAATTAAGAAGATCAGAAGATTGCAGGCATTAGAGACAAGGTGGAGAATTTGAAGAAACCGTGACTCAAATACCTCAGCTAGTTTAGTTTATAACTAACTTTATCTTGTAATGGTCTGTTGGTATGTGTTATAAATACCACTAATCAGAAACTAAAGAGAGTTGTTCGTAATTTCTATTTTTCTGTAAATAAAACAAGCTGTACACAATATTTAAGTGAAAAAGAACGGGAATCTTCTTGTGGACGTAGGCATATTGGTCGAACCACGTAATCCTGTGTGTTTCTTATTCTTCTCTTTATCTCCTTCTTTCGATCGACATCAATCTTTCTGTAAATCACGAACATACAATCTTGTTATCAAATCGTATCGAATTGCAAAGTATTATCAGAATTGCACATCGATTTTCTTCTATGGAGTAGCATCGAGTTAGACGTTTTCATCTTTGTGTTACTTCGAGTAAAGAATAAGGTTAGCATTCATCGCATTCTATCAAGCAAAGAATAGAAACTCACATATAGAGTATCGATTATCTAGCATCGAGGATTTGATAGAGCCTTTCTTAGCCATTTCTTCACCATCTCTGTGTTGATCTTGAGTAATTGGGCCTAGAGAAGATTGAATAACCCAAAAAAACTGTTTCTTCATTAGGCTCAACATTTTTTGCCAACTCCAGATAGATGGTTTGCCATAATACCTTCGATTGTTCTCAATTTGTTCCCACCAAGCGTATGCACCACTTTGGAGTTTATATGCAACCAATCAGACCTTCTTTTTCTTAGTCGTGTTTGTGTATGTAAATAAATTTTCAACATTCTTAACCAAATCAAGGAACTTTTTGATGTCCATATGACCATTAAAAGGTGGAAGATCCATCTTAATTTTGTAATCAGGTTGTTCTTGGTATGCTTCTCCTACATATCTTCTTAGAAATTTTTGATGAGTTTCCTGCACTATCACTTCATCTTCTTCCGAGGAATCTGAATCATCTCCCATATATTCGGGCAAAGAAAGATCATTTGACCTCTCAAACCTACGTTCTTGGAAGTTATCTTAAAATATTGGCTCTTCCTTAGGTGGTGATTCCAGGAGCAGAATGATTGGTGGCCGTGAAAGAGACAAACTGTTGGGTAAGATTCTCTATGGCCTTGGTATTGTGGAGAGTTGCTTGTTCACGTCGATGAACACCAATTCAACATCATTCAGACGACCTTCGAAAGTGGAGGTGTTGGGGTTGATGCTCTAAATTCTCGTGTTCTATAGTTTGTAAACACATTTTGTATGAACGCTTGTGATGTATAATATATGATATTTACTTCACTTCTTGACTTTGCACATTTAGATGTTTTATTTGCTTTATCACAAACCAATAAACTTAAAATCCCTGGTTGTCTTTATGTAACTTAAGCATGTATGTAGTGACATACAAGTGGATCATGTCTTAAGCGATAACCAAAATGGTCTGCAGTATACGGATATAGGAGGGAAACCTTATCCTGGTAACACTATGGATGTGGCCCGCTTTGTGGAATAGTTACAAGTGTTGTGACTTATCACAGATGGTCTGATCCTCATCGTTCGTGTAGGGGACATGCAAGTGGGGGCACCCTATACAAAGAGTTTGTATAAGACCTAACCATGTAGTGTTAACGTCTCGTCATATAACTCCGTTCATGACAGAGACTTCACTTCACTAGGATGACCATAGGTAACATGACCTCAATCTTGAGTGAGTTGGGAACTTCTGTTATTGAGGACGGTTCTTTGATTTGCACGGGTGCAAGTGGCTAGAGCATCGACTCAACCCTACCACTTTGGGGATTCGTCTGATTTGGGAGCTGGGAACTCAGTCTCACAAGATGAAGTTTACTCTTTCCCCGAAGTAGGGGTAAGTAAATAGATTGCTCCCTTAAGAGCTGATCCCGAGGTTTGAATGATGTGGCGCCACACACCTTCTCATGGCCCGAGAGGTGTTCACACATAGTAAGACTATGTTGTATTGTTCATTAGAGGGATCAATGGTACTTAAGGAGTGAGATGTAATTATTTGGGTAAAATGGTAAATTGGCTCAGTTGTATTTACGAGCATCTGTGAAAGTTCATCGTACTGATGATAGGTTATATCCAATAGACATAGAAATATATCTATGGTAAGAAGAGTTCAGCTATCGGTCTTTAGTGGAATGCCTGGCAGTTAACGGATGGTGGATATCGTGGCTAAAGAGTTTAGTCAGTTATTCATGTACCATTGGAGCTTCGAGCCATAGGTCCATAAGGTCCCCTTGGTAGCTTGGATACAAGTTGATAATCAGTTTTTGGGTGAGTTTGAAATGTTCAAATTGATAAGAGAGAGTTTGATTATATATGATATAATTGAACTAAGTTAATTATATTGATATAATTAACTTTATGAGATACATTAATTTGGAGAAAATTGGATATAAATATGATTTATATCTAGTGGAGGAAAAATACTATGATTAGTATATGATATTAAACCATAGGTTATGAATATAATGTGATTATATTTATTATATATTAATTGGACAGTTGTGGGATAATTGGCCCGCGTCTCTTCTATTTTCATAACGAATGAGTAAGATGAAGAATCACTTTGAGACGTTTAAATAGCTCACGGTGTGTTAAACAATGGATGCGTGAACATAGTGTCGAAGTATGTCATCGCTTAGTAAAATCAGAGCATATACAATAGTGTTGAACGATCGCTTACCTATACGATAGTACTGAACGATCGTTTAACGCTTACACCTACACGCACCATTTACTAAACGATCGCTTATCTTTTACTAAACGATTGTTTAGTGCCTGAGTTTTTCTAAACGATCGTATAGACGATCTCTTAGCTTTTCCTACACAGTATTTTAAACGATCGTTTACCTTTTCCTACACGATTGTATACTTCACCTAAAAATTCAAACATTTTGTCTATATGATAGATGAGTCTTTCTCCCACTTGCTTGATCGTTGTATATGATCTCCCTTCCTCCTCCCCTCTACCAAATCTGAACAAAGCCCACCCTTTAGATTCTTATTCCGAGAATACTGAGGGCTCCGAGTGGTGGTGTCGTCCCTATTTCCTTCTGTTTGTGTGGAGACTATTCGTGGTAGACGATTGGGATTTATTGAACGATAGCTTGCCGTTCCAGCGAAAGTGAGATTTGCTGTGAAGAAAAAGTCTTCAACTGGTATGATCTCTCGGTCTCTTATTTATTGATTCTCTAAGCATGTCAGTAATTTAGCATTGTGAATGCATATCTGTATGTTTGAATGTATATGTGAAAATTTTGTCACAGTAAATTGGAAAGATCCGCTTCCGCTCATAGGTACTCTTGAATAAGAGTTCCTTCAGGAGGAAGCTTCCGTAACCTTGGTGATTGAAGGGGTAAAGATCCAATTTGAACAAAAGTCAGCCTTGGATCGAGGGGCTTTGATACCATTTGATGCAAGTGAAATGAAAATACATCAAATCTTATTAAGTGATAAATGATACAAATGTAGTCCCTTATATAGGGTGCCATCCGATTACAAGACTTCAATATTGACTGGTTAAGCAAGTAATCGGTTTACACAAAAAATTAAAGAAAATAAAGCTAGACATTAATAAATTTATATAGCAATAGACTATGTTCTCACATCAGAAAATCAATTGGGTGGTAACATCTACCTCAACACTCGTAAGTGCACATATAAAGAATGACTTTTTGAGATCTTATGTTCACATATGATTGCATTGGCTAAAGAACATAGCATAGTACACTTTTTTTCTCTCCATTTTATAATGTCAAGTCCTTTATAGTTGCATAAACAAAACCTATCTCATTGGTTAAACATGTCAAACTCGATGAAACTACTAGAGGTATGTGGAGTTAAAAATTCTTCCATTGGAAAGAGTACCTAGAGTTGGTCCCACTAGAATAAAGAGAATCTCATCCAGTGATGAAACCCATTAGTGACACAAATGTGACAGGTGTGCAAACATGTGATAATAATTAAACTTGCAAGCAACCACTTTCAACGAGTAAATTCAATATACAAGAAAGATAGTATTGTGGTTGATGCCCTAAATCTCGTAGGGTTCTATAGTTTGTAATTGTACTGTACAAACTTTTTATTTATGTAATAAAATATGTGATGTTTTATTTCAAAATTAGTCGCATTAACCACAAACCAATAAACTAACATCCAAGATTATCTTGTAGTTTAAACATGTATGTAGAGATATACGGGTCGATCATGCTTATAATGGAACGAACACATGCGCAGAGGAAAAAAAAGTATAATTAGGTTAATCATAAGAGATAAGCATGCAATTAAATAAAGTAAAAGGGAAGTAAAAATACAACCTTTGTAGACTTTAAATCTTCTCCAAATTAACTCCAATCTCCCCACGAACGGTTCGTAGACCACCACGAGAGTCTTCCTGACTATTCTTCAGCCTTAGAACGGGATGATGGGTTCCGGTGCATGACTAATTTGGAGAGGAAAAAGCTAAGTCTTTGAGAGAAAATTGTTATGAGATTATCACATAATCTCATCAAATTCCATTATGACCAAGAGCTCCAAAAAAACAAGAAACTTTTCCTTTTAAAGGTCATTACATGCAAAAACATGCAACTTTGAGTTTGATGAGAATTTGACACTAAAAAATCCACTAACTCAAAGTGGGATTTAGTGGGACAAGTGTCTTCAAAGGAAGACAACACTTAGCAATGCAAAAATTGGCATTTTCCATTCACAAATATTGGATCTTTCCACTAACTTGGTCAAAGGTCAAAGTTTGACTCTTAAGTCCAAAGTCAACAGTTTGACTATTTGACTTTCAAAGTCAAAAGTCAATAATTTGATTTTCATTGCATTTTTTACCTAGTCAACAATTTGACTTTTAATGCAATTTTGACCAATTCTATTTAATTTCAAAATTAATTCTAATAATCAATTTTAAAATTAAATTAATATTAAATAATTTGAATTAATTTAATTTAATATTAAATCCAACACTAATCCCAATCATAATGAATCACTATTCATAATCTTGATATTTAAATCTTATTTAAATATCTCATATTTTCTCTCTCTTTATGTTTAATTCACACTTAAATATTAGGTTAAATATATCGTATATATTTAACGCTTTGCTCCAAAAACCAAATTTGAACACTTCAAATTTGTTCGTCGCACTGTTCTAAGGTTTATTCCGATATGAGCTAGTAGGGGGACCTTATGGACCTACAGATCATGGGCTCTAAAAATCAATGATTAACCAGCTAAACTTTTTAACCTAATTAACCACCATTCGTTAACTACCAGGTCACTCCACTAAAGCCCAGTAGTTTCACTCCCTTCACTGTAAATATATTATGTCCACTTGATATAACCATAATTAGTAAGTTAACCTTTCATAGGTTGTTCATAATAACGGCTGGGTCAAAAGCTGTTTTACCCCCCAAGATTACATCTTGCTCCTTAAGTCCCACTGATCCTCTAATGAACAATTGGTTTGTGATTTAATCACTAAATGAAGTCCTTCTCGGGCCAATAAGAGAGTGGGGCTCTTTGTTCAAGACTCAGAGTCAACACTTAAGAGAATAACCTATCTACTATCTCTAAAAGTGGGTAGGAGTGTATTCCGTCTTGCACCCTATGTCCCCAACTATTTACCCAATCTTACCCCTAAAATGGAAGGCTTATTGAGTCAACCCTCACCCATGCAAATCTAAGAATTATCTCGAATAAATAGGAGTTCATAGTTAGCTCAAGATTAATATCAAGTTACCCAGGTCATTGTATTAATCAGTCTTAAACAGTAAACAACGTTATAAAGTAAGAGTGGCTTAATTCTTGTCCGATCTTATACAAACTCATTGCCTAGGACGCCCCTGCTTCTTATGTCAATACATGAACAAATCAAGATCACTTTTTTTTAGCACTTTACAACAAATTGTAATAACTATAGAGTGGATCACATTTGATAGTGTTACTAGAATAAGGTACCTAACCTTATTCATATACTATGGATTATTTTGGCTATTTACAGAACTTGATCTACTCTTATGTCTCCGTATAAATTTCATGTATTCAAATAATAGCCATGACTCTTTAGTTTATTGGATATAGACTTTACAAGTGCGATTCACATATTCAACAACAATTTTATTGAATAAATATCAATAACATCTTTATTGATAATAGAATATGTTTAACATAACAAACTGCGAGTTTTAGGATATACAATCCAACAGTTTAAGTGATAACCAAAATGGTCTGTAGTAGATGGATAAGGTTGGATACCTTATCCTGGTGACACTACGAGTATGACCCACTTTGTAGATGTTACAATTGTTGCAAAGTGCTATAAATGATCTGATCCTTATCATTCATGTGGAGACATGTGAGTGGGGATATTCTATACACAGGAGTTTGTATAAGACCAGACCACAAAATGTTAAGTCTCATTATATAACGTTGTTCATAAGAGACTTACATTTCACTAGGATGACCATAGGTAACATGACCTAAATCTTGAGTGAATTGTGAACTCCTGCCCATAAGGGCGATCCTTTGATTTGTATGGATGAGAGTGGCTAGATCGTTGACTCAATAAACCAATGATTTTGGGGATTCGTCTGATTGGGGAGCTAGGAACACAATTGCACAAGAAGGAATTCACTCCTTCTCTAGTGTCTGGGCAAGTAGATAAATTGTTCCCTTAAGAGCTGATTTTGAAGCTTGAACAATGTGGCGCCACACTCTCTTCTGGACTGAGAGGGATTTTGTCATAGTTGGACTATGATTTATTGTTCATTAGAGGGATCAATGGTACTTAAGGAGTTAGATGTAACTACAGGGGAAAAATGGTAATTTTTTGGGATTGGGCATATGTGACTACAGGGGCAAAATGGTAATTTGTGAAAGGTCATTGTATTGTTGATTGATTATATCCAATGAACACAGAAATATATCTGTAGTGCGAAGAGTGCAGTTGTCGGTCTTAAGTAGAGTGCTCGACAGTTAACAAATGGTGAATAATTTAATTAATTATTCACGTACCGTTGGAGCTTCAAGCTATAGGTCCATGAAATCCCCTCGGTAGCTCAACGAGATTTAATGAGAATTAGTTTTTGGATTAATTTGATTTGTTCAAATTAATTGAGGGAATTAATTATATATGATATAATTAATTAAATTTTAATTATATATAATATAATTACTATAATGTATTTGATACATTATAATATTAATGAGAGGAAATAAATATTTGTATATGATTTAAATATTAATATATGAATTGGATTCATATTGTTAAATTTAATGTAATTGTGATTTATATTAAATGTCATTGGTGAGAGGAAAAAAGCTATGGATTATATTGTATTTGATACAATATATAAATTATAGGTTATATGTTATATTTGATATAACATATAGTGTAATATATATATTATATGATAAAATGTTTTATCATATAAATATAAATATAATTATTTATTAAAATAAACGAAGTTTTTTTAAATCTATTTATTTAATTATTTTTTTGAAATAATTAATTTATTTTTCTCTTTACATCACGTAAGTGGAGGGCCGCGGTTTTTCTTCTTCATTCTTCATCCAGGGGATACAGAGGAGTGTGATTAATATGACAGAAAGGTTATGTAAAGAGTAGATCTTCCTTTTCTTCTCCTATCTCCTTTCTCAATCCTCCCCTCGAAAAATCCAAAAGAGTCAGAGCCCACAAATCTGGGTTCTTAGCCTTAGAATACAAAGGAAACTTCGTGGTGGTATTCTTCAATTCGAGGGAATCCGTTGAAGTTTGTTCTTCAAATGTAAGAATTATGAACCCTTATATTTTCTTCTCTTTTATTAAGTCTATGCATATTGTAAATTTTAGATGCATAATGTATGTTTACTGTAAAAATTATGCATTCTGTAAATTTTGGTAAAATTGGGATGATCTGCTTCCGCTTAATGGTCCCTTTATAGGGCTTCTTCAATTGGCATCAGAGCAACGTTTATGGCCCAATTTTTTTCAAAATTTCATATTTTTTTACAGCGTTGGTGGGTTAATCATTATGTATAATTCAGGTGATGAATTCTGTGTTGAATATGGTTTGCATTAATGGATGTTTTTGGGATTGGGCATATAGATTATTCACTTTATTTACGAAATTGTTTTGTAAGAGCCCATCTTTTGGGGCATTAATTTTAAAATAGAGTCTGTATTATTTGTTGTTGAGTCGTTCATGGTGGTTCCTGCCTGGATTCTGGAGAAAACGAGATGAAAAATGATGGAGTTTTGAAGCAGTTCAAAACTATATAATGAGTGAATATACAGTAGCGTCGCGACACTGCGATGTGGGGAACGAAGGAAAACTTCGTAGTGTCAAGACACTCCGAACTTCGGTTCACACATGGTTCGAGGTCTATTGGTCCATTTCGGTTTGTGGGTTCTCTCGTGGTTTTGGGTTCATCTGGATCGGTTCTGGGTCTGGTTCGAGTGGTTCAAAGTCCGGTTTGCTTATTTTTTTGAACTGGTTGATATTTATTTTGTTAATAGTTAGATTTAAATTTTCTTTTAGGTGTCCAATCCCGGTCTGTCAATTGCTTTTATATTATACATGTGATGTATGATTTGTTTTATTATTATATGCCATATAGTATGTGTTGGTTTATAAAAACATGCATCGGAAGAAAACAGTATCATTAAGCATTCTAATTCCTCAATTTTGACATCAAAATAAGCATGTTCATGGGGTATCAAGAGGGTTTCATTACATATCTTTAAAGATCCTCTTCAAACTCAAAACTTAGCTGCAATGTTCTCCAATTCTTGCTGTGGACCACCACTAGAGCTTCCCTACTATTCTCTAGGAGCCTTGGATTGAGTTGTAGGACTCAAAACAAACTTGAACTTAGAGAATTGGAGGAGAGGTTTTCTGGTTTTTCAGCTTGTTGAAGAACAACTTCTTTAACCTTCGAAAACTCAACAATTCTACAATTGCATTCGCTTTTCCACTTAATCAAGAGTGGTTTTATTATATGACTCTCATGCAAACTGATCACTTGAAGTGATTCCAGCTACTTCTTGAATTTGGTGGTGGAATTATGTGCAAGAAGGTGACTAACCATCTTGCTTGAAGGTCGAAAAATCCCACATTGGGATTTTTCTCCAATTTCAATTTTCCTTTTTCGATTTTGAAATTTGATTTTCAAAATCAAAACTTTTTCTAATTTTAATTCTTTAATTAAAATTGAAATTTTATTAATTTTACAAAAATTAATTTAATTATCATTTTTTCTAATAAAATTAATAATTAATAATTAATTAAACAATTTAATTAATTCTATAATTTAATATCAAATATTAAATTAATTTGTCACCAATTCCATTACCATGAGTCCCTATTCATAAAATTAATATTTAAATCATATTTATATATTAATCGGTTCTCTAATTACGTTTAATTCCAAAATTAAACGTGTAATTATATCACATATAATTACTAATTTCCTTAATTCGAATTTGAACGTTTCAAATCAACTTATCACACTATTCTAAGGCTAATCCGTTTGTGAGCTAGTAGGGGACCTAATGGACCTACATATTATGGGCTCCAACGATCTGAGATTAATTAGCTAAACTCTTTATATTGAATTAACCCCCATTTGTCAATTACCGGGTCATTCCACTAAAGCTCAGTAATTGCACTCCCCTCACTACAGATATATTATGTCCACTCGATATAACCATAATTAGTAATTTAACCCTTTCACAGGTTGTTCATAAAAATGGTTGGGTCAAAAGGCTGTTTTATCCCCGAGATTACCCCTTATTCCTTAAGTTCCACTGATCCTCTAATGAATAATTGGTTTGTGATTCGATCATCAAACAAAATCCCTCTCAGGCCAATGAGAGGATGGGGCCCCCTGTTCAAGACCCACAGTCAACACTTAATGGAACAACCTCTCTAGTATCCCTAAAAGCGGTTAGGAGTGAATTTATCTTGCACTCTATGTCCCCAGCTATCTACCCAATCTACCCCTGAAATGAGAGGCTTATTGAGGTGGCGCTGTTAAGCCAACCTTCACCTATGCAAATTGAAGGATAACCCCGAATAAATAGGAGTTCGTAGTTAGCTCAGGATTAAGGTTAAGTTACCTAAGTTATCGCTATGAAATAGTCAGTCGTAAACAGTAAACATCGTTATAAAGTAAGAGTGACTTATTTCTTGGTCCGATCTTATGCAAACTCATTGCATAGGACGCCTTCACTCCTCATGTCATCACATGAACGAATCAGGATCACTTCGTTTGTAGAACTTTACAACTTCTTGTAACAACTACAGAATGGGCCGCATCCGATAGTGTTACTAGAATAAGGCACCCAATCTTATTCGTATACTATAGATTATTTTGACTATTTACTCGAACCTGATTCATTCTTGTGTCTCCACATAAAGTTCAAGTACTCATGTAATAGCCATGGATCTTTTAGTTTATTGAAGTTATTTCTAAAACGAAATAAGCAATTCATATATTCAATAACAACTTTATCAATTTACAGAATGAGTTTATTGTTTACAAACCATGAGTTTTAGGACATAAAACCCAACAAACTCCCACTTGGACTAAAATTCTAGTGGTAACATACATATGAATACATTGAGTTTTTTAGTTTTACCGAGAAATACAATAAACTAGGGCATCACATACCCATAGTTTGCCTTTAGGTATCACGGTATCATATACCCATGGTTTTTCTTCACTTGCCCTAGGTTATACAACCCGTAGTCCTAGTTTCACTAGGTGATCCTCAAACACTTTAGCTGAGAGGATCGCTGTAAACATATTAGTATACAACTAACTTCGATTGAAAACAATATAGGGAATGCATCTTATTTCCATAACTTCTTGTTTCTCGATAATCACCAAGACCTGATGACTTGAGTTTTCACTAAACCTAAACAATGGCTAGGCTGTCATACATTCCTCCCACTACATTGAGGTACCTTCAACTCTTTGAGTAAGATGTATTTGACCAATCCAAACATCTTTTCTTACAGTGTCAGCTTTAATCAATAACTCTTTATTGATATACACTTTGCTTTTTATGGAAACTAAATAATACATGGTGATCTCGTATACTTTTCTAGAAAAAAAAATTTAGCATTTGTCAACATAAATACTTGATTTTCTATTTCTTGAAAAATATACTACTTTAAGTTTGCCTACAGATAGGCATGCCATCTGAATGACATTCCAATACTTAAGGGTTCGACACTAACACATGTGTCGATCTATTCCATATTTCTAAATTATGTAAACATTTTTTACATATCATAATAAATTTTATGCACTCTCCATATCTCATATGGAGTTTCAAAAATACCTTAAAATAGAATGATGTTCAAAATGATTTAAGGCAACTAGATGTAGAGATTTGTCACTAGATTTCATGTTCTATCAAAATAGCCTTGGAAATCTCAGATTCTCTGTACTCTCTACTTCGATCTAATTGAAGTGTTTTGCTTATTTTACCTAACAAGTTTTATACAGCTTGAACCTTTCAAGTGTTTTAAACTTACTACTTAGGTAAATACAACTATACTTTAGAATAACTACTGAAATATTCATGCCATCCCTTATGATTTAACATTCACCAGACCACAAATATCTGAATGTATAAGTTTTTATGGGTTCTTTGGTTCTTTGATCATCTTATCTTCAAGATAAGACACACATAGAATTAAAAGATTTGTCTTCTAACTTATTTAGATGACCACTTCTAACCTTCTTAATCTCATTAAGACATTATGTGACAATAATCTTAATTACCAAAGATAAGTATCAGAATACATCTTTTACCTTATTATTTTTCATTCGTTTTAAATATCTAAATATTTGAAATGACCTTGAACTTTGGTTGGTTTTAACTGAAGTTGCTTTATTGTAGAACAAATATAAAATGTAACTTTTACTAATGAACATTTCATTTATAACAAAAGGTTATATACAACATGTCCTTTATAAAAGATAAAACAACTTTGATTACATTAACAAAAGTAGACGGATTCATCTTTTGTCAGCAACTCTAAAATCTCCCACTGGTCTTTCTAAGATATTCTCCCATGTTCACAACCTGAAGCATTATCTCATTGCAAACAATCCTCAGGAACTAGTTTCCTTGTTTTGATTTCTCCAATTTTTTCTCTGTAAGATATTATGGGCAGTTTCTCTTTCAGTGCCCATCCTTTTTGTAGTAGAAACATTTCCCTTTGTCTACAGCTTTGGCCTTGCCTTTGCGGCTAGTAGAAGTTTTCTTTTTCCCTTTCCCCTTATTCTTCTTCAAGCGAATACTCTTATTCTTAGAAGAAGAAGCAACATCAGGCTTTTTAGAGGACGATCCTCTTTTCTCAGCAATGACAACATTTACCTCCACTGATCTTGTCCTTTTGTTTTCAAAATGGACTGAAAAGCCTGCAGCTCGTTGAGAAGTGTAGTCAAGTTGTATTCTATCTTGTTCATTAACGCATTAGTGCAAAATTGCAAGAAGATCTTCGGAAGAGACTCTAGAATAAAACCGACTTGACTCCTCTCATCTACAACAACTCTGTTTATCTCTACCACATTGAAATGGACCATCATGTCCAGGACATATTCTCTAACAAAGGCCCTTCTTTCATACGGTAGTTGTAAACATATCTGATAGCATCATGCCTTAGGGAGAAGGACAGTTGCCCAAATATCCCACATAGAGATTCCATATCTCTTTCGCAGTATACATGCTTTCGTGTTTCTTAGCCAGAACATCAGATATGCTGGCAAGAACATAGGCATGGGCTTTCTCATTCGCCTTCGTCCATCTGTCGTATGCTTTCCGAACAGTTCGATTTTCATTTGAGCTAGGGATGAGAGGACACTCATCTGTCAAAACAAACCTCAAATCGTCTATCACCAGTATTGTGTTCAAATTTGATTTCTATGTAACATAATTGTCCCCAATTAATGCATCCGAAGCCAACAATTGTATCAATGAACTAGTCATTCTGAAAAATATAAACAAATACTTTCTTAGTGAATTGCTTTTAAACCCAATCATGTTTTTAGAAAAGTAATAATGTGCCCAAAATTATTTTTGCAATGATATTATAGTGAGTCAGAATTAGTACTGCTGAGGGGTAGTCAAATACTCCTTCACTAAAGCAAGACATTCTTGATAAATACTATCTCCAGAATAACTCATATTGCGCCAGTCATTTAGCTACCATTTTCGGTCAAAAACTTACTAACACTTAGTAATTCTGTAAGTGTAACCCTCCATTTTTAGATCTCAGAGATTAGCGGCCCCAACGATGCTACCGAACTGGGGAGTCAAAGTTGGGAAACAACCTCAGAAATCTTATCCATTCTTGGAGTTTGGTTGTTTCGGATCCCATGTTACAACCTTCCGAGGGGATAGTCGTCGTTAAACGACTAGCAAGGGTCGCCTAAAGCTAACCAGCAAGTGCAACATAGGAATCTCACAGTCAAAACTAACGGAAGGGACCACAGGATGTGTTGACACATATCCTTCACCCACTTACTATAAACTACTTCCCCCATTCACCTTGATCTTGACCCATACAAACACTTTCCGAATGGAGGTCACTCCCAGGGTGACACGAAGCATCGTATGAATCTCATGGTATGAACTTTCTAAGGATGTGAGAGTTTAAATCAATATATCGTATATTTGATTTTACATTAAACAACTTCCCCTCATTCACCTTGATATTGACTTATGAAAACACTTTTTTAATGGCGGTCACTCCCAGGATGACACGAAGTGTCGCATGAATCTTACATGTTAACCTTTTAGAACGTGAAAATCATAATCAAAACATCACTTTTAATTTTACTATGAACAACTTCCCCTATTCACCATAGTCTTGATTTATATAAACACTTTCCGAATGGAGGTCACTCCCAGAGTGACACAAAGCGAAACATGAATCTCGATTTTGAACTCTTAGGGACATGAGAGCTAAAAACAACATATCGTATATGTTATTAATCTCTCACTGAAGCATTCTTAAATTCCCATTGAAGTGTTCTAATAATATATCATTGTTGGGATTGGTGTTCTAATTCTCTCGGAGTCTTGTAATTTATAATTTATACACATTGTTATGAATAAAATAAGAGTTATTTTATCTGGCATTTACTCATATCCAATAAACAAAGCTCCATGGTTATTGTATGTAAACTTAAGCATGTATATGAGATATACAAGTGGATCATGCCTTAAGTGATAACCTAAATAGGTCTATCGTATAAGGATTAAGGTGGGAGTCCTGATCCTAGTGACACTACGGATACGACCCGCTTTGTAGAGGTTTGCAAGTGTTGTGAACTACTGCAGATGGTAGATCTTGACCATTCATGTGGAGACATGCGAGTGGGGGTGTCCTATACAAAGAGTTTGTATAAGACCGAACCACGAGATGATTCGTCTCTATATATAATGCCGTTGATACTGGAGACTTAAATCTCACCTAAACGACCATAGGTGACATGACCTCAATCCTGAGTGTTTTGGAAACTTCTGCCTTTGATTGCGGTCCATTGATTAGTATGGGTGAAAGTGGTCAGATTGTCAACTCAATATGCCTACCTTTTTGGGGACTTTGTCTGATTTAGAAGCTGGAACTCAGTTACACAAGATGGAATTCACTCCTTCCCTGAAGCAAGGGTAAGTAGATAGATTTCTTTCTTAAGGGCTGATTCCGGGGCTCGAACATAGTGGCCACGACTTCTCTTTGGAAGAAAGGACTCAGTCATAGTAGGACTATGACTTATGTTCATTAGAGGAATCAGTGGTAGTTAAGGATTTAGATGTAATTACAGGGGCATAATGGTTATTGGCCTAACTATACTTACGAGCGATATGTGAAGGGTTAATGTTGATTGGTTGATATGGACACATAATATATTTGTAGTAAGAAGAGTTTAGCTGTCGGTCTTCAGTGGAATGCCTCGCCGTTAACGGATGGTGGATCCCGTGACTAAAGAGTTTAGTCAGTTATTCACGTACCGTTGGAGCTTCGAGCTACAGGTCCATAAGGTCCCCTTGGTAGCTCAATGGATTCAAGTTGAGAATCAATTCTTGGTGTTGATTTGAAATGTTCAAATTGACAAGAGGTAATTCGACTATATATGATATGATCGGTATGATGTTTGAGATACATCTCGTGGAGGATTAATGTAAATGAGATTTACATTAAGGACCATGAAATAGAAAATGAGCTATGGTTTATATGTTTCATGAGATGAAATATTAAAACTATAGGTTATAAATATAGTATGGTAAGTTGGTTATCATGTATATTTATAATAATATTAATTATTGGATAATTATCTTTTTTTCTCTAAAAACCAATTGAGTGGGAGGTTATTGGTAGTTTCATGGTAACCGTGAGATAAAAGGAAAAATGTTTTCCTAAATTTAGTAGTTGTTGAATTGAGAGTTTCTATTCTTGGAAATTACTCACGGTGGTTGTCAAGTGAATGAGATTTACTAAACGACAATTGAAGAGAGACTAGACGACTGTGGAGTGAAACTATACGATAGTTCACTCAGCTGGTCGATAACTAAACGATCGTGGATCTTTTGCTAAACGATTGCAGAGCTTCTTCTAAATGATTGGGCATTGTCTATACAATAGACACTGTCATCTCCCACTTATTTAATTGTTTACATGATTGTTCCTCCGGTCTCTTCCTCTAACCAAGTCCACACAGAGCCCACACTTATGGATTCTCATACCGATAATACCAAGGTAGCCATTTTCGTGGTGTCATACTCAACTCGACATAGTTGAGGTTTTTTGGACGCCGTTCGTTGAGTTCGCGGTGCTCATGTGGTGGTTGCTGATTGTTCGTGATCTGGGAGATCACTGAGTTTAAGCGTTTGTGTGTTGTAGTCTTGGAGTCTATTCGAGCGTTTGTGATCTAGGGAGATTGAAGATAAGTCTTCAAAGGTATGTGTAATTCTTTCCCTTGGTCGTATAATGAAGCATGCTGTAATTTTGTTTTATGCATACCCTTTAAATTTCCATATGTCTACTGTAATTGTTGTTGTTCAAATATGATCGAAATTTGGAACGATCATTCCGCTGCTCATAGAAATTCTCATGTCCGATTTTCTTCAATTATATATGCTATTAAACTCCCACCGTAGCGTCCTAACATTTGTTTAGGTGTATCTTTACTCTGGTTTGTTTCGACTAATTAAACAACCTAAGTCTAAGTGATTATCCAAGTATAATGTTTATATTTGGATTTAACCTACGATTTCTAGGTGATAAACTAGTTTTAAAACCTCACACTACTCACGTATTGCTCATAAAACTTGTTAACAACGCTCAATTATTCGGCCATAATCCCCAGGTAGGAGGTGTTCCATAGACTGTCAACTTAAATACCCCCAGCCTTAGACAGGATTATATACTAGTTGAGTTTGTAACCAAAGTTTTATAAGATAATGACCTATTTTAACAATTAAAACAAGTAGTTAGCCTACGTGAGCATGCACTTATCTTTGTTATGAATTTTAATGTCTAATCCAATTTTATAATAACTTATAAAACTTTAGACATACTATACATCCATAACATACATTAAATATCTCATGATTTAATATAACACTTATATTAAAACATCTGAACACTTAAACATGCATACTATATATTATAACACCTTATAATATACTCAATGCATGTAACACGCTTCCTATAGTGAAATTTTAAAGCTATATGGCATACTATATGTGTTGGGGTTGATGCCCTAAATCTCGTAGGTGAAGGAACTTTTAAACAAGAGTACCTATGAGCAGAAGCGGATCTTTTCGATTTTATTGTGACAGAATTACCACACAAACATTTGAACAAATAGACATGCATTGTAAACACTAATTACTGGCATGTTCTAACAAATAAATACAAAAGACCGAGAGACTTACCAGTTGAAGACAGTCTTCATAAGAACTCGGTCCAACGGAAGCGAACTCTTCTTGTTCCTTCTTGTCCAACAAGTAATCACCTAGCAGCAGCACGATTGTCTACACGATCAGCAGTTCATGAACACAAAGCAACCAGGGACGACACCACCACTCGAAGCCCTCGATATTCTCGGAGTGAGAATCCAAAGGGTGGACTTTGATGGAATGTGTAAAGTGGAGGAGGAAAAATGATCGTGTCAAACGAACAAACAAGTGGGAGATAGTAGAAGACTATCGTATAGTCTGGTGTGCTTGATCGTTTAGATCGAGATACATGATCATGTAGGTTTAGCTAATCGACCGTCTATCAAATGGTAAGAGATTGTTTAGTTCCGCTCAGTGTGTTAAGCGATCGTGTAGTAAACATAAGTGATCATTTAGAAATCGCGGGCGATCGTTTAGTACACGGGTGTGCGATCGTTTAGTACGCAGGTGTGCGATTGTTTAGTAAGGCGGGCACTATTGTATAGGCTCTCAACGCTAAGCGATCATCTACTTTCAACCATGAGAGAATTTTCGGATCTTTTACAAAATGATAACTATTTTCATTTTTATTCTTCAGTAATAAGAACTAAATCGAACTTCCCACTTTCGCACGAATCCAGAGAAAAACTCGGTCAATTATCATATAACCGCCCAATTAATTAATTAATGAATATAATCATATTATATTCTTAACCTCTAGTTTGATATCATATATCTACTATAGTGTTTTCTCCTCTACTTGATATAAACCATATTTATATCCAATTTCCTCTAAAATAATGTATCTCATACATTTAGTCAATCATATCATATATAATTAACCAGTTCAATTATATCATATATAATCGAACTCCCTCTTGTGAATTTGAACATTTCAAATTGACCCAAAAACTGATTCTCAACTTTATCCAAGCTACCAAGGGGACCTTATAGACCTATGGCTCGAAGCTCCAATGGTACGTGAATAGCTGACTAAATTCTTAAGCCACGACATCCACCATCTGTTAACTGCCAGACATTCTACTAAAGATCGACAGCTGAACTCTTCTTACCACGAATATATTTCTGTGTCCATCAGATATAACCAATCATGAGTATGAAAACCTTTCACAGATGCTCATAAATACAGCTGGGCTAATTTATCGTCTTGCCCCTATAGTTATATCTCACTCCTTAAGTACCATTGATTCCTCTAATGAACAATACAACATAGTCCAACTATGTGTGAACACCCCTCGAGCCAAGAGAAGGTGTGTGGTGCCACATCGCTCAAGCCCAGGAATCAGCCCTTAAGGGAGCTATCTATTTACTTACCCCTGCTTCGAGGAAGGAGTGAATTCCATCTTGTGTAGCTGAGTTCCCAGCTCCCAAATCAGACGAATCCCTAAAGTGGTAAGTTTGAGTCGGCGACCTGGCCACTCGTACCCATGCAAATCAAAGGACTGCCCTCAATGGCAGGAGTTCTCAACTCACTCAGGATTGAGGTTATGTTACCTATGGTTATCCTAGTAAAGTGAAGTCTCTATCATGAATGATGTTATATAAAGAGATGTTAACACTTCGTGGTCAAGTCTTATACAAACTCTTTGTATAGGACACCCCCGCTCGCATGTCCCCTACACGAATGATCAGGATCAGACCATCTGTGAAAAGTTACAACACGTGTAACATTCCACAAAACGGGCCGCATTCGTAGTGTTACCAGGATAAGTTTCCCTCCTATATCCATATACTACAGACCATTTTGGTTATCACTTAAGACATGATCCACTTGTATGTCACCACATACATGCTTGAGTCACATACAGATAACCAGGGATTTTATGTTTATTGGTTTGTGTAAAGAAAATAAAACAAGTAATTGAGCAAAAAATCAAGATGTGAAGTAAATATCATATATTAACAACACAAGCGTTCGTACAAACTGTTTACAAACTACAGGACATGAGACTTTAGGGCATCAACCCCAACAGCTCCTTCGTAAGGACGAACATAAGATCCTTGATGATAAGTATAGTCGTGATCATATGTTTCCAACTAGCGTAGTTCTCGCCAGTTAGCTTATCGATGCTAAGCAAAGCAATTGTGGCTGTAGCCATTTTAAAACCTTTGCTGAAAAACAAACAAACCTTTATAAGTCTATGCTTAAACCACATTTGAACACCAGTTTTAGTTTTCGAAAAATAGTTTCCAAGTACCTTAAGTGATAAGACTTCTATTTTGCAATGATGCCTTAGCGAGGCAGGACAAACTTCACCGATGGGGTGATCAGATGCCATTTCACTGGGATAAGACACTCTCAACCATTAGGCAGAACCAACTCTTGGAACTGCAACTAACAGTCACCATTTGTTCGATCCAGAACTGTTAACCCTTAACAATTCCGCGTAAGTGTAAGTCCTCGTTTTTGGCCCCAAAGTCCTGCCCTAATGTGCCCACCATAGGGAAAAAGAAGATTAGGACAAGAGACTAAGTAACCTTATCCTATACAGGAGATCAAATAAAAAATGTGCAAAACAACCATTCTATAGGGGAACACTCCCGGGGTGCCTCGAGGCGATGCACAAAAACTTTATTCAACCTAACGAGAGAGACGTGGGATATGATGTCGCACGTCCCGCTCCCACTTACTATTAACGTTCTCTCCATCCACCTTGATATTGAACTATCCAAACACCATCCTTTAGGGGGACACACCCAGAGTGCCACGAGCTCGATGATAGATCTCATGGTGTGAACAATTAAGGGAGAAACGCGAGAGGTTTAAAAGAAGCATCAAATGCCTCAAATACCTCCCACTGAATGTTCTACCTAGGTCATTAACTTAGACAATTTGACTAATGATTTTAATCTAAGTGAGTTTATCCGCTAAAAAACAATGTTTGTCTTTGAAATTAAACAAGTTCAAGTAGTCACATCAAACTCTTTAATGGGTTGTCCTCAATCTTGCATGCATGCATCAAATCTATCTAATTCACCTTTTCACGTAGGTTCCTAGGTAGGGTTGTTCCATTTCCGTCACCTTAAATACCCCAGCCTAGACAGAACCTACCTTAGACAAAAGGTCCCTTATAGATAGATTTGCTACAATTTAACCTTTTATTAGAATACTTAATCCTATTAAACTGATTAAAAGATTAAAGCCTAAGGTTGCTAATCAAATTAGAACCGTGATCTTAGGTCTATCTCCACCAAGTTTTAAAACACTTTTAAAACCATGATTCAAACCTAAGTTCGCATGCACGTCTTCCTTATAGATTTTAGTTCTAATTTCCTTACAACCTTATAAAAGAAACAACTAAAACCACATTGCCACACAATAAGGTATTTATAACACTTATAAATTTAACCTATGTGTTATGCTTCATGCAATGTGACAGAATACCAATCGAAGGAACTCTTATACAATAGTACCTCTGAGTGAAAACAGATCGTTCTAAACTTATTGTGACAGAATTCACTTATTCACAATCTCACGGATTAGATATGCATTTTACAACTAATTACAGACATGTTTTCAAACTTAAATAACAAGATAACAAGAAACATACCAGTTGAAGAACTCTTCTTTACCAAACTCGCTCTCGTCCAACGAACTGCTTCTCTCGCTCTCGCTCAAACGTCCAAGCAATCGTTCACCAAATCACCAGTCATCTACTCACGAAAGGCCTCCACATGAACACAGCAATGAGGAGGAAACTACCACTTAGAACCCTCAGTATTCTCGGTGTGAGAATCCTGGAGTTGTGGGCTCTATTGGATTTGGCAGAGAGAAGGAGGAAGCGAAGATCGTATACCACGACCAAGCAAGTGGGAGAAGACTGATGCCTATCGTATAGACGATGCTTGATCGTTTAGGAGCGGTGCATGATCATTTAATAAATAGGATGCGATCGTATGACGATCGTTTAATAAAAACTCGGGTGCATGATCATTTAGGAAAGAGCTAGACGATCATTTAGCAAATCCTATGCGATCGTTTAGAAAGAAGTGCACGTGTATACGACCGTGTAGAAACGTTGAGCTATTGTGTAAGCTATCGGTTTGCTATGCGATTTTCATTTTATTCTTCAGTTACAAAAACTGAATGAAACCTTCTACTATCACATGGTTACGAAGAAAATGTCGGCAAAATTATCACATAATTATCCAATTAAAATAATAAATATAATCATATTATATTAATTAACCTATGGTTTAATATCACATCATATGCAATATGTTCTCTGTGGAATGCCACCACAAAAATGATATGTGATGCCTTAATCACACTACTCGATGATATATGTGATGCTACAAAATTCACTGTAGAATGCCAATTAATGTGTTCATATAGTTCATGTGTGTCACAATTTTTCTTGCGATGAAACCAAGTATAATTCCACCGCGAGTTTCTTAGAATGATCCGACGTCGAATACGGGGATTTGCAATGCTAGTGCAACAATGAAGTGATATATGCGACCGTAAACAAATTAAGATTGCAAGGTGCTTAAGAGTAAAATGCAATGATAAGTGAACAAACAGATAAATAAATCTGAAATTGTGCAAGGTGTTCATGAGAGAATGCGATGGCAAGTCTTGTGGATAAAATCGTAGAGTGAGAACGGGTTTGGGGAAAAGATTATCGCAAGTTTGTCAATCCTGTTGAGGATGCAACTAAGGTTTCATCTTCCCTTGGCTTACACCTCTTGATGATCGCCTGCATCACCATATTTCTATAATGATCAAGGATGAACGTTTCCAAACGCAAGGTTATTTCCATCTCTAGAAATACTTCTTGCTTTAGTTAACGTATTCTATCAACCTTCTTTCGAGAGGTGGATTAACATCTTCACTTCTGCACTCGCAAGTGAAGATGTCATTGAGCATATGTTAAATAAACTTAGCTGACTTCTTCAACATGGATTGACTCACTCGCTCAATCCTTCCCCTACACCTTGGAGGTTTAGTGACTCGTGAGAGAAAAGAAGGATGAATGCGTTATGGTCAACAGAGAGATGAAGATGAAGATGATAATGATATTAATTGGTAAAGATAAAGTGTTTGTTACAGAGATATGAATGAAAAACAGGAAATGAACAACAAATGATGAATAGAAAGTAAGAACAGTTGAGAGCTGCATGTCAATGTTTTGGCACGGATCCCGATCGGAGCTGCTTGCTTGTCGGCGTGATGGAGGAATGAGGTGGAGAACTTCCTTCTCAGGAGAGTTCTTGGGGGAAGAATGTTCCTTGCACAAAACTTCTTTTTCGTCTCTTTTTCCGTGTGTTCTCCTTGGGCCGAGTGTTGCTATTTATAGACTTTAGCACCTCTTGCATTAGTGGTCCCACTCTGAAAAGTTAGTTTTTCCTATCGAGGCTTGGTGGGAATGTCCGCCCTACTCCACATTCAATTTGTCAGGTCATACATCAGAAAAGTTGTACAATTTCATAAATCCCCGAGAATGCGTTGATCTTTTTGTCCACGAGAAATCGTCGCATGCAGTGATACCTGTTACCTGCAAAACAAAGGTTTAGACATCCTTTTTGCCATCGCAATGCGGTCAGCGGGTACGTTTGCGATACTTTTACAATCTTTGCGTTTCTAAGCCAATTTTACTACGTTTGACGCAACTTTTCCTTCCTATTGCCGCATATTCTAAGTAAGATGATAAAAATAACTTGTATTTCTACCAGTTATCACAATACATTAACCATAGTCTTTTCTCCTCCACTAGATATAAATCATATTTATATCATTTTTCTCCAAATAATGTATCTCATACATAATGTCAATCATATCATATATAATTAACTAGTTCAATCATATCATATATAATCGAACTCCCCCTTGCCAATTTGAACACTTCAAACTGACCTAAAAACTTATTCTTAACTTGAATCCATTGAGCTACCAAAGGGACCTTATGGAACTATGGCTCGAAGCTCCAACGGTACGTGAATAGCTAACTAAACTCTTTAGCCACGAGATCCACCATCTGTTAACTGCCAGGCATTCCACTAAAGACTAATAGCTGCATTCTTCTCACCATAGATATATTTCTGTATCCATCGGATATAACCAATCAACAGTACGATAACCTTTCACAGATGCTGTAAGTACAGCTACACCAATTTATCGTTTTGCCTCTGTAGTTACATCTAACTCCTTAAGTTCCACTGATCCCTCTAATGAACAATACAACATAGTCCTACTATGTGTGGACACCTCTCGGGCCATGGGAAGGTGTGTGGCGCCACATCGTTCAAGCCCCAGAATCAGCCCTTAAGGGAGAAATCTATCTACTTACCCCTGCTTCGAGGAATGAGTGAATTCCATCTTGTGTAGCTGAGTTCCCAGCTCCCAAATCAAACAAATTCCCAAAGCGGTAGGTTTGAGTCGGCGATCTGGCCACGAATGTTCTTCATTTTAGGAAATTAGTTCCTAGCGACAACTAGATGCTGGTAAGATGACTACGCGAGTTGGAACCGGGCATGTCATCTCAGCTGTGGCAGTGGGAGGTCTCTGGTTGACTTTATAGAACAAATATCTTGTTTTGAAAGATGTATTGTAGTTCCTGGTTTAAAAAGGAATTTAGTTTCTGTAAAGTGTTTATTACAAAGAATGGTGTTGATATTTGTTATGCAAAACTGGAAAGTAATTTGTATATGCTAAGGCCGTTACCAATGAATGCTCTTCATAACACAGAGATTTTTAAAACTATTGTAACTCAACATAAAAGACTTAGAATTTCTCCTAAGAAAAATGCCCAATTTTGGCACCTACAACTAGGACACATCAATCTCAATAGAATTGAGAGGTTGGTGAAGAATGAACTTCTAAGCGAGTTAGAAGAAAATTCTTTACCTGTATGTGTGTCATGCCTTGAAGGAAAAATGACTAAAAGACCTCTTACTGGAAAAGGTCATAGAGCCAAAGAACCTTTAGAGCTAGTACATTCAGACCTCCGTGGTCCGATGAACGTAAAAGCTAGGGAAAGTTATGAATATTTCATCAATTTTACTGATCATTATTCAAGATATGGGTACGTTTATTTAATGCAACATAAGTTTGAATCTTTTGAAAAGTTCAAAGAATTCAAGGCTGAAATTTAAAATGCATTAAATAGAATGATTAAATCATGGAATGACAGGCTGAAATTTAAAATGCATTAAATAGAATGATCGAGGTGGAGAGCTTATGGATTTGACATTCCAGAACTATATGACAGATCATGGAATTGTATCCCAACTCTCAGCACCTGGCACACTGGTACACCTCAGCAAAATGGTGTATCAGAAAGGAGAAATCGAACCCTGTTGGACATGGTTCAGTCTATGATGAGTTACGCTTCTTTACCTGACTCATTTGGGTTTATGCAGTAGAGACTGCAACATATATCTTGAACTGCATTCCCTCCAAGAGTGTTACTAGAACACCTTTGGAGTTATGGAATGGTCGTAAAGCTAGTTTACGTCATTTCAAAATCTGGGGTTGCCCAGCACATGTGCTTGAGGCTAATCCTAAGAAATTGGAACCAGGTTCAAGGTTGTGCCTATTTATAGGGTACCCCAAGAGAATGAGAGGTGGTTACTTCTTTGATCTTAAAGAAAACAAAGTATTTGTATCGACAAATGCTACTTTTATTGAGGAACACCACATAAGGGAGCATAAGCCTAGAAGTAAGATTGTGTTGAATGAGATTCCCAAAGAAACTACTAAATCTTCAATAAGAGTTGTTGAAGAACCTAGTACCTCAACAAGAGTTGTTGAAGTAGGTTCATCTAATAGGTTAAATCCATTTCAAGTGAAGGAACCTCGACGTAGTGGGAGGGTTGTGAACCAATCTATTCACTATATGGTTTAACTGAAATCCTAACTATGGTAGCTGATGGCGAAGTTGAGGATCCATTGTCTTACAAGAAGGGCAATGGAAGATATTAACAGAGATGAATGGATCAAAGCCATGGATCTCAAAATGGAGTCGATGTACTTCAATTCCGTATGGTTGTAGATCAATTTAATGGGGTTAAACCTATAGGTTGTAAATGGATCTACAAAAGGAATCGGGGTGCTGATGGGAAGGTGCAATCCTTCAAAGATAGACTGGTGGCAAAAGGTTATACTCAGGTAGAGGGAGTCGAATATGAAGAGATTTTCTCACCTGTTGCCATGCTTAAGTCTATCTGGATCCTTCTATCCATTGCCTCATATTATGGCTATGAGATTTGGGAAATAGATGTCAATACTTCTTTTCTGAATGGCAATGTTAAAGAGACCATTTATATGGTGTAGCTCAAGGGATTCATAACCCAAGGTCAAGAGTAAAAGGTTTGCAAGCTTAATCGATCCATTTATGGACTGAAGCAAGCTTCTGGATCTTGGAACATAAGGTTTGATACTGTGATTAAATCTTATGAGTTTGATCGAAATGTTGGTGAGCCTTGTATATACAAGAAACAATTCAGTAGTTTTTCTAGTGTTGTATGTAGATGATATCCTACTCATTGGGAATGACGTAGGTTTACTGACTGGAGTTTAGAACTGGCTGGCGACCCAATTTCAAATGAAAGATTTGGGAGAGGCTTAGTTCATTCTGGGTATTCAGATCTTCAGAGATTAAAAGAATAGAATGCTAGCAATGTCTCAAGCATCGTATATTGACAAGATGCTTGTCAAATATTCGATGCAGAACTCTAAGAGGGAATTATTTCCTTTCAGGCACGGAGTTACATTGTCTAAGGAACAGTGTCCTAAAACACCTCAAAAGATTGAGGAGATGAGATGGATCCCTTATACATCTACTATGGGCAATTTGATGTATGCGATGTTATGTACTAGACCTGACATCTGTTATACAATGAGGATAGTCAGTAGATATCAATCTAATCCAGGATTAGATCACTGGACAGTTGTTAAGAATATCTTCAAGTATCTACGGAGAATGAGGACTACATGCTTGTGTATGGTTCTAAGGATTTGATTCTTACAGGATACACGGACTCTGATTTTTTAGACTGATAAGGATTTTAGAAAATCCACATCAGAATTAGTGTTCACTCTTAACGGAGGGGTAGTAGTATGGCGAAGCACCAAGCAAGGGTGCATCGTTGACTCCACCATGGAGGCTGAGTATGTAGTGGCTTGTGAAGCTACTAAGGAAGCTATTTAGCTTAGGAAATTCTTGATGATCTGAAAGTTGTTTCAAACATGTCAAAGTCCATCAATCTTTATTGTGATAATAGTGTTGTTGTGGCTAATTCCCGAGAGTCTAGGAGTCACAAGTGCAACAAGCATATAGAGTGGAAGTATCATCTCATCCGAGAGATTGTGCATTGAGAGGACGTGATTGTCACACAATAAGCTTCGAAGCACAACGTTGCTGATCTATTTACAAAGGCCTTCACTGGGCACGTGTTATGCCCTAGTTTATTTTTTGTGTACTTTGTATTTTGATTATATTGTACACCTCACTAGCTTTAGCTCAAGTGGGAGATTGTTGGGTTGATGCCCTAAATCTCATAGGGTCCTATAGTCTGTAAACATTGTTGAACAAACTCATTACATATTAAATAAAATATTTGATATTTTATTCATTGTCTATAAAACATATGAGATTTTAGTTGCATTAACCACAAATAAATGAAGGTTATCATTGTAACTTAAACATGTATGTGGAGACATACAGGTGGATCATGTTTAAGTGATAACCTAAATGGTCTGTAGTAGATGGATAAGGTTGGGTACCTTATCTTGGTGACACTACGAGTATAGCCCACTTTGTAGGTGTTACAATTGTTGTAAAGTGCTATAAATCATCTGATCTTGATCATTCATGTATATGTTAGAGTAAGATAATATGTAGCGGAAGTATCAAGGATCCATAAGCATTCAAATTCACTAATTTTAGCAGAAACTATAGCATGCTCATCTAAATAAGAGGGTTTTAGATCACACCTTTGTAGAACTCTTCAAGAACTTGATTAATTAGCAGCAGTCTTCACCAAATATCACTGTGAACCACCTCAAGATATTCCCCACTATCCTTTTGGAGCTTTAGACCAAGTTTTGGGACTCAAGAACAACTTGAAGCGATGAAGAACAGAGAAAAGCTCACAGTAGCACACTTCAGAAGAACCCTTATTCCAGCTGAAATTTTCTTTCAAAATTTCTGTATAATGCATGCCTTCAATCCACTCCAATCTTCTTTATTTATTACAGATGAACATGTAAAGAAGATATATGCATGGCTTGTAGCTCATGCTTGGAGTTTAATGAAGAAGAGGAACTGGATTTTGTGTGAGCATGAAGAAGATGATAATGGAAAACTAAGTTTTTCCATTTTGTGCATGCAAACAATTTTTCCAATTTTATCATTAAAACCAAAATTTGATTTCAAAATTCAATTTTGATTTTAATAACTGAAAAATTATATTTTCTAAAATTAATTTCATAAATTAATTTAAAATATTAATTAATTTAATATCAAATATTAAATTAATTTTTGCACAATAATCATATTCATATATTTAAATCATATTTAAATATATATTCTCCTATTCCGTTTAATTTGAACTTTTCAAATTAATTTCTCGAGCTACTCTAAAGCTTAACAATTTATGAGCTAGTAGAGGAACCTCGCGGACCTACACATCATGGGCTTTAACGATTCGAGATTTATCGGCTAAACTCATTAGTCTGATCTAACCCTCATTCGTTAACTAATGGGACACTCACTATAGCCCATAGTTGAACTCCCCTCGCTATAGATATATTATGTCCACTTTATAACCATAATCAATAAGTTGATCCTTCACAGGTTGTTCGTGATCACAGCTAGGTCAAAATTACCGTTTTACCCTTGTGAATACATCTTGTTCCTTAAGTTCCTACTGACCCTTTAATGAACAATTCTGATTCATAATCTCTATTAATCAAATCCTTTCTCTATCATGAGAAGGCGGGGCCCCGATTACTCAAGACCTGGAATCAGTACTTAAGAGAACAACGTATCTGCTAACCTAAATCGGGTAGGAGTGAATTCCATCTTGCAAGACTACGTCCCTAGCTATTCATCCGGTCTTATCTTAAAATTGGAAGCTTATTGAGCAATGTTGTTGGACTACTCTCACCATTTACAGATCAAAGGATAATCTTGAACAAACAGGATTTCATAGCTAGCTCAGGATTAAGATCGAGTTAACCTAGGTTATTTGATAAATGAAATAGTCAGTTTTAACAGTAAACGGTTGTTATAAAGAAAAGTGACTATTTTCATGGTCCAGTCTATATGCAAACTTATTGATCCTGTTTATGTTACTACATAAAGTTACAGTATTCAGACTATAGCCAAGGATATGTTTATTAGATTTTTGTAATAAGATGCAAAATCAACAAGTCATTATTATTGATAAATAGAATGTTAACACGAACTGCGAGTTCTAGGACATTCCCAATAGTATAGACATGCGAGTAGAGATATTCTATACAAAGGAATTTGTATAAGACCGGACCACGAAATGTTTAGTCTCATTATATAGCGACTTACATTTCACCAAGATGACCATAGATAACATGACCTTAATCTCGAGTAAGTTGTGAACTCCTGACTATGAGGGCGATCCTTTGATTTGTATGGGTGAGAGTGTCCAAATCGTCAGCTCAACAAGCCTATTGATAGCTTGTAGAAATACAAGCTATTGTAGCCTTTTACTTAGAATTATGAGAGTTGATGAGCAGAATATGCATTGATATTGATAAGAATTCATGTGGAAAAGTTAGCTTACATCGATCAACACTGGAAATCCTTACTAACCCTATACCATGCGTTATTCTGCATCGATATCTCTATTTTTGTAGCTATTGCAGGAATTGATCGCATGCATTGATCCCAGACCATTGCAAAGTTGATCACATGCGTTGATCTTCACGAAGACTAGTTCGTCTCATGGAATGCTGCAACTACATAATGATAACCATGATAGAAGGTCGATTGCAAGGTGGGTAGAATGCATTGATACTCTAGAAGAAACAATCATGAATGCATACCTTGGGAGTATTAAAGAGATAATATGATGCTAACATTTCACCTACCGTGTCAAAAATGACAATGATTCAGAGGGGGTACTACAAATGTTGTCAGCGTTTGAGTTCTACAAGTAGAGCCTTAGAGCCCAAATTCAAAGCATCCGAGTCGCTGCCTTGGGCAGATTCTTGTGATCACAGATGAGAGCATGAGCAAGACATTTTCTGAGAGTTCTTCATTCTCAAAACCTTTTCTGAGTGACAATTGGAGCTTCTCCGGAGATAGAGCTCGAGAGAGACTATTCTACCACCTGTCCATGGCACCACCGACAACCTTGACGTACATCTGATGGAAGCAAGAGATTGCCTACATCTAGCCCTCCACCCCTCCTCTTATCTCTGTATTGTATTACATTTTGCCTTAAGACATTAATACATTTTGTAATCAATGTATCTCTGCAGTTCCTTCAACATCATGTTTATCATCATCTTCTCCTTCTTATTCGTCTTTTACTTTCATTGCATTAAGTTAAGTGTAATTTGCAAGAGTTATCGCATAATCAATCATGTAGCATAGAGATATGGCGCATGTAGACCTCTTTGCTTAGTGTGAGGCTATCGCAATGCTTATCTATGAGCTCAGTAGCTATAGCTAATTGCCCGAAAGGGTAAGTAGCAAAACTCACTAAACAAAGTAAGCAGTTTTCCTAGAGACAAGAATAATCTTATGCTCAATGCAACCATGTGTTAGGGTTGATGCCCTAAACTCTTGTTGGGTCTTGTAGTTTGTAAACACCTGTATTGAACAAACACTTGTGATGTAATAATATGAGATATTTTATTCATTGTTGTCTATGAAACATGAGATGTTTTATTTGCTTTACCACAAACCAATAAACTAAGATCTCTGGTTGTCATTGTAACTTAAGCATGTATGTAGAGACATACAAGTGGATCATGCTTTAAATGATAACCAAAATGGTCTGTAGTATATGGATATAGGAGGGAAACCTTATCCTGGTGACACTACGGATGCAGCCCGCTTTATAGATAGTTACAAGTGTTGTGGCATGCTACAGATGGTCTGATCCTGATCATTCATGTGGAGACATGCGAGCGAGGGTGTCCTATACAAAGGAGTTTGTATAAGACCGGACCACAAAGTGTTTAGTCTCATTATATAACGTCGTTCATGATAGAGACTTCACTTCACTAGGATGACCTACATGACCTTAATCCTGAGTGAGTTAGGAACTCCTGCCTTTGAAGGCGGTCATTTGATTTGTATGGGTGCGAGTGGCCAGATTGCTGACTCAAACCTACCACTTTGGGGATTCGTCCGATTGGGGAGCTGGGAACTCAGCTCCACAAGATGGAATTTCCTCCTTCCCCAAAGTAGGGGTAAGTAGATAGATTGCTCCCTTAAGGGCTGATTCCTGGGCTTGAATGATGTGACACCACACACCTTCTTATGGCCCGAGAGGTGTCCACTCATAGTAGGACTATGATGTATTGTTCATTAGAGGGATCAGTTGTACTTAAGGAGTTAGATATAACTACAGAGGAAAAACAGTAAATTGGTCCAGCTGTACTTACGAACATCTGTGAAGGGTTATCGTACTGTTGACTGGTTATATCCGATGGACATATAAATATATCTATGGTGAGAATAGTGTAGTTATAGGTCTTTAGTGGAGTGCTCGTCTGTTAACGGATGGTGGATCTCTTAGCTAAAGAGTTTAGTCAAATATTCACGTACCGTTGGAGCTTCAAGTTACGAGTCCATAAGGTCCCCTTGGTAGCTCAATGGATTCAAGTTAAGAATCAGTTTTGGGTTCAGTTTGAAGTGTTCAAATTGACAAAAGGAATTTTAATTATATATGATATGATTAAACTGGTTCAATTATATATGAAATGGTTGACATGATGTATGAGATACATTACTTAGAGGAAAATGATGTAAATATGATTTATATCAAGTAAAGGAGAAAAGGACTATGGTTTAAATGTTGCATATGATGTGATATTTAAACTATAAGTTATAAATATAATATGATAAGTTAGTTATTATATTTATTTATAATTAAAGTCATTATGAGATAATTGTTGGTGGTTTTCTCCATAACCGTACGTGAAAGTGGAAGGTTGTATTCAGTTATCATAACTGAGGGATAAAATGAAAATGGTTTTAATTTTTTGACAAGAATCGAAGCATCGCTTCATAATTGTACACTGCCTATCGTTTAGCTCAAGAGCCTACACGACAGCTTAAAGTGTTTTTCTAAACGATCATGTACATGCACATCTATCTAAATGATCGTGTTGTTTTACTAAACAATCGCGCGCCTAAGCGAGGTTCACTAAACGATCGTGTAAACAATCAAGACATATTACCTAAACGATTGTGCACCTTTTCTAAACAATCAAGCACAAATATATACGATAGACAGGAAACCTCTCCCACTTGCTTGGTCGTCAAATACAATTGTCGTTTCCTCCTTCCCTCTACCAAATCAAAAAGAGCCCATACCTCCTAGATTCTCACTTCGAGAATACCAAGGTCACTGAGTGGTGGTGTCCCAGTTGCTACTTGTTCGTGGAGAAGTTTGTTTGTTTACCGAGTGACAGTGAGAGATTTGGGTAGACGTTTACAGTGAGAGATTAGTGTGGCGAGCTGGGATTACTCTTGCGTGGCAAGCTGGGATAACCCTTGCGACCAAGCTTAATGACACGGTGAATTTATCTCCCTCACAATTCTATTTCTCTATGCATCTTATTACGCGTTAATAGTTACCACATCTCTACCAATTCTCATAGTCAAACTTCCATTGCACAGTCTGTTTAGATAGAAGTAGGAGTAGCATATAGTCCGTTAGCTTCTTTCTTTTTACTTTTATTCACCGCCTCAAACGTATCACTTTACAAACATCATTTAGTTACAAGCCTCTGTGTTCGACCTCGGATCATTCCGATAAACTTGCATTCTCGTTATACTTGGCGAGAGAGCAAGAAAACTTGTGATTGAAATGCATGGTCATCGCATACATGATTAACGCATAATTCATATTCTTCAGTTTAACGCATGACCATTAACACATAGAATTCAATGCATATCAAGAGATTGCATTTTCCTATCACCACCTACCATTTCGGGGATTCGTCTGATTGGGGAGTTGGGAACTGTGCTACATACGATGGAATTAACTCCTTCCCCGATGCAGGGGTAAGTAGATAAATTGCTCCCTTAAGGGCTGATTCTGGGTCTTGAACAATGTGACGCCATACCCTCTCTTGGCCCGAGAGGGGTTTAGTCATAGTGGGACTATGATATAGTGCTCATTAGAGGGATCAGTGGTACTTAAGGAGTTGGAGGTAACTATAGGGGCAAAACGGTAATTTGGCCCAGCTGTACTTACGAGCAATTTGTGAAGGATCATCGTACTGTTGATTGGTTATATCCAATGGACACAGAAATATATTTGTAATGAGAAGAATGCAACTGTTGGTCTTTAATTGAGTGCCCGATAGTTAACAGATGGTGAATAATGTAATTAAAGAGTTTAATTAATTATTCATGTACCATTGGAGCTTCAAGCTATAGGTCCGTGAGGTCCCTTTGGTAACTCAATAGGATTTAGTTGAGAATTAGTTTTTGGATTAATTTTGAAATGTTCAAATTAATAGTGGGATTTAATTATATATGATATAATTAAGTTGTTTCAATTATATGTGATAGAATTGTCATAATGTATTTGATACATTATAGCTTAATGGGAGGAAATAAATATTTGAATGAGATTCAAATATAGTTTCTATAAATTGGATTCACAGTTGTTAAGTTTAATATAAATAAGATTTATATTAAATGACATATAAAAGAGAAAAGAAACTATAGTTTATATCGTATGTGATACAATATTAAAACTATAGGTTATATGTTATATTTGATATAACATATAATTTAATATATATATATATATTAAGATAAGTAGTTATCATATTTATATTTATATTATTATTATTATTTTAATAATAAGGAAGGGAGTTACAACTCCCTTCCCTATCTTTTCTCTCCACCCATATTAGTGGGTGGTGGTTATTTATGGCAAGTAGAAAAAGAAAAAGCTCTTTTCTTCTTCTTAAAGGTTGTTAAACGATTGAGAGAAAAAAAAATGCAGAAGAGTTCTGTGTTTTTTGTCTTGAGTTTTGAGAGTTCTCATTCTTTCCTCCTACACATTAAGTTTTCCCTATTAACCAAAGTAGTCAGAACCCACCATTCCTGCGTTCTCACATTGAGAATAGCAAGGTACTTTTGTGGTAGTGTCCGGGTTTTGTTCGAGGTTATTCTTGAAGAAGGTCTTCAAGAAGTTTGTGATCCGTTCGAGGGAAAAACATGAAGAAACGTCTTCAAAGGAGGTTTCTTGAAACCCTTTCTTTTAAAGCATGCTGTAATTTAGAATTAAATGCATATCTTGTTGCTTGTTTACTGTAAACTTTGTATTCAATAAAAATGAAATTTGGTCGATCCACTTCCGCTCAAGGTTCTCCCTATTAGAGTTCCTTCAATATGCACATACAAGATTTGTTTAATTATAACATACATCACATGCATAAATAATTAAACACAGACTGATATGGTTTAGTTTTGGCATTTTCAAGCAAACAAAGGTCTAATTATTACAATAATAATCAAAACTTACTCCAAAATACTTTTGGACTGCTCGAACCGCCCTAAACAAGTCCTGAACCTTTTGAATTGGACCTCTAGTGCTAAAAAAATGGTTGAATCGGGCAAAAAAAAACCATCAAGTACCATCAAGCATCAAGTACTATCGAGTAAATGCCATCGCGTGCATCGAATGATCGAGTAAGCCATCGAGCACGAGCATCAAGTATGCCATTGAGCATCGAGTATGACATCGAGCATTGAGTATGTCATCGAGCATCGAGTATGAGCATCAAGTATTCCATCAACCATCGAGTATGGCATCGTGCATCGAATATGCCATCGAGTATGAGCATCAAGTATGCCATCGAGCATCGAGTATGCCACAGTGCATTGAGTATGCCATCAAGCATCGAGTATACATCGAGTATAAGCATCGAGTATGCCATCGAGCCACAGTGCATTCGAGCATATGCCACAGTGCATTGAGTATCAAGCATCGAGTATACATCGAGTATAAGCATCGAGTATGCCATCGAGCATCAAGTATGCCATCGAGTATGAGCATCAATTATGCTATCAAGCGTCGAGTATGACATTGAATATGAGCATCAAGTATGCCATCAAGCATCGAGTATGGCATTGTGGATCGAATATTCTATCTAATATGAATATCAATTATGCCATCGAGCATCGAGTATGGCATCGTGCATCGAGTGTTTACCAAGACAGTGGTTGAAAAAACACTTTCTACTACTCGACCTTTTTCACTTCTTTCTTCAATTACAATCTAATTTCAACTCTAATGACTCTAATCGAATTACAGACACTTAATCACACATTAAGGCTCATCAATCAAGATCCAATTACAAGAATTACAATATAATTGAAGAGAATTCAATGCCAAAACTCATAAAAAAAAACTATATCAGTTCACCATTTTCATACAACTTATGAAAAACACTCACCAATCCAAAATTAACTCGAATTGAATGCTTAAATGATGTTCTGATACCAATTATTGGTTTACATAAACATGCAGCAGAAGAAAACATGATCATTAAGCATTCTAATTCCTCAATTTTGACATCAAAAGAAGCATGCTCATGGGGTATCAAGAGGATTTCATTACATACCTTTGAAGATCCTCTTCAAACTCCAAATTCAGCTGCAATCTTCTTCAATTTTGAGGAGAGGTTTTTTGGTTTTTCAGCTTGTTGAAGAACAACTTCTTCAACCTTAAAAAACTCAACAATTCAGCAATTGCATCAGCTTTTCCACTCAATCAAGAGAGGTTTTATTACATGACTCTCATGCAAACTGATCATTTGAAGTAATTCCAGCTACTTCTTGAATTTGGTGATAGAATTATGTGTAAGAATGTTACTAAACCTTCTTGCTTAATAGTGAACAAATCTCACATTGGGATTTTTCTCCATTTTCAATTTCCCTTTTTTTATTTTGAAATTTGATTTTCAAAATCAAAATTTTTTTCCAATTTTAATTCTTTAATTAAAATTAAAATTTTATTAATTTTACAAAAAATAATTCAATAATCAATTTTTCAAATAAAATTAATAACTAATAATTAGTTCTTTTAATTTAATATCAAATATTAAATTAATTTGTCACCAATTCCATTACCATGAATTCTTATTCATGAATTAATATTTAAATCATTTTTATATATTATTCGATTCTCTAATTACATTTAATTCCAAAATAAACGTGTAATTATATCATATATAATTACTTATTCCCTTAATTTGATTTTGAACGTTTCAAATCAACTTATCACGTTATTCTAAGGCTAATCCATTTGTGAGCTAGTAGGGGACCTAATGGATCTACATATCAGGGGCTTTAATGATCCGAGATTAATTGGCTAAACTTTTTACACCAAATTAACCCCCGTTCGTTAACTACCGGGTCACTCCACTAAAGTCTAGTAGTTGCAGTCCTCTCACTATAGATATATTGGGTCCACTCGATATAACCATAATTAGTAAGTTAACCATTCATAGGTTGTTCGTAATAACGGTTGGGTCAAAAGGCGGTTTTACCCCCGAGATTACCTCTTATTTCTTAAGTCCCACTGATCTTCTAATGAACAATTGGATTGTGAATCAATCATCAAACAGAATCCCTCTCGAGTTAATGAGAGGGTGGGGCCCCTTGTTCAAGACTCAGAATCAGCACTTAGGGAAACAACCTACTATCCCTAAAAGCGGGTAGGAGTAAATTCTGTCTTGCACCATATGTCCTCAACTATCTATCCAGCTCCCCTGAAATGGGAGGCTCATTGAGTCGGCACTGTTGAGTCAACCCTCACCTATGCAAATCTAAGGATAATCTCGAATAAACAAGAGTTCATAGTTAGTTCAGGATTAGGGTTAAGTTACCTAGGTTATCGCTATGAAATAGTCAGTCTTAAACAGTAAACAACGTTATAAAGTAAGAGTGACTTATTTCTTGGTCCGATCTTATGCAAACTCATTGCACATGACACCCCCACTTCTTATGTCACCACATGAATGAATCAGGATCACTTCATTGGTAGCACTTTACAACTCCTTGTAACAACTACAGAGTGAGTTGTATCCGATAGTGTTACCAAAATAAGGCACCCAACCTTATTCGTATACGATAGACCATTTTGACTATTTACTCGAAACTTATCCCACTCTTATGTCTCCACATAAAGTTCAAGTACTCATGTAATAGTCATAGATCTTTTAGTTTATTGGATTTATTTCTAAAATGAAATAAGCAATTCATATATTCAATAACAATTTTATCGATTTACAGGATGAGTTTTTTGTTTACAAACCACGAGTTTTAGGACATAAAATCCAACAATATGTCATATAGTATAAAATCCCACCATGCATTATTTTCATGCATCATTTATATTATAAGTGTTATAATCTAGGTATATGCATGATTTAATTAATATAGTCTGCTCATGCATCATATAGTATAAATGTTATAATATATGCATGCATGCATTAATTGCATATCCATGCATCATATATTATAATTGTTATAATATATGGTTCAATGAATGTATGGATGTATGCTATAGTATGTTTCATTATCTTATTATATAAATTTTATATATGTTAGTAATGAAATGAATTTGCATGAAGCATGACACTACCTTAAATATTTTATAAATATTATAATTTACTAAAGTATGTCATAGCATGCAATGTATGTTTTAATTTGGTTCATTTGTTTATAATGGTTATAACTAAATAAAATTAGAAATTAAAAGTGATAATTCAGAATTGCATGCAAATCTTAGGTTAAAATCATCTTTTAAAATTGTTTTAAAACATGATTCAAATAGACCTAAGATCACATTTCTAATGAGATTAGAAATTTAAGTTTAATCTTTTAATTGGTTTAATAGGATTAAATTGATTCTCAAAGATTAACTTTGTAACAAATATATCTTTAAGGGACCTTTTGTCTAAGGCTAGTTCTGTCTAGGTTGAGGTATTTAAGTTAATGGAAACGTAACACGCCTACCTAGGAACTTACCTGGAAAGGTAAATTAGATAGATTTGTTATAAGCATGCAAGTTTGATTAAAGTTTGTTAAAGAGTTTAACAGACCTTAATCAAAATTTTTAACTATCCAAAGTAAGTGTTGTTTTTTGGGCAAATTAAACAATCACTTCATTAAAATCAGTAGTAGGATTCTCCTAAGTTAATTAACCATATGTAAAACACTCAGTGGGAGGAAAATATGGTATATGATATTTGTACTCAACCTCGAGACACCTTGAATGTCCCCCTACAGATGACATTTGTATAAATCAATATCAAGATGAATGGAAAAAGTGTTTATAGTAAGTGAAAGCAGTACGTGTGACAACACATCCCTCGGTCTCTTTCATTAGTTTGAAGTAAAGTTTCGTGCATGGCCTCGTGGCACCTTGAGTGTCCCCCTATAAGATGGCATTTTTGCATGATGCTTTATTCAAACTCTAGTAATGGATAGGGTTACTTTAGTTTCATGTCCCAATCGGTTTTTCCTACGGTTGGCTCATTAGGGTATAACTCTAGGACCTAAAATGAGGGGTTGAATTTACAAGAATTTTTAAGCGAGTTTAACAAATTCTGGACCAAACAATGGTAATTGATAGTTACAGTAACAAGGTGTTGTTCTGTCTATTAGTTAAGATTGTCTCATTTCAGTGAAGGGGCACTTGAGCACTCTACGGTGATTTTTGTCCTTCATCACTGAAACATCATTGCAAAATAGATGTCACTTAGAGTACACTAAACTATTTTTCTAAAAATTGATTACTTGTCTTGATGGTTTAATGCAATTAGACTAATTGTAAATAATTTGTATGGTTTCAACAAACTTATTTGATATGACTTTCGCAACCCTAAATTTACTCGTTGCTGATAAAATAATGGGTGAAAATTACAGTTTGTGGAAAAATACAATCAACATAATCCTTATCATCGATGACCTTCATTTTATCCTTATAGAGGACTGTCCTCCCATTCTAGCTCTCAATGCTGCTCGAAATGTTCGAGAAGCATACGAGCGATGGACACGAGAAAATGAGAAGACCTGAGCATACATTTTGGCAAGCCTTTTCAAAGTCTTGGCCAAGAAGCATGAGCCCATACTCACAACTCGTGAGATTATGGAGTCCCTGAGGGGAATGTTCGGACAACCGTTCGCATAACTCAGGCACGATGCTCTAAAACACATCTTCAATGCCTGTATGCAAAAATGGATCTGTCATCGATGAAGCCAGTCGGGTTAGCTTCATTCTGAAATCTTTACCTGAAAGTTTCCTACAGTTCTATAGCAATGCTGTTATGAACAGGATTGACTATAACCTGACCACCTTGCTCAACGAGCTACAGACCTTTTAGTCCTTGATGAAAACCAAGGAATAGAAGGGTAAAGCAAATGTTGCTTCGTTCTCTAAAAAGTTCCATAGAGGTTCAACCTCTGGAACAAAGTCTGTGCCTTCTTCTTCATGCACCAAAAAGTGGAAAAAGAAGAAAGGTGAAAATGGGAAAGCTAATCCAGTAGTTGCTGCCCAAGAGGGAAAGAAAGCCAACGTTGCAAAGGGAATCTGTTTCCATTGCAACCAGGAGAGACATTGGAAAAGGAGTTGTCCCAAATATTTGGCGAAAAAGAAGAAGGCCAAGCAAGGTAAATATGATTTGCTTGTTTTGGAAACTATTTAGTGGAGAATGATGATTCGACCTGGATAATTGATTCAGATGCCATTAACCATGTTTGTTCTTCATTTCAGGGAATTAGTTCCTGACGGAAACTGAAAGCTAAAGAGATGATGATGCGGGTTGGAATTGAGCACGTCATCTCGGTTGTGGCAGTGGAAGGTCTCCAGTTAACTTTACATAATAGATATATTTTGTTAGAAAATGTATATGTAGTTCCTGGTTTGAAGAGGAACTTAATATCTGTAAAGTGTTTACTTGAACAATCATATTGTATAAACTTCTTTGTAAATAAAGTGTTTATTTCTAAAAATGATATCAATATTTGTTCAGCTGAACTGGAAAACAATTTATATGTGCTTAGTCCATTAGCAACTAAAGCCCTCCATAACACTGAAATGTCTAAAATTGTGATAATTCAACATAAAAGACTTAAAATTTCTCCTTAAAAAATACCCAACTTTGGCACCTGAGATTAAGACACATCAATCTTAATAGGATTGAAAGATTGGTGAAGAATAGATTTCTAAGCGAGTTAGAAGAAAATTCTTTACCTATGTGTGAGTCATGCCTTAAAGGCAAAATATTAAAAGATTTTTTTTACTGGAAAAGGTCAGGGCCAAAGAACCTCTAGCGCTGGTACATTCAGACCTCTATGGTCTGATGAATGTCAAAACAATGGGAGGTTTTGAATATTTCATCACCTTTACTGATGATTATTCAAGATATGGGTATGTTTATTTAATGCAACACAAGTCTGAATCTTTTGAAAAGTTTAAAGAATTCAAGGCTGAAGTTGAAAATGCATTAAATAGAACAATTAAGACACGAGGTGGAGAGTTTTTGGATTTAACATTCCAAAACTATTTGATCTGTATCCCAACTCTCAGCACCTAATACACCTCAACAAAATGGTGTATCGGGAAATAAAAATCGAACCCTGTTAGACATGGTTTAGCCTATGATGAGTTACGCTTCCTTACCTTATTCATTTTGGGGTTTTGCAGTATAGACTGTAGCGTACATTTTAAGCTGTGTTCCATCCAAGAGTAATACCAGAACACCTTTGGAATTTAGGAATGGTCGTAAAGCTAGTTTACATCATTTTAGAATCTAAGGTTGTCCAGCATATATGCTTGAGGCAAATCCTAAGAAACTAGAACCTCATTCAAAATTGTGCCTATTTGTAGGCTACCCCAAAGGAACAAGAGGTGGTTACTTCTTCGACCCTAAGGAAAATAAAGTGTTTGTATCGATAAAGGTTACTTGGAAGAAGATCACATAAGGGAGGACAAGCCTCGCAGTAAGGTTGTGTTGAATGAACTTTCCAAGGAATCTACTGAACCTTCAACAAGAGGTTTTGAAGAACCCCACACCTCAACAAGAGTTGTTGAAGTTGGATCATCTTGACGCAGTGGGAGGGTTGCGAACCCACATGTTCATTACTTGGGTTTAACAGAAATGTTGAGGATCCATTGTTTTATATGAAGGCAATGGAGGATGTTGACAAGGATGAGTGGATCAAATCTATGGATCTCGAAATGGAGTCGATATACTAAAATTCGGTTTGGGATCTTGTAGATCTACCTGATGGGGTTAAACCTATAGGTTGGAAATTGATCTATAAGAGAAAATGGGATGTTGATGGGAAGGTGCAGACCTTCAAGGCTAGACTAGTGGCAAAGGGTTATACCTAAGTTGAGGGAGTCGATTATGAGGAGACTTTCTCACCGATTGTCATGATCAAATCTATCCGGATCCTCCTGTCCATCATCTCATATTATGACTGTGAGATTTGACAAATGGACGTCAAGACTGCCTTTCTAAATGGCAATCTTGAGGAGTCATTATATGGAGCAGCCCGAGGGATTCATAACCCAAGGTTAAGAGCAAAAGGTTTGCAGGCTTAATCGGTCAATTTATAGACTGAAGCAAGCTTCTCGATCTTGGAACATAAGGTTTTCTACTATGATCATATATTATGACTTTGATCAAAATGTTGATGAACCTTGTGTATACAAGAGGATTATCAACAGTTCAGTAGCTCTTCTAATGTTATATGTGTTCGAGTTGATGCCCTAAATCTCGTATGGTCCTATAGTTTTAAACCTTGTATGAACAAACTTGTATGTGATTAACAATATTTGATATTTTATTCACTTTGTCTATGAAATATGTGATATTTTAGTTGTATTAACCACAAACCAATAACTAACATCTAAGGTTATCGTTGCAACTTAAACATGTATGTGGAGACGTACGAGTGGATCATGTTTAAGTAATAACCTAAATGGTCTGTAGTATAAAGATAAGGTTGGATACCTTATCCTGGTAACACTATGAGTATGGCCTGCTTTATAGGTATTATAAATATTGTAAAGTGCTACAAATGATCTTTTCCTGATCATTCATGTACTAGACATGCGAGCAGGGATATTCTTTGTATAAGACTGAACCACAAAATGTTTAGTCTCATTATATAACACCGTCCATAATCGAGACTTTCATTTCACTAGGATGACCATAGGTAACATGACTTTAATCTTGAGTGAGTTGTGAACTCCTACCTATAAGGGTGGTTCTTTCATTTGTACGGGTGAGAATGTTTAGATCACCGACTCAACAAGCCTACCATTTTGGGGATTCGTCTTATTGGGGAACTGGGAACTCAACTACACAAGATGAAATTCACGCTGTCCCTGATGCAGGGGTAAGTAGATAAATTGTTCTCTTAAGTGCTGATTTTGGGTCTTGAACAATGTGGCGCCACACTCTCTCTTAGCCCAAGAGGCGTTTAGTCATAGTGAGACTATTATTTATTATTCATTAGAGGGATCAGTGGTACTTAAGAAGTTAGAGGTAACTACAGGGACAAAATGATAATTTGGTCCAGCTATACTTACGAGCAATTTGTGAAAGGTTATTGTACTGTTGATTGGTTATATCCAATGGACACGTAAATATATATGTAATGCGAAGAGTGCAGCCGTCGGTCTTTAGTGGAGTGACCGAAAGTTAACGGATGGTGGATATCGTATTCTACTTAACGAGTTGCAGACTTTCCAATCCTTGTTGAAAAGAAAGGAGAAGAAGAATGAAGCAAATGTTGCTTCATCATCTAAAAAGTTCCATAAAGGTTAGACCTCTGGAACTAAGTTTGTACCTTCTTCTTCTGGCACCAAAAAGTGGAAGAAGAAGAAAAGTGGTAAGGGGAAGGCTCCTGCTAACCCACAACATGCTGCTCCAAGGGGTAGACCACCAGTGGGGATTGATAACGGAAAATGTTTACATTGCAACCAGGACGGGCACTGGAAGAGGAACTGCCCTAGATATTTGACAGAGAAGAAGAATGTCAAACAAGGTAAATATGATTTGCTTGTTTTGGAGACTTGTTTAGTGGAGAATGATGATTTTGCCTGGATTATTGATTCTGGGGCCACTAACTATGTTTATTCTTCATTTCAGGGAATTAGTTCATGGTGACAGCTTGGTGTTGGTGAGATGATGATGCAAATTGGAATCGGACACGTCATCTCAGCTGTGGCAATGGGAGGTCTCCGGTTAACTTTACATAACAAATTTCTCATTTTGAATGATATATTTGTAGTTCCCAATTTAAAGAGGAACTTAATGTCTGTAAAGTTTTTGTTGGAATGTAAATATCAACTCTTTTTCTCTTATAATAAAGTATTTATTACTAAGAATGGTATTGATATTTGTTCTGCTCAACTGGAAAATAATTTGTATGTGCTAAGGTCGTTAGCAACAAATGCCCTCCACAATATAAAGATATTTAAAACTGTCGTGACTCAAAATAAGTGACATAGAATTTCTCCTAAGGAAAATGCCCAACTTTGGCACCTAAGATTAGGACACATTAATCTCAATAGGATTGAGAGGTTGGTGAAGAATGAACTTCTAAGCGAATTAGAAGAAAATTCTTTACTTGTGTGTGAGTCATGCCTTGAAGGCAAAATGACTAAAAGGCCTTTTACTGTAAAAGGTCATAGGGCCAAAGAACCTCTTGAGCTAGTGCATTCAAACCTTTGTGGTTCAATGAATGTAAGAGCCTGGGGAGATTATGAATATTTCATCACTTTCACTGATGATTATTCTAGTTATGGGTACGTTTATTTAATACAACAAAAGTCTGAGTCTTTTGAAAAGTTCAAAGAATTCAATGCTGAAGTTGAAAAAGCATTAAATAGAACGATTAAAACACTTCGATCTGATCGAGGTGGAGAGTTTTTGGATTCATCTTTCCAGAACTATTTGATAGTGAAGGATCTCTTACCGAATAATTCCATGAATGCGTTCGGATCGCTCCAATTTCACAGTGATCGAAATACAACAATATACATTCAAATGTACAGTTATGCAAACGAATAGTCAATTAAAGGTATGCTTTGAACAAAAATAAACGAGGGAGAGAGTTGGCATACTAGTTGAAGACAATCTTCAATCTTCAAAACTCAACGCAACGGAAATCTCTACCTGATCAACCAACGCCCGAACAGATGTGTCGACTGCAGCAGCATGAACAACTGCAAACTCACGAATGCAACGGGGACGACACCACCAAAAAAAGAGCCCCAGGTATTCTCGGAGTGAGACCCAAAGCGTGGTCCTTGGTGAATTTGGTAGAGGAAGGAGGAAGACCAGATCATGTAGGCAATAAGCAAGTGGAAGGGAAAAAGACGCTATCGTATAGCACGATGCTTATCGTTTAGGAGAAACTACACAATCGTGTAGATTTTAAAAAACGATTATTTAGGAAATGGTATATGATCGTTTAGCAAACTCGGCACATACTACGATCGTTTAGGGAAACTATCCGATGGTGTAGGAACTAGTGGGATCGTTTAGGCGCGAGGTGGACGATCGTTTAGGCAAAGATTGACTATCGTATAGGCTCTCGAAATACTTAAGCGATCGATTATTTTTCACCAGCGCGATCTCTTTTTCTTTTTAGACGGACGATTCAAAATGAAAACCATTTTCCTTTTAATTCATCGGTTACAATAACCGATTCTACCCCACTAACCCACGTCCGAACGTGAAAAATTGGCTTAATTATCATATAATTAACCAATTAATTAATAATAAATATAATCATATTATATTTTTATCCTATAGTTTGATATCACATATCTACTATAGTATTTTCTCCTCTACTTGATATAAATCATATTTATATCTAATTTTCTCCAAAATAATGTATCTCATACATTTAGCCAATTATATCATATATAATTAACCAGTCCAATTATATCATATATAATCGAACTTCCTCTTGTCAATTTGAATATTTCAAATTAACCCAAAAACTGATTCTCGACTTTATTCAAACTACCCAGGGGACTTAATGGACCTGTGGCTCGAAGCTCCAACGGTTCGTGAACAGCTGACTAAACTCTTTAGCCACGAGATCCACCATCTGTTAACTGTCAAGCATTCCACTGAATACCAACAGCTGAACTCTTCTTACCATAGACATATTACTGTGTCCATCAGATATAACCAATCACGAGTACGATGACCCTTCACAGATGCTCATAAGTACAGCTGGGCCAAATTATCGTTTTGCCCATGTAATTACATCTCACTTCTTAAGTACCACTAATTCCTCTAATGAACAATACAACATAGTCCAACAATGTGTGAACACCTCTCGGGCCAAGAGAAGGTGTGTGACACCACATTGTTCAAGTCCTAGAATCAGCCCTTAAGGGAGCTATCTATCTACTTACCCCTGCCTCGTGGAAGGAGTGAATTCCATCTTATGTAGCTGAGTTCTCAGCTCCCAAATGAGACGAATCCTCAAAATGGTAGATTTGAGTCGGCGACCTGGCCACTCGCACCCATACAAATCAAAGGACCGCCCTCAATGGCAGGAGTTCCCAACTCACTCAGGATTGAGGTCATGTTACCTATGATCATCCTAGTGAAGTGAAATCTCTGTCATGAACGGTATTATATAATGAGATGTTAACACTTCGTAGTCAAGTCTTATACGAACTCTTTGTATGGGATGCCCCCGCTCGCATGTCCCCAACACAAATGACCAGGATCAGATCATCTGTGACAAGTCACAACACTTGTGACCATTCCACAAAGCGGACCACATCCGTAGCGTTACCAGGATAAGGTTTCCCTCCTATATCCATATACTACAGACCATTTTGGTTATCACTCAAGACATGATCCACTTATTTGTCACCACATACATGTTTGAGTCACATACAGATAACCAGGGATTTTATGTTTATTGGTTTGTGGTAAAGCAAATAAAACAAGCAACTGAGCAAAATACAAGATGTGAAGTAAATATCATATATTATACAACACAAGCGTTCGTACAAACTATTTACAAACTACAGGACACGAGATTTTAGGGCATCAATCCCAATAGATAGAACACGGAATAGTTTCCCAACTCTCAGCACCTGGTACATCTCAGCAGAATGGTGTATCAGAAAGAAGAAATGGAACCCTATTACATGGTCGGTCTATGATGAGTTACGTTTCCTTACCTGACTCATTTTGGGGTTATACAGTAGAGATTGCAGCTTATATCCTGAACTGTGTTCCCTCCAAGAGTGTTACCAAAAAACATTTGGAGTTATGGAATGGTCGTAAAGCTAGTTTATGTCATTTCAGAATCTGGGTTGCCCAACACATGTGCTTGAGACTAATCCTAAGAAACTGGAACCACGTTCAAGGTTATGCCTATTTATAGGCTACATTAAGGGAACGAGAGGTGATTATTTCTATGATCTTAAAGAAAATAAAGTATTTATATCGACAAATGCTACTTTTCTTGAAGAGGATCATATAAAGGAGCACAGACCTCGAAGTAAAATCGTGTTGAATGGGCTTTTCAAAGAAACTAATGAATCTTTAACAAGAGTTGTTGAAGTAGGTTATGTTGGGATTGGTGTCCTAATTCTCCTGGAGTCTCGTGGTTTTGTAAAGATACACATTGTTCAATGAATAAAATAAGTGTTATTTAATTCTGGCAGTTACTCATATTCAATAAACAAAGCTCCTTGGTTATCTTATGTGAACTTAAGCATGTATGTGATATACAAGTGGATCATGCCTTAAGTGATAACCTAAATAGGTCTGTATTATAAGGATTAAGGTGGGATATCTGATCCTGGTGACACTACGGATACGGCCCGCTTTGTAAAGGTTTGCAAGTGTTGTAAACTACTACAGATGGTAAATTCTGACCATTCATGTGGAGACGTGCGAGCGAGGATGTCCTATACAAAGAGTTTGTATAATACCTGGACTAAGAGATGACTAGACTTTGTATATAACGCTGTTGATACTAGAGACTTGCATCTCACCTAAACGACCATAGGTGACAGACTTCAATCCTAAGTGTTTTAGGAACTCCTGCCTTTGAGGGTGGTCCTTTGATTAGTATGGGTGAGAGTGGCCAGATTGCCAACTCAACATGCTTACCTTTTTGGGGACTTGTCTAATCTGGAAGTTGGGAACTCAATCCACAAGATGGAATTCACTTCTTTCCCGAAGCAGGGATAAGTAGAGAGATTGCTCCCTTTAGAGCTGATTTCAGGACTTGAACATAGTGGCCACAGCTTCTCTTTGGAAGAGAAGACTCAGTCATAGTAGGACTATGACTTATGTTCATTAGAGGGATTAGTGGTACTTAAGAAGACAGATGTAACTACAGGGGCATAACGGTTATTGGCCCAGCTGTACTTACGAGCGATCTGTGAAGGGTTATCGCACTGCTGATTGGTTAAGATGGACACATAATATATCTGTGGTAAGGAGAGTTTAGCTGTCGGTCTTTAGTGGAGTGCTTGGTAGTTAACGGATGGTGGATCACGTGACTAAAGAGTTTAGTCAGTTATTCACGTACCGTTGGAGCTTCGAGCTACAGGTCCATAAGATCCTTTAGTAGCTCAATGGATTCAGTTGAGGATCAGTTCTTGGTGTTGATTTGAAATGTTCAAATTGACAAAAGGTATTTTGATTATATATGATATAATCGGTATGATGTATGAGATACATCTAATGGAGGATTGAGTAAATGAGATTTACATTAAGAACCATAGAATAGAAAAAGAACTATGGTTTATATATTTCATGAGATGAAATATTAAAACTATAGGTTATAAATATAGTATGATAAGTTGGTTATCATATATTTATAATAATATTAATTATTGGATAATTTATTATTTTTATTTAATAATCAAAGTAGTGGATGGTTATTGGATTCATGGTAACTGTGAGTTTAAAAGGAAAGTGGTTTTTCTATTTTGAAAAGAAGTTTTACAAAAGGTTGATAAGAGTTTTTGAGATTTCTCTTGGCAAAAAAAGGGATCTCACGGTAGTCGTTAAGTAAATATGGATTTACTAAATGATGGCTGGGCAAGCTAAACGATCGTGCAATGGCGAACTAAACAATCCTGCAGTATTTACTAAACGATTGTGCAGTATTTACTAAATGATCGTGCAGTATTTACTAAACGATCGCATAGTTTTTCTAGACGATCGCTTGTCCTAAGTAAACGATCGTGTAGTGTCTGTAAGCGACAGACCGAGCTAAATGATCGCATAGCTTTTGCTAGACGATCACCTAGCTTTATGTAAACGATTGAGCATCAACCTATGCGATAGGTCTCTGCCATCTCCCACTTGCCTAGCCGAGTACGCGATCGGTGTTTCCTCCTTCGTCTACCTCATACCAAGTCCGAACAGAGCCCACCCTCTACATTCTCACACCGAGAATACCAAGGTCTCCTTGTTAGTGGTGCCATACTCAACTCGATACCGTCGATGTTTTCTAGAGGTTGTTCGTGTTGTTGCTGAGGAATTTATGACCGAGGTGATAGTTGAGGACGAGTGCGAAGTGTTTGTGCTGTGTTCGCTGTGGTGTTGCGGTCGTGTGGATCAAATGTTCAAGGTTGTTGTTGTTCGAGCTATCGTGTGCAACGAAGCGTGGAGACGATTCTTTAAATGTTCATAGAGTTTCTCTCTTTGTTCATTTGAGTTTTTCATGCTATAATTTCTGTATGAATTGTATAACCGCTTGTTTGAAGTCGACTATAAATGTATTGTTCATTTATGATTGTGATTTGGAATAATCTTGTTCCACTAGTCATGGAAATCACGAATCTGATTTCCTACAGGTTCATCTAGTAGGTCAAATCCACCTCAAGTGCTGAGGGGACCTCGACGTAATGGGAGGGTTGTGAACCCACCTATTCGTTATATGGGTTTAACTGAAATCCTAGCTATGGTAGCTGATGGCGAGGTTGAAGATCCATTTTCTTAAAAAAAGACAATGGGGGATGTTGACAGAGATGAATGGATCAAATTCATGGATCCCGAAATTGATTCTATGTACTTCAATTCAGTTTGGGATCTTGTAGATCAACCTGATGGGGTTAAACCTATAGGTTGCAAATGGATCTACAAGAGAAAACGAGGTGCTGATGGGAAGGTGCAAACCTTCAAGGCTAGACTGGTGGCAAAGGGTTATACCCAGGTAGAGGGAGTCGACTATGAGGAGACTTTCTCGCCTGTTGCCATGCTAAAGTCTATCTAAATCCTCCTATCCATTCCTTCATATTATGACTATGAGATATGGCAAATGGCAAGACTTCTTTTCTGAATGGCAATCTCGAGGAGACCATTTATATGGTGCAGCCCGAGGGATTCATAGTCCAAGGTCAAGAGTAAAAGGTTTGCAAGCTTAATCGGTCTATTTATGAACTGAAGCAGGCATCTCAATCTTGGAATATAAGGTTTTATACTACAATCAAATCTTATGGCTTTGATCAGAATGTTGATGAGCCTTGTGTCTACAAGAAGATCATCAACAGTTCAGTGGTTTTCCTAGTGTTGTATGTAGATGATATCCTACTCATTGGGAATGATGTAGTGTTACTGACTGCAGTTAAGAATTGGCTAGCGACCCAATTCCAAGTGAAAGAATTGGGAGAGGCTCAGTTTGTTCTTGATATTCAGATCTTTCGAGATCGAAAGAACAAAATGCTAGACTGTCTCAAGCATCGTATATCGACAAGATGTTGATCAAATATTTGATGGAAAACTCCAAGAGGGACCTATTTCCTTTCAGGCACAGAGTTACTTTGTCTAAGGAACAGTGTCCTAAGACACCTCAAGAGGTTGAGGATATGAGACAGGTTCCCTATGCATCTACTGTGGGCAGTTTGATGTATGCAATGTTATGTACTAGACCTGACATCTACTATGCAGTGGGGATAGTCATTAGATATCAATCTAATCCAGGATGTGATCACTGGACAACCGTTAAGAACATCCTTAAGAATCTACAGAGAACGAAGGACTACATGTTTGTGTATGGTTATAAGCATTTGATCCTTACATGATACACAGACTCTGATTTTTCAGACTGATAAGGATTCTCAGAAATCCACTTCAGGATCAGTGTTCACTCTTAACAGAGAGGTTGTAGTATGGCAAAGCACCAAGCAGGGGTGCATCGCAGACTCCACCATGGAGGCTGAGTATGTAACTACTTATGAAGCTGCTAAGGAGGCCATTTGGCTCAGGAAATTCCTGATTGATCTGGAAGTTGTTCTAGACATGTCAAAGCCCATCACACTTTATTGTGATAATAGTGGTGTTGTGGCTAATTCCCGTGAGCCTAGGAGTCATAAGCGTGGTAAGCACATAAAGCGGAAGTATCATCTCATCCGAGAGATTGTGCATCGAGGGGACGTGATTGTCACGAAGATAGCTTTGGAGCACAACGTTGCTGATCTATTTACGAAGGCCCTTATAGCTACAGTGTTTGAGGGTCACCTGCAGAGTATGGGTTTATGGGACAGACCACAGCTAGACTAGGGCAAGTGGGAGATCTTGTACTGGGCGTATTATGCTCTAGTTTATTATTTTGTGTACTTGTATTTTCTTATCTTGTACACCCCACTAACTTTAAGACAAGCGGGAGATTGTTAGGGTTGATGCCCTAAATCTCGTAGGGTTCTATAGTTTGTAAACCTTGTGTGAACAAACTTGTATGTGATTAATAATATTTGATATTATATTCACTTTGTCTATGAAATATGTGATATTTTAGTTGCATTAACCATAAACCAATAAACTAACATCCAAGGTTATCGTTGTAACTTAAACATGTATGTGGAGATATATAGGTGGATCATGTTTAAGTGATAACCTAAATGGTCTATAATATATGGATAAGGTTGGATACCTTATTCTGGTAACACTACGAGTATGGCCCGTTTTGTAGGTATTACAAATGTTGTAAAGTGCTACAAATGATCTGATTCTGATCATTCATGTACTAGATATGCAAGTAGGGAGATATTCTATACAAAGAAGTTTGTATAAGACCGGATCACGAAATGTTTAGTCTCATTATATAACGCCGTTCATAATCGAGACTTTCATTTCACTAGGATGACCATAGGTAACATGACTTAGTTCTGAGTGAGTTGTGAACTCCTGCCTATGAGGACAATCCTTTGATTTGTATGGATGAGAATGGCCAGATCACCGACTCAACAAGCCTACCATTTTGAGGATTCGTCTGATTGGGGAGTTGGGAACTGAACTACACAAGATGGAATTCACTCCTTCCTCGATGCAGGGATAAGTAGATAAATTTCTCCCTTAAGGGATGATTCCGAGTCTTGAACAATGTGGCACCACACCCTCTTTTGGCCCTAGAGGGGTTTAATCATAGTGGGACTATGATCTATTGTTCATTAGAGAGATCAGTGGTACTTAAGGAGTTAGAAGTAACTATAGGGGCAAAACGGTAATTTGGCCCAACTATACGTACGAGTAATTTGTGAAGGGTCATTGTACTATTGATTGGTTATATCCAATGGACACAGAAATATATCTGTAGTGCGAAGAGTGTAGTTGTTGGTCTTTAGTGGAGTGCCCAACAGTTAACGGATGGTGAATAATGTAATTAAAGAGTTTAATTAATTATTCACGTACCGTTGGAGCTTCAAGCTACAGGTCCATAAGGTCCTCTTGGTAGCTTAAAAGGATTTAGTTGAGAATCAGTTTTTGGGTTAATTTGAATTGTTCAAATTAATAAGAGGGAATTTAGTTAGATAATTAACATAATGTATTTGATACATTATAGTTTAATTGGAGGAAATAAATCTATGAATGAGATTCATAGTTGTTAAATATAATATAAATATAATTTATATTAAATGCCATAAAATAGAGAAAAAGAACTATATTTTATATTGTATATGATACAATATTAAAACTATAGGTTATAAATATAATATGATAAGTTAGTTATCATATTTATTTATTATTTTGAATAATAAACCCTTTTTCTCTCCAACCACTTTAGGGGTGGTTATACAGTTTTTTATGGCAATTGGAATAAAATGAAAAAGTATTTTTTTTCTTTTAATCTAGTGAATACGATACAAACAAGAAGACTACACGAAAATTTGAGAGGCTATACGATAGGCTCATTGCCTAAACGATTGAAGCAGTTTGCTATACGATAGTGTGCTCTTCTTCAATCGTCTTCCTCCTCCAAACTCTCAAACTCCCTCCTAACCAAAATAGTCAGAGCCCACCTTTCTTGGGTTCTCACCCTGAGAATATCGAGGATACCAAGTGGTAGTATCTTCACCTTTTGGTTCGAGTTTTATTGTTGTTCGAGGAGTTCGTAACTGTTCAAAGAGTTCATGATAGTTCAAGGGATTTATGCGAATAAGTGTTCTTCAAAGGTATAATCTCTAAACTCTTTTTCTAGTTTAAAAGCATGCTTTAATTTTTGTTAAAATGCATAATATGTTGGTGCTTACTGTAAATTTATGTTTTCAATCAAAATGGAATTTGGATGATCCACTTCCTCTCATGGATCTCCTTGTAAACAAGTTCCTTCAATATGTAGATGATATCCTACTCATTGGGAATGATGTAGGTCTACTGGCTGATTTAGAGATCGAAAGAATAAAACGTTGACTCTGTCTCAAGCATCATACATTGACAAGATGCTTATCAAGTATTTGATGCTGAACTTCAGGAGAGATTTATTATCTTTTAGGCATGAAGTTATATTGGCTAAGGAACAGTGTCCTAAGACGCCTCAAGAGGCTGAGAAAATGAGACGAATTCGCTATGCATTTGCTGTTGGTAGCCTAATGTATGCGATGTTATGTACTCGACCTGACATCTACTATGCGGTGAGGATAGTCAGTAGATATAAGTCTAATCAAGGATATGATCACTGGACCGTCGTTAAAAATATTCTCAAGTATCTTGAAGTTTGTGGTGTTCTTCAGTTTGAGAGAATCCATTGAAGTTTATTCTTCAAAGGTAAGGGTTTTGAACCCTTTTATTTTCTTCTCTTTTATCAAGTTTATGCATGTTGTAAATTTTAGATGCATAATGTATGTTTATTGTAAAAATTCTGCTTTCTGTAAAATTTGGGAAAATTGGGAAGATCGGCTTCCGCTTAATGGTCGCTTTACAGGGTTCCTTCAGATAGTAATATTGATGTCAGAGGGTTAGTTATGTGTTGATGCAAGTGCCCTTTTTTAATGAATTCTTTTGTTTTGAGAGAGTTATTGTAAAATTCACAAGTCTTTTTTGTGAATTGCTTCATGGATTCTATCAATTCTTCAATGAATTCTTTTAAGACTTCTCCAATTTATGGCTAGGTAAGTCATTTTCTTGGAAAATCTTTAGTCTAGATTTAAATTGTTGAGCTTTTGTGTAATTTTCTTGAATTTTCTACATTCTTGAATGTTCTTGTGTTGAATTTGAATAGAAATCAATAGAAAATAGTTGACACCTTGATTATATTAATTTCTTGTATGCAAATCTTGCATGACACTATTACATAATAGTAAGATATGTTGCAAAAATTAAGATTTATTGTTTTAATTAGGACTTTCTTTCCAAAATTAATTCTTGAACTTTTTAATTTGGAGCATTCAAACAATCATTCTTGAAATTTACTCTAATATGTTTCTTGAATGTCATAATCATGAGAACCCTAGTTTCTAAAGCAATCTAAGAAAAGAACATGAATTTGTTGAATTGAAGTATTTTTTTACTTAGATTAGGGCTAATTGGTATAGTACATGTTAATTAGATAATTGGGTCTTTAGGTTTTTACCCTATTGGATTATGGGATGTTGAATTTTCATATATTTGTTCAAGATCAATGATAGAATTAACCTAGCTAATAAAGATTTACCAGGAACTTCTCTCTATCAATTCTTTACTTACAAAAAAAGAGGAAGTTTTTGTTACGATTGTTATTACCCCCCCAATTACATTTTGGAATTCAATAATCCAAACCTTGCCAATTAAAAAAGGTTCCTTGTGAATCGATCTCTTATTTTCGCTATAACTACGTGTTAGTTTTAATTGTTGTTTGAACATTATAAATTTCATTTGTCTTGGGTTAAATTGAATTAACGACACTGATTTTATCCTGAATAGACAAATCTCAAGTCATCGATGATTAAATTGTGTCGATTGTGTTTTTCAATGTTGCGTAATTTCCGTCAGTAAGTTTGTTGGCAACAAGTAAGTTTAGTGTTGTGGAAATCATCATGAATTTGTTGAGACATACAATTTATTTAAATTAGTTTTCAAGCATTACCCATTTGGAAAACCAATCAAATTTAGCAAAATATATTTAATGCACTCTATGTGACATCTATTTTGCAATGATGTTTTAGTGAGGTAGGGCAAAAGTCACCATGGGGTGATCAGGTACCCCTTCACTGAGATGAGACCATCTCAACCAATATACAGAACAACTCCTTGTTATTGTAAATATCATTCACCATTGTTTGGTCCAAAAATTGTTGATTGGCTTAACATTTTCTTGTAAGTATAACCTCTCATTTTAGATTCTAGAGTTCCGCCCCAATGAGCCAACCGTAGGGAAAAATCGATTAAGGTAAGAACTAAAGGAATTCTATCCATTTCTAGAGTTTGAGTAAAAAGTCATGTAAATGTCATCCATAGGGGGACACAAGCAAAGGTACCTTGAGGTCGAGCATAAAAAATTACTACAAACTAATGAGAAAGACCGAGGGATGTGTTGGCACACGTCCCACTCCCATTTATTATAAACACTCTCTCTATTTATCTTGGTATTAACCTATACAAACACCACTCGTAAGGGGACACGAGGAAAGGTGCCTCGAGGCTAAGTATAGATTTCACGGTGTGAACTTATCGAGAGAAACGTGAAAAGAAAAAATGAAGTATCATATACCCCATTTTTTTCCCACTAAGTGTTTTACCTAGGGTTGTTTAACTTAGAAAAATACGACTAATTATTTTACTAAGTGATTGTTTAAATTTGCCCGAAAGAAACACTTACTTCGAATAGTCAAACATATTTGATTAATGTCTATTAAACGCTTTAATAAACCTTAATCAATAATTGCATGTTTGTAGCAAATCTATCTAATTCACCTTTCCAGGTCAGTTCCTAGGTAGGGGTGTTCCGTTTTCGTCAACTTAAATACCCTACAGAACTAGCCTTAAACAGAAGGTCCTTTATAGATACATTTACTACAAATTTAATTTTTTTAATTAAAACTATCCTTTTAAACTGATTAAAATATTGAATTTATTTCTAATCTCATTAGAAATGTGATCTTAAGTCTATGAGAATCATATTTTAAAGCTATTTTAAAAAATGATTTTAACCTAAGGATTGCATGCAATTTTGAATTATTATTTTAATTTCTAATTTCATTTAATTATAACCTTTTATAAAAGAATTGAAATAAATTAAAACCAATCATTGCATATGAAAGCATATTTAGGTAAATTATAACAATTATAAAATAACCTAAAGTAGTGGCATGCTTCATGCAATTCCATTTCATTACTTAACATACATAACACTTATATATAAAGTAATAAAATACATTCATTCATACATTTAAACTATATATTATAACTTTTATAATATAAATTATGCATGACTATATTATTAATGCATGTAAACATAACACTTATATTATATAATGCATGAGCATGCTATAAAATTAAATCATGCAACTTTATATTATAACATTTATAATATAAATGATGCATGAATAATGCATAATCTATGGTGGGATTTTACTATATGGCATACATTATGACGTATATAAATAAAATTAAATCATACATCAAATGCATAATTTAAACAACAATTATTGGACCGAGATTGGACTACTAAACAATTAATTAAATTAATATAACACTTATATTAATCTAATTAATTAAAAACAACTAACTATTACAAAATTAATAGCCAACCGGTTTAAAATAGGTGAACCAGGTCTTGAACTGTACGAACTGGACCACCCAGCACCCGAACCGGCCACGAGTTGCTTGAACTAAGTGAACTGGACGCGAACCAACTGCAACTCAAATCAAACTGTGCGCGAACTGTAAAAAAAATTTCCATCTCGGAGCGTCGCAACGCTATGAAAAATTCTTCCATTCATCGTTCACAACGTTACAACGCTAGGGCACAGGGTTGCAATGCTACTGTACAGTTGCAAATTTCGTCGAATCTTCTCCGATTTTGGCTCGTTCTCAAGAAAATCATTCAAACGATCATGAACGACTCAAAAATTTCGAATTACAGACTCCATTGCAATATATGCCCAAACAAAGGGCCCTTACAAACCAATTTGTAGAATTAAAGCGATAAATCTAAAATCCAATCCCACAAACATCCAAAAATTGCAAACCAAAGTACATTCCATATATTCATCACATAAACAAAAACTACAAAATACAAACCTACTATAAATCTATAAAAACGTTATGGAAAAAATTAAAAAAATTGGGACCAAAACCATGCTCTGATACCAATTGAAGGAACGGTGAAGTTCTGCCATGGAAGCAGGGATTGGCCCAATTTTTAATTTTCACATAATGAAAAAATTTACATAACAAAATATGCATAATCCAAGAAAAATTAGAGCATGCAATTGAAGGGGAAATTAGGGTTAGAGTTTACTTACCCTTGAAGAACTCACAGTCTTCATGAATTTTCTCTTCTCCGGTCACGAACAAGCAAACTTCCAAAACTTACAGTAATCCAAGAAGGGCACCACCAAAAGAAATTCTTTTTGTATTCTCTTTCGGGTAGAGAATTCTCAGGAGGTGTGGGCTTTGAGTTTTGGGAGAGGGAGTAGATTTTGAGGGGAGGAAAGATTTTTGGGGAATTTTTTTACAGAGAGATCTACACATCCAAAGAGTTTGTCAAAAAAACAAGCTGTGAAAAGGAAGAAGAAGATTTCGTAAAACTACCCATCGCACACGTTAGGTTAAGAGAGAATTAAAAGGAGGGAAGTTATTTCCCTCCCTTTAATTTTAAAATTAAAATTAAAATTAATTATTTAAATTAATATATATATATATATATATATACACACACATAACCTATAGTTTAATATTGTATCAAATACAATATACCCTATAGTTTTATTTTTCCCATTAATGAATGGTATTTAATATAAACCTCATTTATACTAAATTTAATTATATGAATCCAATTCACGTAATTAATATTTGAATCATATTCAAATATTTATTTCCTCTCAAATAAACTTTATATAGTGTATCAAGTGCATTATATTAATTTTATCAATATAATTAAATTAAATTAATCATATCACATATAGTTAATTCCCTCAAATAATTTGAACAATTCAAATTAATTCAAAATTGATTCTTATAAATTCCTGTTGAACTACATAGAGGACCTTATGGACCTATAGATTGAAGCTTCAATGATACTTGAATAATTAATTAATTAAACTCCTTATAAAATTATTTAACATCCATTAACTGGCGGTCACTCCACTAAAGACCGATAATTGCACTTTTCGCACTACAGATATATTTCTATGTCCATTGGACTTAATCAGTCAACAGTACGATGACCCTTCACAAATTGCTCATAAGTACAGTTAGAGAAAAATTACCGTTTTGTCCCTATAGTTACATCTAACTCTTTAAATACCATTTATCATTCTAATGAACAATAAGTCATAGTCCAACTATAACCAAACCCATCTCGGGCCAAGAAAGGATGTGGCGCCACATTGTTCAAGCTCCGGAATCAACCCTTTAAGGGAGCAATTTATCTACTTACCCAGATGTTAGGGAAGGAGTGAATTCCGTCTTGTGTAGTTGTGTTCCCAGCTTCCCAATCAGACAAATCCCCAAAATGGTAGGCTTATTGAGTCTACAAACTAGCCACCCTCACTCATACAAATCAAATAATCGCTTTTATAGGCAGGAGTTCACAACTCACTGAGGATTCAAATAATGTCACCTATGGTTATCCTAGTGAAATGTAAGTCTCTATTATTAACAATATTATATAACAAGACTAGTTATTTCGTGGTCCGGTCTTTTATACAAACTTTTTTGTATAGAATACCCCCGCTTACATGTATCCACATGAACGATCAGCATCAAATCACTTGTAGTTCTTTACAACAATTGTAACATTCACAAAGCGAGTCATATTCGTAGTGTCACCAGGATAAGGAATCCAGCCTTATCCATCTACTATAGACCATTCAGGTTATCACTTAAATATGATCCATCTGTATGTCTCTGTTTAAGCTATAGAAGACAACCTTGGATGTTAGTTTATTGATTTGTGGGTTATGCTACTAAATGTCAAATAAAACATCTTGTATTTTGTTAAATAAATAAATTGTTTGTACATTACAATTACAAACTACAGGACCCATGAGATTTAGAGCATCAACACCAAGAATGACGTTGAGGTTAAATATGCATGCCAATACCAACTCACCCACTGATGCATTATTATATTTGTGGATACATTATTATACATTGGAGATTAGTAGTAAAAGTATTCTAGTAATTAGTATGGAATATTAGTATGATTAGTAGTAAGAGTATTCTAGTAATTAGGCACTCATAAATAGTAGGTGAATGTGAGGTTAGAGGATGTGAAGTATTTGTAAGAGATTTCCTTTGGGGAATTAAGGGAAAGACTAGTCCTCTTGAAAGGCTAGATTATCTTGGTATGTTTCTATGGTATTATAGCATATTTCAACATATTTTTATATATTTCCATATATTTGTGATCTTGTGTTCTTGAATATTTCTTTATTAGGTGGTAACCTAACAGATTCTCACTAGTTGGTTCCTTACCAAGAGTCATGGCAAAGAAGGCCTATTGGAAGTACATTCACAGAGAAGATCAATAAAAAGAGGGACACACGGTGAAGAAAATATGTTCTACAAAGGTACTTTTCCTTTCCTTTTTTCATGTTTACCTTTATAAATTACAACACGTTCTGTAATTTGGGTATAATTTTATTTTCTGAATAATATCTAAAGAAAATCAAAGCGAAAAATGATCAAACGTTTCTACTTGGAATTTGATCCCTTCAATAGTAACTCTGCCTCACTCATTAACATATACTTGCACACTCACCGTGGCCCTTTCTCACTCATGCACTTTTGTACGATCACTACTCACTCATGGTCACGCTTGTAGCTCTCATGCTCTCAGTTACTCCTCATCATCAACACACACTCATTTCCCTTTTAACTCATACTCACTCTAGCTCCACCCTACTCACTTAGGCGATGTGTTTCGATCCATAATGAAAATTGATGTGATAATTACATTGATAGATCAATCATAATGGACCAGAATCGCAAACAAAATTGGATTATTTTTGTCACATTTATTATTACGATTACGATTTAAGTTCAAACAGTAACAGTAATAATAAATGTAATAATACACTAATGAAATGAATTGATCACCCTCCACTAGTCAATCAATAAAAAAACCGTAATTCATTGGATTCATCGGACTCACTTTTCACGTTACCATAACTTATGACCGACCTCACTCACAACTGTCAACACACCCCCATAACTTTCATGCTCTACAGGCTCGAGCAAATAAAAATTTACGATACAATACAAAAGATAGAATCCTTCAACTTCCAAATCAATTAGAGCTCTTAAAGTGTAAAGGTTTGATACTGAACGAGTGTGTGTGTGTTTGTGTGAGTAATATTTATATATATATATATATATATATTACACACCACTGTTGAGGGAAAAAAAGAAAGGAAAAAAATTATTGTTGAAGCAATAATAAAAATCTCAATCTTAGAATAGAAAATCTAGGCAAACAAGAGTAAATTCCAATGACCAAAAAGGGAAAAAAAAAATAGTGATTCCATGGAGAACAATTGAACCTATTCAAGATCTAACCACATAAGAACAACATTAGCAGAAAATGTTTATATTGGAAGCTTAACATTCAAAATTGAGAGATAAAGTAAGAAACATTAACAAAAACAAAAATGATCCGTTTAATACCTCAAATCTCTACAGCAGCAATTCAAGAAACTGTGGACAAAAGTGGCTTTGGCACAATTTTCAGAAATGAAAAGGGGGAGACGATGCATTTTCACCTTTTGGATATGAGAGATCAACAAAGTACTTGTTCTTTCGATTCCATTAAGCAAGCTCGAACTGGAAGCATCAGGCTATACAAGAACCCCACATCAAGATTGTTACAACTAAACATATGTAACATATTAACATTCAAGACTAAACCATTTGTGTTTCTATAACCAAAAAGAAGAAAAAAAGCGTCACCAAAATGTAAGATAAGGGGAAGATGATGTTTATGTTCATCAAATAAAGTGTAGATTCATGTTCAAAGGTGCAATAATCTTGGAGGAATAGAAACCAAAGGTGGATCTCGAATAACATCATCAGGCCCCAAGTCATCTATTGGTGGCCTTGCTTTGTGGTGATCAGTTGCAGATTGGTAAGCCATAGCCAAAGCTAGAGCCTACAACACAAACAATCAATCATCAATTCAATCAATAGTTTCCCACAAACACAAAATAAATCTTTCTTTTTTTTTTTTAGTTCCAAGACTTGAAATAGTAGAGCATACAATGTGATCCTTGTGAGGAGGAGCATAAATGCCAGTGGTAATGGTGGTTCTTCTTCTTGTGGGGCCAGTTGAAGGTGGATTTGAGATGTTTTTGAAACCTGTTGGAACAACAATAACAGGCAGACCAACAAGATTTCCCATACAAACTCTCTCCCAGTCAGTGGCATTGCCAATCAAAGCATCAACATTGAATCTTTCTCTAACTTCCTTAATTAGCTTTCCCCTTGCTCTCTGTGCCTGTGAATGGGGTTGCATAATCATATCTCGATTTTGGTTCAAGGAGGAATATGCATCCTCTAATATGCATTAATATGTTAATGCTTCAAATCAGTGGAACTATAACTAAACAGCAATCTACCTACTCAAGGCAAACCTTTTCTTTTTTTTTCAGAAAGGAGTTCAATCAAAGTAAGAATATCAGTAGATAAGTCGATATATCCATAAATCAAAGAGTTGACATCGATATTAAAAACACATAGATCCCAACATCTTTTATATATCCTCGTAAAATATAAAAGAAAAATATCTCCTATTTAGTCAAATGTGAAAAGGAATACTAATAACAATATCAATAACTTAACTTGGAGTAACTCCCAAACAACTTGATTATTAATCTAAATGAACTTTATAAATTTTGTAACTAACTTAGAGACAGATATCGACATTTTATCAATATAGCTGTCAATATACCCATAAAATCGAAATCTGAATATTGTCATCAATATTTTAATCCTTATTTTTTTTTTTGTGCCCTTTTTTTATATCTAATCATCTGTTATCTAACTTTTTAAAATGGAAGGACTCAAAATGTGATGAAAACTCTCTCTAACATATCTGGTTATAACTAGTTTCAAACAACTTGAAATAACACATTCTATAATTTGTCAGCAAGGACAATAATACCTGCACATAATCTACTGCAGGGATTAAACGTGCACGTCGAAGTTCAGTCGGCCATTGGTCTTGAGCTTCATATTCATCATCAAGCCCTAAACGTTGCCATTCGTCAAAATGAGCCAACATATCAACATCCATAGTGAAGTTAAGGATGCCTTGAACAGAGTCAACAGAATAAGACAAGTTGAATGGAATCATATTAACGCCCTTTGATGAAAGAACCCGAACAACCTATAATAATCATTTTAAAAATTGGGTTAACTTTAAAGATGTCCAAGGAGGCTTTTCTCTGATTGAGTTACTTACTTACCTCCATTTCAGCATCATCAAGATATCCAACAGTAAGTTTGGAAATGTCAACGGAGAATGGATCTTCAAGCGAACTCTCAACCGAAGAGAGGTCGTGTGGATCCTTTCCTCTAATGACATCCAAAATGACTGTGCAATCAACAGCACTTCTACAAAATGGACCGAGCTTATCCTGTTAAACAAAGGCAGAATGAATACCAAAGGCAAGTTGAGAAACAAAGTAAAAGGGGTTGTGGCTACTACCAAACTTTCAGAAATACTCATCACTCCACTGCGACCGACTGTTCCAAATGTTGGCCGAATTGCAGTAACTCCACATCGAGCTGCAGGATAAGTCATTGAACCAGCTGTCTCTGATCCAATTGCAAATGGAACCATACCTAGTAAAAGAGGGGGCAACGCAGATACAAACCCACATCTCCTCTGGGTCATTATCCAATATTGTAAAGGAAATTTCTTATTGCAAGAAACTATGACAAACTTGCTAATCTCTTTTTTCTTAAGAAACAAAAGAACCTAACACCTGGAGCAAATCAATGGTTAAGACAATAAAGTCTCCATTTGAAATGAAAACTGCTGGAATTCAACCAAAAATGTTTTATACTAAAGAAGATGTGGTAATGGAGATGTTCCAAGACTTTCCCAGATCAAGTCTAAGAGGCACCTGCAGAAGTACATGCTGCAGGTCCAGCTGATGACCCTGTAGTGAACTCCTCAATGTTCCACGGGTTCCTCGTCCGACCACCAAACCAGATGTCATCATACGCAAGCGATCCCGTAACAAGTTTTGCAACAAGAACAGCACCCGCTGATTTCAGCCTACAAAACCAAAGAATTCGTGATTTGTTGGCAAAGATGTCAAAAATCAAATGGTTCATGATTTGTTGATGAAGATGTCAATTAATATACTTCTGAGATAAATTTATAGTCAAATTTTCCGTACTGCTTATAAACCCAAGCTTCAACATCAATTACTTGTTCTTTAAAACTTTTTGAACCCCAAGTTGTTTCGTATCCTGGAACAGATATTATATCCTTCAACCCATATGGAATTCCATGCAGTGGACCTGTAAAACAAGAACAATATTATATTTCGAAGTTATAAGTACAAATTTAACACCGCAAGAAAAATATTTTATTTCAAAGTTGAGTATATATCTAACACCACATTTGAAAAATAAAGAGGAAAGTTAAACAGTGAACTATAATTTATAAATGCATCATCCAAATCAACTACTTTCAGTGACGTAGCACAAAAAACTTTAATCATAAAAAAAAAAATAAGAAAAAAATAATAATAATAATAACACAAACCTAAATATGTTCCTCGAGCAAACAATTCATCAGCCTCTTTTGCTTGTTTGTAAGCCAATTCTTCAGTAAAAGAAACTACTGCTTTAAGAACATGGTTGTACCTGATATTGTTTAAAGAAATTTGTTAAATAAGAACTTCAACATTATTAACAAAGACTACAAGTTGATTTTTTAAATACCTTTTCAATCTCTGCAGAAAAATTCGAACGAGCTCCTGAGATGAAATCTGCTTTGTTTTAATTAGTTCTCCGAGTTCAAGAACCTAATAGAATTAGTCCCCAAGGTTAAAAGAAGGATCATATGAATCCAAAAACAGTAATTTTTATGAAGTTGACAGTATACCAATATTTTGATGGCTTGATTTTAGAGAACAATAAGCAAATTTAGGCTAAACAAGTTACTACGTGCTAAGTGATATACAATGAAAACTATTCTATTTGATGGCTGATCAGTACATACATTAATCAATCTAAACAAAACGTATTAAACATATTTTCCACTCGGTTAATGAAATTCCAATGACATTTGTTAGTTTAATCTGGACTTTTTTCCCAAATCGAAAAAAGAGTCGAGCATTATGCAATAAAGTACATATTTAGCTTTAAGTTAAACTAAGACATACACTCATGAAGGCAATATCTTCTTCGTTTTTTGGTCTCTTTACTCCAGAAACAGAAGGATGGCAGAATCTTTTGCTCTTATGTCGAATGTTTTCATTTGCCCACTCGGGATTGAACACCAAAGGAGAAGGATTATGCAGACCTCCATTTCTAGAAGCAACTAGCTTCCGATTGGCTCGAATTGTAGGCAAATTAAATTCTTCAGCTCCCTTAAGAACCTCATCCATCTACTCAAAAACAATGGCTTTTCAACATTACATGAATGAAAAAGACAACACAATATATAAATACATGAACATAATTGGTGCTTTATTGTACCTTAGTGTTATTGAAGAAATCTGCATCAAATGCTCTAAATACACATTTAAGAAGAGATGTTTTCCCCACACATTCAGTGTCTTTCTTGCTGTCCTGATGAAAAGAACATGAAAAGAAACAAGACGAAAATGGAGTAGAACAATTGATTAGCAGAGTAATTAACAAATGTTACCTGCAGAAAGGAGGAGTATGGCTATGAACCCCAACTTTTTCACACATAAGTTTCCAGAATTTTTTATAAGTTCCCATCTGTTTAAATTTATCAAGAAAAGAATAATTTTCAAAAAGAAAAAAGAAAAAAAAAAACTTCAAAATAGCAAGTTTGATTTTAAAAGGGGTCATGGTTAGGGTATTAAATTTCTATCGACATGTGTACATTTCTATCGATTAATTCTACACGCCTAAGGGTTCGACATCGATATCGACATAAATAGTGAATCAACATTTCAATTACATCATCAAAAAGTCAATGACACATAAGAAAAAAGCAACAAACTATCACCAATGTAAATATAATTTATTAATGAAGTGCAAAAGTTACTTTATAAATTCAAATAATTTATTTTGACGTTTTTGTTCTTATGATTTTTCCAAAAATATTGACGTCTAACATTTTATTGATATTTCTACCGATATTTTCATAAATTTGAGATTTTGATATATTTTCAATATCAAAATGTTAAACATGATTATAATAGTGTTTGTGTTAGTTGCACTTCTTAGCCCAGTCCTTCATTTCTTTTCTTTCTCCAACCTCTTTCCCTTCATCTTTTTTAATGGTAGGTATTATCGCCCTCAACCCAACAAAATATATCAAAAGTGAGAATGTAGTCCTTGTGTTTAATTTTTAGGTTTTATCAAACTACAAGGAGAATTTAATTTAATTTTCTCCCAACCACATTAACCTGAAGATTTATTAAGCAGGCAGCGATTTGGTATCTGGTTAGGGCTTTTCCACAACAAATCAGAGAAAGATTCTTTTCTATAACCCTAAAAGAAAAATGAAAAACGATAGGTACAAAATTGCGATGAAAAAGAATAAGAGAAAAGAAGTTACCATTGGTGTGAAGCGAGGGCGTGAATTTGATGGAAGGACATGGAAGATCGGACTGGATGGAACTGCGAAGAAGAAGAAGAAGAAGAAGAAGAAGTTGACTGCAATAACAGAACGAATCGACGCCATTGGCGGACACTTGTCGATCGCTAGGCCGAGTAGTCACTAAGTCACTGCCTGCAGATTTCTCTCTCTCTTTGGCGTGGTTTCTTTGAATTTCTCCATTTGTGCACTCAACATGTCGCACAACGCCGCTCACTTGAGATTCTCAATATTCATAAACAAACACATCCAATTCCACACCTACTATACAATAATTTGAATCGCCCACAACCATACTACTAAATTTCCTTCTGCACGGCGTCCATATATTTCTATCTATATTTTGACATTTATCTGGAATTTAATTTCGACAGATAAATTAATATTTTCATTATAATAAAAAACCATGAAACATGGTAATTAATCAATAAAATATCATTAATATAAATATTATAAATAATACACCTATTAACTTATTTAAAATATATTTATTTATTAGTGTATTTTTTTAATTCGTTAATTTTATAATCATAAAATTAAGACGACAATATTTCCATCAACATTTAAATATTGCTCACGACAAACTTTAGGGGTATATATTCCTTTTTCTGCACAAACAAACAAAAAAACATATGGACCGAGGGTACAGAATATTCCTTGATCAATTAATTTCATTAAAGAAAGTATAAGCTAAAAAGTGTCCTAACAAAAGTACGAGTTCAAGAACTTGGAATGTAGTCTACTTAGAGATATTTGAGGTAAGGAGTTGATTATTATAATCAAGTTATAATAATATATGTTTTGGGTGTAAATTATTTTAGTTTGAGTTATAACATTATGTGCTTCAAGTGTAAACTATTTTAGCTTGAGGAGGAAATAATAAACACGGTAACCAAAAGTAAAAAAAAATAATAAAGGTAAAATAGTAAAAACTATAACAAATAGTAAATAACTTTTATTATAACAAGATGTTGTTATATAGTCTTAGGATAGTCCTCGTCCTCAACACACCTCGTGTTTGGGTCTTGTGTTAAAATAATAGAGTAAGGATTATTTTAACTCCGGTTGTTTTGCTATAGTAAAGTGAAGACTATTTTAACCGTTGTTGTTTTGTTCTAGTAAAACTATTTACAAGTTAGAGATTAAAATAACTAACTCTTCGTCCCTTCAATGTTTCCAATGATTCCATCCACCAACAACCACCTCTCACGACCAAATTTGTTTGTCACGGTAACTTCCGATAATTACTTCCAACGACCAACTCTAACGATCATCTTTAATGATCAACTATGTGACCAACTCCAACAACCAATTCATAGTGTTTAATAATATTCTTTTAATCTTTGACATTAATAAAAATACTTTGAGTATAGTAAATCAAACAAACTTGCGTATAAAAATACTTTGAGACCAACTAACTTAAAATTTTAAAACAGAAGGACCAAATTTTAAACTTAAAACCTATAAACTAAAAGATATTTTTACTTTTATTTTTAAAAGATATTTTTACTTTTATTTTTCAATATTCATAAACAAGGACTTTCCACGTAGTATACAAAAATTTTCCTTCTTGTAGAAAGGAATCGCCCAACAAACATTTTATTATAATGCCACACGAGGGGTATATATTGTCCTTTTCACCTAAACAATAAAAGCAAACAAACAAAAACGCCGACTGACTTGGGGTACAAAATATTCCAACCATGTCAAACACAAAAGTTTATATCCTTCATCAATTAATAGCATTGAAAAATGTATAACCTAAGAAGTTCTCTAACAAAGTAAACGAGTTGAGAACAACTTCAGACTGGGCTCCACCTGTTTTTAATGACTCTACCTATCAATGATCACCTCGACAATCATGTCCTATGACCAACTTTGACGATCACCTCTGATGCTCACTCTAGCACCCAACTCCAGCAAAGACCACCTTCAACACCCTCTTTTGACGACGACAACCTCCAATGACTACCTTTAGTATCCAACTTCGACGATCACCTTCAGCGACCACCTTAGTGACCTAATGTCCAACTCCAAGGATCACTTTGGTAGCCAGCTCCACCGAAGACAACCTTTGACCCCCAATTTCAAGGACGACCACCTCCCGCGACTAGCTTCGGTGATATATGCAGTCTAGTCCTGCAATCATCCCAACAACCAACCCATATAGTGTTTAATAACCTATGGACCAAAAATGTTTTTTTTTTCTTTTTTTTTTATTCATACTATATATATATATATATGGTAAACTACAAAAACCATTGTGGTAGTTTCAGTTATACCCTCAAATTTTTAATTGTAAAAATTAAGCTTCCAAACTTATATAAGTGTTAAATTTTGACTCTCAAAGTTAGAAATTGGACTCCTGCCAAAGTAAGCTTATCCTAGAGGTTGGAGATTTGATTCCTTATCTCCACAATTGTTATACTAAGAGTAATAATAAATAAAATTAGACCCCAAACATTTAGTGGTAAAAATATTTTTAGATAGAAAATTCTTTTTGCACCATATAATTCATAATTGTCTTAGATTTTGAATTATTTCATTAAAAAGCTTTTAACTTTAATTTCGTACAAATTTAACATTTAACATTTTTATATCATTTAAAAATTTTTAAAATATATAATTCTTTCCTTATTAACATCAATTTAGAATTTCAACTTTGTTTTTGCTCTTTATTAGTTCTGGTTTGTATTCATTTAATTCAAGATATTTCAAATTAATGTAACTTTTATTTTAGAAGATTTCGTTTATGTAATATACTAAAATATGTAAATATGGATTGCATATATTATTCGTATATAAGATAATATATTGTATAAATGGTCTTCTGCATGCACTTATCAGATATACCATGGTTTATTTCTAGAAAATTCAAATATATATCAAATATATTATGTTGTAGATATCAAATATACTTTGTTTTCTCTTTCGAAGTTTCTTATCAATTCTTGCTTTTGTTTATGAGAGAAATCATTTTCGAATTTTTGGAGATACTTTTCTAGCTTGTATAAGTTTTGAAAAGAAGACCATTCATATTCACAGAAATTTTTCATACATTCATCAGTATTAATATTATTATATATTTTTTTAAAAAAACTGAATTATTAAGAAGGCTAAAAATGTGAATTGGTTCATAATTTTATATAAAATAATAGGCTATTCAGGTAGAAAATAGGTAAGTTAAGATAATTATGTAATTGAGCCAAAAACCTCAAATTAATTAAAAATTTTGGTTGTATCATAATTTATTTTCTTCTTCTATAGAACTTAGTAAAAATTTGAAAAATAATACTTTCCCTAAATTTTTTCTATTTCTTATTTCCTACGGCCCATACACTGTATTGAGACTCAATATGAACAATTTAAGTATGTAAGCTTGAGAATTTAATTTGAGCTTTTAGGCTCAATTACATAATTGATACATTGTGCAACTGATAAAAAGTTTGAAAATTTGCAAGTTTTTTGGTTCAATTTTAATACTCGGGTCAGTTTGAATTTTTTTTTTTTTGTCTTAATTAAATTAAAAAAATGCAGGTTATTTTATCTCTTTTATCTAAAACAATTAAGAAAAAACTTAGAAAATGCTACAGTTTGGAAAGAAATTCATGAAAATAATAATATCATGCGATCACATGCGTACAAATCAGAGACCAAGTTGGTAGCTGACAAGAAAGTTTCACGGTAGAGCCAATGAACTTCTGACGTGGAGCAGGTGGTGCGTTAGGGTATGGAATTTAATGCATCCTGTCATCACAATCATTAGTGAGAGATGAAAAAGGTGCTCCTTGATGCCTATAAATACTCAACGAAGATTTCCATATAAGATATAGTCAAGACACTGGAGAAAACTCTACACAAATTCTCACTTCAAAAACACTTCCCTTCGAGACCTCGTGAAATCTTGAGTGAAAGCTCAAGATTTCTTCAGGAGAACCAAGAGGAGACTTCATTATCAACACAATCTTTCTGAAGCAATCATCCACAACGTCGAAGGGAGCAAGGAATTGCATACCACAATTTGATTCTCTATCTCTATCTCTTTTCTTCTACAGTTGTTATTTATATTATGTAAAACGTTGAAATGCTCTTTTTCATCAATATGAATGCATCTACAGTTTATCTTTTATCCATCTCTCCATCTTTTACCATGAACAACTAATTTCTTTATGGATTGAGAAATATTGCAACTAACATGAACTAAGTAAAGTTTAATCGTGCATTCAACTTGTTTTGTGTATGCTTTATAAACTATTTGAACAAGTCGAAATATTGTTCTAAATAGAATGAATCTATGTTTGAAAAAGCAAAGGATTTAGACCACATAAAACAAGAAGAGATTATCTTCAGAAATAAAGAGACATCTTTTGCATCAAATACTCATCGCATGCATCCTAAAAATAGGATATAGTGACTAAATACACTGAGAAGTGTAGATTATGATTTTCAAGTGATTTGCTTGAAGGCATGATTTATGCAGCAAATTAAGAATTGTTAGTGAATATTTTTCTCAACTCAACCCTATCTTTATTCATGTGAAATTTATATCTCTCCGCATATGTTGTTTTACTTACGATTGTGATTCCTATCACATCCACCACTATTTGTTTTAGCGGTAGAATAGGAACAAACTCATTGCATATTTAACAAACAATTCGCGTCAAGATCGAGACAATCATTGTCAACACAACAATAGAATGCAATCCCTAAGTTCGATCCTAGACTCACCAGGATTCTAGTTGGATTTATACTTAGGTCTAACTAAGTAAAACAATGTATTTATAAGATATTACATAGCACTTAATCTATCCATAGACAGAATGCGTCAAGTTCAAACATAAACTATTATCCAAATTATATTTTATGTTTTCAAATTCATTGAGTTCAACAAATATGTGTTTAGCAAGCCACCCAAAATCTATTTTTGAAAACTATCTTCAAATTTTGTGATCCAAACAGTGCAATTCTGAGAACGATCTTTATGTTTTCATTGTAATCAGATTTTGAATTTCAAATTTTAAAATGTAGAATTTTATTAAATAAAGATAAAATCAATTAGAAATACAGTATATCATGTTATAAACTCAAATATTTTTTTAGAAAAATATAATACATATTATGTAATGTTTTATAAATTATATAATATTACAAAATAATAATTATATAAAATTTTAAAATAAATCATATTCATAAATTAATTAATAATAATTTATTATCAACTAAATATTAATGGATAATTACAACTAGTTTTATGATTTAAAAATATATAATAACAAGCATAGTTTAAACAATTGTTTAAATTAGAATCCAATTTCTGAATCTGCTACCAAACAAATATCTAAAAACACAAAATACAACTTTGTGTTTGTCGAATCCATTTTTTTCAAATTATCTACCAAATAAGGTCCTAAGAAATCCATTTACTCAACTCATTGTCAATTAGTTTTAAGATAAAATTTCATGTTTATCTAATATGATATCAGACTTCATAAAACTCAAACAAGTATTTATTCTTTATAAATTGATATATTATCTAAAAGTGATGAACCTAAAGAGGCACCATCTTGCGGAACATGTTGAGGTCCTACGTCGAAAAGATGAAAGACCTCACAATCTTAATAAGATATATAAGTTACCCATCTCATTATCAATTGATTTTTAGATGAAACCACATGTTTATCTAATAAGATAGGTTTAGATAAACATACATGGCATATAATTTGCAGTTAGTAACTATCTTGTTTCAATCTCAAACTTGTACCAAAGTTGTCCTTTTCCTACATGCAATGCGCAAATTTATTTTATATACCTACCAAAATATGGCCAATAAATTGACATTTTACATCAGGTCAGAAATTGTCCATCTAAATAGCCAATTAAGACAATATACTCTCGACCAAAAAGTTAGAAATTCAAATCTCACACGTATCATTGAAACCAACTACTAATCTTAAACAAGATAAAGATAACACATCTTAAACAAAAGTGTGCATCAAAACAACTAATCCCCAGTTAAAGCTCGCGGCCTATGCTCAAAAGTAAAAAGGGACATCCCAGTCTGTGATACTGCTCTAACAAATGACATGTTAGCAGTTAAGGTCGGGGCATTCCAGTAGTCACCAGTACCAAACACAACCTTGTTCTTCAAAGCTAACTTTCTCGTGGTCGGGAGACACGTCATACGTTTCGATGCCATGTCTGGGACAACCCTGTCTCATTTCCAGATCAATTAGTGCACTAATGTGTAATCTATATATCTAGAATTAAACGTATCCAAACATGGTCCATATGGTTGCAAGGACAAAATAACTGAAAGTATTGATAGCACAAGGTCACAAATGTACTCGAGAAAATTGGGATTCCGATGAAGCTGAAGAAATCTCGATATGAGGAATGAAAGGCTCTAATTTCTCCAATGAGAGAAGAATCAATCTACTATAATGCTAACTAGCATTTCTACCTACTTTTTTTTTTTAATATCTATGAGTAACCAAGCTCACTTTGCACACACCTCGATTATTCTCACGAGACAATCACCCGCAGTGGCGGATCTATAAATTTTGTTGACGGGGGTTTTATATAATTTAGTAAAAATAAACATAATGGGTGGGTCTTAAACTGGGTCTAGAAGGTAGGTTTACCACTAGACTAGCTAGTAGTTTTGATACCATGCCAGTTTATATATATATATATATAGCATAAAGTTGAGGGGAGGTTCGAATCCGCCCCTGATCACCCAACCGCACTACATTTTGACAATGAATGTCAAGTTAAATCATAAGATATTAAAATCTTAGGTTGGTTGTACCATAGCTTGAACTCATTTTCACTCCATCATGGCCTTTATTGATATGGAAGGTGGAAACCAAGGCATTTCTATCTACTTATGTTTTGCTTTCAAATACATACCAAAATGGCCTAGATTTCAGAGAAAGAAATGCAAAACTTCCATTGGGTGTTGAAGGTATTAAGGTGGCAGTCACTTTGGTGGGATGAGATCATGGAGGAAAGCCTGAAGGATCTCCATCCAGAAACATGGTGACATGCTAGGTGCGGGCACTTGGCATCTAGAGTACCCAAAGGAGAAATAATTCTCTTGTTTGCAAATATTTGGAGATTTCCAAATAACTCCGACACTTAATCCTGGACCCAAAATATTGTTACAATTTTTAGATTTATGAAACTAAAAGTGATGAATCCAAATTATGCACGTGTTTCAAATGAATGTGGATCAAGGATCATACTAAGAAGATTAAAGAACAACAAAAGCTTGTTCTATCGGACTCACAAAATGTGCTTTAGCAAGTGGTTTGCTCTGGACTTCTCATTTGGCCCTCCACACATTGTTACTAGTTCCTTGAACTCAGAGTGAACACTCTGGCATATTATACCTCTTTTTCCAGTCAAAAGAGAACTCAGCTCCACAAGAATAGGCTTCTCAATTTCTGACATTGCCTAGCAGAAGATTGAGAGAAAGAATCACATTTTCTACCACCAAAGGTAATAATAATACTAGGAAATGCAAGTTCGGATCATTTAACGCTAGCAAAGAAATCAACCATAATTTTCAACTCTAAAAAGTAAACAATAGCATTTGTTATGATATGCTATGAAAAGAAAAGAAAGTAATGGTAAATTAAAAGAATAAGTCAATAGAAGTCTCTGAGACCTTGAAAATTTTCCGAGTGTAATTCAAACAAAAGCTTCCACCAAGGCTTACTGTATCCCAATCTTATCTGGCTGGACAAGACGAGAGGTATTGATTACATTGCCTAAATTCTGATAGGAAGAAAATTTTGTGCTTTCTTATTTTAGAAGATGACTTGACAGTAGATGAAAACACCATATAACAAAAAGACCAATGATGAATAGAAGGGGTAACTAGTAAACAAATGTTTGAGTATCTCCATGAAGGATTATTTTCGTATATAATCCAGTAATGCAATTAAGCAACATAAGTTCAGCGGAGCAACAATCCTGGCAAGGCAAGATAACAAGGAACATCTTCAACTCGAACAAAATGCAGTCTACATGCAAGTTCAAGATAACAGTTTAACTAGTAATGACTAAAATGCAAAAGCACGGGAAAATTTATACTGAAAATAAGATCTTATTTCAATACAATCTTTTTCATTCAAGTGGGATTTTATATATTCTGTATAATCTCCTGATTTAAAAATTAACAATCGGTGGTTATAAATTTAAGCCAACCTAACTTGTGAGCAAAATAGTGGCTAATAAGTAAAGTAATAAGATAGTAGAGGGTAATGCTCATCTGGAAACAAATCTCACCTGACCAATAACAAAATCATAGTTACTCTTGTACTTCTGTCTCAATTCACTCTCTGGGGTAGCCAATAATTTAGCAACACAACCATTACTAATGCCGGATACTAAGGCAATCAACGCTGTGGTATCAAAATTTATTAGATCATTATCACCACCCAAAAAATGTTCCAAACTCGCGGATTCCATATCTTCGATACCAATCATAGGATTAGGTTTCATCGCCATAACAACAGAGCAAAAAGGATCCCAAATATCTCTCTCGACATAGTTGTCCAAAATTTCTGGATCATCCACACCAGTAGAACATGCTTTACTGTTGTAATTCAAACTCGTAACCCCACACTTCCTATCATTAACTTTTATTTCAAGAACAAGTGCTTCTTCATAGCTTCTCGGAAGCACATTAACCCAATCACAACCAATCTCAGAGAAACCAAAATCGAAGTCCGAGAAATTGAAATTAAACTCATTGGCCTTAAATTCATCTCGGAGTTTTTCCAGAATAAACTGATCAAGTCCATGCGAAAAAAACAAGATGATCGAGCAAGGTTCTAAGGCCTGCAAAGAGCGAGCCGCATCGATCACTTCCTCAAGTCGAGATTTCAAGCCCTTACTTCTATGCCCCTTGTACCAAGAAATATACCTAGGTTTTCTATCTGATACAATAACCCACACAGGATTCTTATCCAAAGTACAGATTATATCAACATAAACAGGTTTCGAACAGGAAGATGGAATCGGCTTACAGACACGTGAAATTCCAGTGACGGAAGGGTGTTGAAGAATGTGAACAATGGCCTCGAGATGCCCAATATTCAAGCTGCATGGAAATCATTGATGAATATCAGGAACGACACAGAAGATTGGAAACTGTAAATGCTTTGATTTGAGAAAATAGCGGAACCTGAGAGGGGTGGAAGACGAAGAGGAGCAGCGAGAGAGGAAATTGAGCTCGCGAAGAGCCAATTTGTGAAGAGTTCTGCTACTTGAAACAGTGATGTTGGTGGAAGAAGGTAGGGTTTCGATAATGTCGATAACCGCTCTGCATCTTTGCTTGGCTAATTCTAGCGTTTCTGGTTCTGCCATTGTTGCGGTTTATCGGTGATAAAGTATCTTCATTGTAAGTAAGATCATATTGTCCCAAAATTCATCAAAATGCATGATGTAATGTCCCAAATGTCATCAAAATGTGATGCCTTGGGAAGAATTGACATGTTTGTGGTTTTTGAAAGGGAAGTTTCAAAAAAGTTTTCCTATTAATAATTATTGTCCCTTACTAATCATTTCTTCTTGGTCGATGATAGCTTGATTTTGTTTAGGGTAGCTCGAAGAGAATTACGAGGTGATCAAGGGGTGCTCATATCATGCGAGATAGCCTTTGGACAATGTCCTGTTATGACAAGTTCTCTATCTGACAATTAAGAACTTTATCGAGACAAAAAGTGAGCAGTCATGAGTTGCTTTAGGCTTCCAAATAAGATTTTCAAGGAGATTATTAAGATGTGTGCTAGATTTTAGCGAGGGTTCATCAGAGAAAAAAAAGTATTAGATTGGATGGGAAAATGTATGTTCCCAAAGAGGAAGAGGTAATAGGATTTAGGGAGTTCATGTCGTTCAATTAAGTGATGTTAGCCAAAGTTAAGTTGGAGGAGTGTTAGGAATAAACAACTTTCTTGCCAGAGCTCTCAATGGTAGATATTTCAAAGATGGGACTTTTTAAGCGGCCCTAAAGTAAATGATGACTAATTGTGTACATGTTAGTTTGATTTTGTAACTTGCTAGGAAAGATAAGGTCAAGTGTAAACACGCATTGTGAACAAATAATAAAATAGAAAGTGGAATAAAGAATGATGAATCACAACGATGTCGTAAGTTAGAAAATATGTCACAAACAGAAATAACAACACCTGGGAGAGATAAGAGAAAGATAGAAAATACAAAAATTTGTTAACCCAGTTCGATGCAATCACATGTACATCTGGAAGGCTCTGTGCCTAAGTGAAAAGAAATTCACTAGTATGTAATTTAGTTTTATAGCATGCACCTCAACTAAAATTACATAAAGTTAGCTTACTCTTAACTGAATTACTAGTGAGCTAGTTAGGCTCCCCCTAACGTCAATACGTTGTTTGATGAGTCTGCAGTATTAGACTCCCCCTAAAACTATTGCCACAACAATGATCTCACCTTCTCTTTACATTCGGATGAATAACCACTCACTTGATGTCTTTAACAACTCTACCAACGTCTGCTTTTTCAGAACCTACTTTTGAGATCGTCTGATTAATTTCACGAAGATAATTCACATACAACCCTACAGTTTCTTCACCAAACTTTTTGAACAAGAATGCTCTCAATTAAGAGGATTAGACGGTTGACCTAAAAACCCCAAAAAGCTAAATAAATATCACCCATTCGAAAGGCAGACAGAAACCATAACCAACTGCAACAAAGAAGGAAAAAATTCTTCCAGCAAATCACCACCAATGAGGAAAAGATCTTATTGAAGATAGAGACAAAGAATCCAACATAAAAGAAAATATTATCTGTCAACCATAGCCATAACAAACTTTTCCTTCGGCGTAAGATTTTCTTTTATGGCAAATAACCAACAAACTGAGTAGAAATGATAAGAAACCAAACATTTCATTAATACAGTCCGGGCAATAAAGAAACAACGCAGTCCAACCAAGGCAAAGAAAAAAAATAACATCAACAAATCCACAACCACAATCACAAAACCATCTCAAAACATCAAAACAAACCAACACCAACAAACCAAGCACAAAACCACATACGTATCTCCCTCTTTTGCCAAGAAGAAAATCAATCAGCCGAAGGAGGATCTACACTATGACTAGGAAGTGACAAAATGAGAAGATGAATCAAGGCATCAATTTCAGCATGACGATCAGTCAAATCACGAACAAATGTAGTCAGAAAATGAGACTTGATAGATAAAATCCATAAAATACGAGTACCCAGCTCAGTAGGAAGCAGCATACCACCTTCATATACCTGAAGATCCTTCAAGAGAGAAATATCATAGGCCTTGAGAGGCCGAATGTTGTGCACAATGGCAGGAACATGAGTGTCTTGAAAAATTGTATAGCTGAGATTTAGGAGCTTAGGCATCCATCTAGGTGCATCATTGGGGTTAAGAATTGTTGGCCACTAAGACAAAAGAATACCCGAGAGAAGCCTCAGAAGACTAGTCGGAAACTTGATGGTGTACAAATCAACATGCCTTAAAAGATGATTATACACAAAAAATCCAAAGTTAAAAATAGACTAGTATCAATTTGATGTAAAAGACTGGCCAGAGAAGGAGAGAGACTAGAGTCGTGTGTAGAAGCATGCTATTTTTCAATGCTAATGCAAAACAAAATAGCATATTTGACATTGAGCGTAGACGCAGATAACTGACCTGACTCAAGCCACTGAGAATGAGTGCCTCCAGTTAATTCTATAACAAGCTCCTCAGTGGAAAGATGAGTAACACCTAAAGTCGGAGACTCTTCATGCTCAAGATATGCATTAATAGAAGCAGGAGAAATAAAGAAGCAATGACCACGAATGTGGACCTTCTGATAATCAGGACTGCTAGGGTCACCAAACTTGGAGGGCAAATTCACAATAAACTCTCAATAATTGAGGATAAAAAGGACCAGGATCCAAAACAGTCTTAAGAAGACTAACATGTTGAAGAAGATGCCTAATTTTCAAACAAGATTTGGTATGATCATAAAGAGTTTTCTCATCAGTAATACGACGTTACACCACATACTTCCAATGCTGAACGTCATCCTCAATGTGAAAAGTTATGCCATCGATTGAAAAAGCAAGAGCGTTTGGAGGAATCTTTCTCCGGCCAATTCTGATTCAAAGCTTGTTTCGGACAACAGTCATCTCATCTTCACTACTTGATTTGGAAAGTTCAACAAAAGAATCAGAAACATTACCACCCTTTGGATGCATAAGAGAAGATCCTTTAGATCGAGTTCGAGTAGATGGGCCACACTCACCAAAAGTTGATGTAGAAGCCCCATTTTTCTTCTTCCCCAATTGAGCAAGGGGAATGTTGTCATTAGAAGAACCAAAGACATTCTTACCAGAGGAATTAGAACCATATTCAGAGCTACCCATATTAGACTCCACAAAAGATTATGAAACCACACCCTGATTATCTCCCGAGATAGAGGCCTTGAGACACGAGGCTTCGGAGAAACATTTGTAGGAGGAACATCAACATATTCCCCCAGGTTAAGTAATATGTCAGTGGCATCTTAAACATCATCTGCACCTTTTTCATCAGACATAAAAAAATTTTCTTGAACATCATCGTCTGATTTGGAAATTGGGAACTCAGCTACACAAGATAGAACTCACTTCTTCCCCAATGTAGGGGTAAGTAGATAGATAGCTCCTTTAAGAGCTGATTCCAGGGCTTGAACGATGTGGCGTTACACACCTTCTCTTGGCCTGAGAGGTGTTCACACATAGTTGGACTATGTTGTATTGTTCATTAGAGGGATCAGTGGTACTTAAGGAGTGAGATGTAATTACAGAGGCAAAACGGTAAATTGGCCCAACTGTACTTACGAGCATTTGTGAAGGGTTATTGTACTCATGATTGGTTATATCCGATGGACACAAAAATATATCTGTGGTAAGAAGAGTTCAGTTGTTGGTCTTTAGTGGAATGCCTGACAATTAAAGGATGGTGGATCCTGTGGCTAAAGAATTTAGTCAGCTATTTACGTACCGTTGGAGCTTCGAGCCATAGGTTCATAAGGTCCCCTTGGTAGCTTGGATAAAGTTGAGAATCAGTTTTTGGGTCAGTTTGAAATGTTCAAATTGACAAGAGGGAGTTCGATTATATATGATATAATTGAATTGGTTAATTATATATGATATGATTGACTAAATGTATGAGATACATTATTTTGGAGGAAATTTGATATAAATATGATTTATATCAAGTAGAGGAGAAAATACTATAATAGATATATTATATCAAACTATAGGTTAAGAATATAATATGATTATATTTATTATTTAATTAATTAGGCGGTTATGAGATAATTGGTCGAGTAATTCTCTGGAATCGTGCGAAAGTGGGAAGTTCGAATTCAGTTCTTGTAACTGAAGAATAAAATGAAAATTGTTTTCATTTTGCAAGACGCGAGAAAGAGGTCTGAAAAATCGCTCATAGTGTGAATGTATACGATCGCTTAGCATTGACAGCCTATACGATAGCGCCCATCGTCCTAAACGATCGCACACCCGCGCACTAAATGATTGCTCACGATATTTAAACGATTGCTTAGCGTTGACAGCCTATACGATAGCGCCCATCGTCCTAAACGATTGCACACTCGCGCACTAAATGATCGCTTGCGATATCTAAACGATCGCTTAACGCATCGAGCGGACCTAAACAATTGCTTACCATTTGCTATACGATCGCCTAGCTAAACCTACACGATCGTGTACCTTTTTCTAAACGAAAAGCACCTGATTATATGATAAGTCTTTTACTATCTCCCACTTGCTTGTTCGTACTACATGATCGTCTTTTCCTCCTCCCTCTACCAATTCCATCAAAGTCCACCCTTTGAATTTTCACTCCGAGAATACGAGGGCTTCGAATGGTGGTGTCGTCCCCAATTGCTGTTGGTTCGTGCGCTACCAATCGCGTAGATGATCATGGTGCTATTAGGCGAATGTTTGCTGGCGATAAAGAGCATAGAGGAGTTCGCTTCTGCTGGACTGAGTTCGATTAAAGAAAGTCTTCAACTAGTATGTTTACTTGGTCTTTTGTATTTTATTTGTTAAAGAATGCCTGTAATTAGTGTTACAATGCATATCTATTTGTTAGAATGTATATTTGGTAATTCTGTTACAATGAAATCAGAATATTCTCTTCCGCTCATGGATTCTTTTGTTTAAGAGTTCCTTCAATTGGTATCAGAGCTAGGTTATTGATATTCCAATTCCATTGATGCAAAGAATTGCATATGCATTCGCGGTGGGTGCAACATATCTACTCTTTGTTTAATTGTTAAATTATTTATGGATGTGCGGATTAATGGAGTTTTCTTGGATGAAACCTCGGTTTGATTAATTCTTTTGCATTTTCAGTTAATTGTAAAGGCCCCTACGTTTTTTGGGCATAATTAATTGTTATCGAGTCTGTAACTCAAAGTTAGTTTGAGTCTCGAGTCGTTCGTGAAGAAGTTCGGAGCAAGGGTTGCTGCTCTTCGAGGAAGAAGACGATCAAGAGTTGATCGGCTCGTATAGACGATAGGGTAAGCGATCGCTGAGTATCGGATGCTCGGGTATCGTTTAACGCGCGCGCGCACTAGACGATCGTTTAGCTCAGCAAGCTTCATCGCTTAGTACCTAAACGATCGTAGAGTAACGCATGGTAAATTGTTTACCTCTTCGTGCATTAAGAGGTCGCCTAGACGATCAGGCTTCTGTTGGGATTGGTGTCCTAATTCTCCCGGAGTCTCGTCGTTTTGTAAAGATACACATTGTTAATGAATAAAATAAGTGTTATTTAATTATGACATTTACTTATATTCAATAAACAAAGCTCCTTGGTTATCTTATTTGAACTTAAGCATGTATATGTGATATACAAGTGGATCATGCCTTAAGTGATAACCTAAATCGGTCTGTAGTATAAGGATTAAGGTGGGATACCTGATCCTCGTGACACTACGGATAGGGCCCGCTTTGTAGAGGTTTGCAAGTGTTGTAAACTACTACAAATGGTAGATCCTGACCATTCAAGTGGAGACGTGGAGTGGGGATGTCCGATACAAAGAGTTTGTATAAGACCTGGACCACGAGATGACTAGACTTTATATATAACGTCGTTGATACTAGAAACTCGCATCTCACCTAAATGACCATAGGTGACACGACCTCAATCCTCAGTGTTTTGTGAACTCCTGCCTTTGAGGGTGTTCCTTTGATTAGTATGGGTGAGAGTGGCCAGATTGCCAACTCAACATGCCTACCTTTTTGGGGACTTGTCTGACCTTGGAGCTGGAAACTAAATCCATAATATGGAATTAACTCTTTTCCCGAAGCACGGATAAGTAAAGAGATTGTTCCCTTAAAGAGCTGATTCCAGGGCTTGAACATAGTAGCCACAACTTCTCTTTGGAAGAGAAGACTCAATCATAGTAGAACTATGACTTATGTTCATTAGAGGGATCAGTGGTACTTAAGGAGACAGATGTAACTACAGGGGCATAACGGTTATTGGCCTAGCTATACTTACGAGCGATCTGTGAAGGGTTGTCGCATTGCTCATTGGTTAAGATGGACACATAATATATCTGTAGTGAGGAGAGTTTAGCTGTTGGTCTTTAGTGGAGTGCCTGGTAGTTAATGGATGGTGGATCCCATGACTAAAGAGTTTAGTCAGTTATTCACGTACTGTTGGAGCTTCGGATCTACAGGTTCATGAGGTCCCCTTGGTAGCTTGGATTCATGTTGAAGGATCAAGTTCTTGGTGTTGATTTGAAATGTTCAAATTGACAAGAGATATTTGATTATATGTGATATAATTGGTATGATGTATAAGATACATCTAATGGAAGATTGATGTAAATGAGATTTACATAAAGTACCATGGAATAGAAAAAGAACTATGGTTTATATGTTTCATGAGATGAAATAATCATTTATGTTTATAATAATATTAATTATTAGATAATTAAGACTTTCTTTTAAAATAACCAAAGTAGTGGGTGGTTATTGGATCATGGTAATCGTGAGTTTAAAAGGAAATCGGTTTCCTATTTTAAAAAAAAAAGGTTTTCACAAAAGTTTGAAAAGATTTTGAGTTTTCTCTCCGGCAAAAAGAAACTCACGAAAGTCGTCAAGTAAATACAGATTTACTAAATGATGGTTGGACGAGCTAAATGATCGTGCAGGTGCTAGCTAAATGATCGTGCAGTGTTTATTACACGATCGCATAGCTTTGGTAGACGATCACTAGCCCAAGGTAAACGATCGTATAGAATCGACCGAGCTAAACGACAGAGCTAAACGATTGCATAGCTTTTGCTAGACGATCGCATAGCTTTATCTAAACGATTAGGCATCAACCTATACGATAGGTCTTTGACTTCTCCCACTTGCCCAGTCGTGTATGCAATCGTTGTTTCCTCCGTTCGTCTGCCTCACACTAAGTCCGAACAGAGCCCACCCTTTGGATTCTCAGACCAAGAATACCAAGGTCACTTTGTTGGTGGTGTCAGACTCAACTCGACACCGTCGAGGTTTACCGAAGGCCGTTTGTGGTGTTGTGGAGGTTGTTCGCTGTTGTAAAGGAGTTCGTGACAGAGGAGATCGTTGAGGACGAGCGCGAAGTGTTCATGCGGTGTTGCGGTCGTGTAGATCGAGTGCTCGTGATTGCTGTTGTTTGCTCAAAGTGCACGTCGGAGCGTGGAAACGCTTCTGCCGTTGTTAGTACAGTTTTTCCCTCTGTATATTTGTTGTTTCATGCTGTAATTTCTCTGTAAATTGTATAACCACTTGTATTGAAGTCGACTGTAAATGCTTTGTTGATTCATTATTGTAATTTGGAATAGTCTTGCTTCCGCTGCTCATGGAAATCATCGTTTCCGATTCCCTTTAGCTTCGCAACCTTGTTGTCGTCCAAGCGATTGTTTAGCTTTTTCGCACTATCGTCTAGTGTGCGCTAAGCGATTGTTTACTAAACGATGGAGCTTCGCCTGGTGGTTCAAGACCCGATTCGCCTGTGAACCGCTTTGCTCGATGAAAAATGTAATAGATAGAATTATTCCATTTCAATTTTATGAAGGTTGATCCCAGTCCATTAATCTTTGGGTTATTACTTGAGATGTATGGTTATTTATATGTCATATGGTATGCATATATAGTAAATCCCACCTTAGGTTATGCATTGGTTATGCATCATCTCTTTATTGTAAATGTTATAATTTAGAGAAACATGATTTAATTACATAAGAGCATGCTCATGCATCATATAATATAAAAGTTATATTTATGCATGCATAAAAAGCATTGACATGCATCATCTTTATATTATAATTGTTATAGTATAAGGGTGTATGGAAAGCATGTTTGCTTGGTTATTACATTTATATAAACGTTATGTATAGTAATGATCGAACATTGCATGAAACATGACACATAGGTTTCTTTATAAGCATTATAAACACCTAGTTATGTGTAATGTGTTTTAGTTGTTTCTTTTTAAAGGTTAAATAGAAATTAGACCTAAAAGCAATAAGAAAGACATACGTGCTCACTTAAGTTTAATTCATGGTTTTAAATTGTTTAAAACTTGGATGACATAGACCTAAGATCACGGTTCTAATATGACTAGCAACCCTTAGGCTTTAATCTTTTAATCAGTTTAATAGGATTAAATTAACTAATAAAAGGTTAAAGTGTAGCAAATCTATCTATAAGGGACCTTTTTTCTAAGGCGGGTTCTGGCTAGGCTGAGGTATTTAAGTTGATAAAAACGTAACACCCCTACCTGGGACCTACCTAGAAAGGTGAATTAGATAGATTTAATGCACGTGTACAAGTTAAGGACAGTCCATTAAAATGTTTAAATGTGACTACTTGAACTTGATTATTTCATAGAAAAAAGTTGTTAATGAGTGGACTTAAAAAAAGGGACTTCGACTAAAATCAGTAGCCGGATTGTCCAGGTTAATGAACCCCTAGGAAGAACATTAAGTGGGAGGTACTTGGGGTATATGATGCTTCATTTAAACCTTTCACATTTCTCTTATATAGTCCACACCGTGAGATCTATCCTCTGCCTCGTGGCACCCTGGGAGTGTCCCCCTAAAGGATGGTGTTTGGGTAGGTCAATATCAAGGTGTATGGAGAAGGTGTTCATAGTAAGTAGGAGTGAGAAGTGCGACAGCATTTCCCTCGGTCTCCCTTGTTGGATTGAATAAAGTTTATGCACATTGCCTCAAGGCACCCTGGAAGTGTCCCCCTATAGGTTGGCAGTTTTGCGCGTTTCTTTATTTGATCTATTGAAAGAGGATAAGGTTACTTAGTCTCTTGTCCTAATCTGCTTCTTCCCTATGGTGGTTTAGCAAAATCTTATAAAAGTTTATTTGTTTTTCAGCAACAAGTTTTAAAATGGCCATAACCACTTTAGCATTGCTTAGCACTGAGAAACTAACTGGCGATAATTTTTCAACATGGAGACACATGATCACGACAATTTTAATCATCGAGGATCTCATGTTTGCTCTTACGGAGGCCTGTCCTCCTATTCCAGCTCCAAATGCCGCTCAAAATATTTGGAAGGCATACGAGCGATGGACACGAGCAAATGAGAAGGCCCGAGCCTATATCTTGGCAAGTCTTAATGACGTCTTGCCTATATCAAATACATTATAGTAATTATATCATACATAATTAGAATTAAATTAATTATATCACATATAATTAATTCCCTCAATTAATTTGAACAAATTAAATTAATCCAAAAACTTATTCTCATTTATTCCATTGAGCTACCGAGGGGACCTCATGGACCTATAGCTTGAAGCTCCAATTGTACATGAATAATTAATTAATTATTTACTATCTGTCAACTGTCGGGTACTCCACTAAAGATTGATAGTTGCACTCTTCACACTACAGGTATATTTCGGAGTCTATTAGATATAACTAGTCAACAGTACGATAACTCTTCACAAATTTCTCGTAAGTATAGTTGGACCAAAATTACCATTTTGCCTCTATAGTTACATCTAACTCCTTAAGTACCATTAATCCCTCTAATGAACAATAAATCAGAGTCTAAATATGACCAAACCCCTTTTGGACCAGGAGAGGGTGTGGCGTCACATTGTTTAAGTCCTGAAATTAGCCTTTAAGGGAGTAATTTATCTACTTACCCCGACATTGGGGAATGAGTAAATTTCTTCTTGTGTAGCTATGTTCCCAGGTCCCCAATCAGACGAATCCCCAAAATAGTAGGCTTATTGAGTCAACGTTCTGGCCACTCTCACCCATACAAATCAAAGGACCGCCTTCTCATGATGCGACAAACATCGGTACCCACATTAGGAGACTAGAGGTAGCATTTATCAGATGAACGAGTACCTGTTATAATGGTCTTGTCATATGGAGATACAACAAGACATCGAACTTTAGAGAAATTTACGAAAATACCCTGATCACAAAGTTGACTTATACTTATTAAGTTTGCAGTCAATCCTTCAATAAAGAACACATTTTCTAAGGAGGGAATCCCTAGGTAGGAAAGCTAGCCTTTTTCTAGGACTTTACCAATTGCTCCATCCTCAAAAGTAACATGATCAGACCCCAAGGTTGAATATTCTTAATAAATGATCTTTCACCTGTCATATGTCTTGAGCATCTACTATTAAAGTACCAATTTTCTTTAGACGAGGCTCGAAGAGAAGTAAAAACAACATGACATTTTGCATTAGAAGGATCCAAACTTCGTTTAACTCTCCACACCAATTTAGCTTTTTTATGCTGCCTCCCTAAAGAAAGGATCCAATAACGATTCCACCAAGGTGAGTAATTCTGACGTCTCAATAATTTGTAACAAAAAGGTCAGATATGACCTTCCTTCCCACAATGGTGACAAATCCACCACTTTTTAACAGGCTGATCATGAGCACACGGAGATCTCTTAGTTGATTCGTCTAGAGGACCATACATCATAGTCTCCTTAGCTGGAACAAATATTTTAAAGAGAGGATTCTCCTTTAAGAGCCTACTTTTTAGTCTTGCTAAAACCAATGCCTTGTTTGTTAGTAATATTTTTTCTAGAGGAAATAATTTTATTCATATTATTTATGCCATAATTGAGCATTCGAACTGACTTGAACATATTGTCAAGGTCTCCTTTGGTGACTTGTAGCTCTTCCTTAAGATCAGAAATAGTGCTGCAGGCGATGGTTATCATCAATAAGTTTCTCAATTCTTTCCTTTTAGATAGTTAAGACCTTAGAGTCTTCAATTCACATTTGATAGACTTCTTCATAAGGTAGCTTGTCTTGAGTGGAGGAAGATGAAACAAGGCCTTGAATTAGAATCATCAGAATTAATAATGACACAATCTTCAGGACAATCAATGGAGAGATTCCCTACAAGAGCACGAACTTCTTCGGCTGACTCATTGCTTGAGTCAGTTTCCTCATCAGATAAGGTAGTTGAGAATCTTTTTTTTTTTTTTTTTGTCTTTGGAGAAAATTAGGGCATTTTTCCTGAAAGTGATCAAACCCTTCATACTCCCGACATCTAAAGCTTCTTTCACGAGAACTTTGACCGCTACTACATCCTTTATCATTTTTGTTTCGTTTGTTCATCTGATTACCAGGCCTTGGAACATTATTAGTGATGGCGTTACTCATGTCTTTGACATGTGGGGGAGCATAAGGGCCTCGAGAGAAGGTACACTTGTCCCAAAGTCTAAGAGCCTTACCAAACTACTTTGCCAGAAGAGATATAGATTCCGCAAGATTATCATCAGAATCTTTGGGTTTACATGCTGAGCTATCATCATAGTAGAGGATTTTAGTGCAATTTCCTTGACCTTATTTTTTGTTTTGTCATTTAAGGTCATTTCAAATTTTTGTAGAGACCCAAGCAACTCATCAATTTTCATTGTACTGATATCTTGTGCTTCTTCGATAGCCGTAATCTTCATATCAAATCCTTTGGGGAGAAAGCAAAGAACTTTATGAACCAGTTTCTCTTTAGACAATTTTTCACCAAGAGAAAAGGATTCATTTGCAATATCAAGAAGACAAATATTAAACTAAAAAATGCTCTCATCATCACACATTTTTAGAGATTTAAATTTTGTTGTCAACAACTACAACCTTGACATCTTTACTTTCAACGTTCCCTTATGAGTCACAATAAGAATCTCCCATGCTTCTTTGGCAGTAACACATATGTTGACTAGCTTGAAAATATTTTGATAAACACTGTTGAAAAAGCATTTAGTGCTCATGAGTTTCCTAATGAGGCTAGATCTTCTTCTTCAGTCCAGTCCTTCTCAAGTTTTAGAGTAACAACACCATCTTTATATATCACAGTTGGGTGTGTCCACCCATTGAGAACAACCTTCCATGATTTGTTGTCTATAAATTGAAGAAAAGCAATCATATGAGCCTTCCAATAAGAGTAATTTGTCCCATCAAGGACTGGCCGTCGAGATGTAGATCCACCTTATTTGATCGACTCCATTAAGAACTCAATAAAGGCAGTCAACACACTCTGATACCAATTGAAATAAAAAAAGGATGAATCACAACGTTGTCATAAATTAGGAAAGATGTCACAAACAGAAACAACGACAATTGAGAGAGATAAGAGAAAGATAGAAAACACAAAAAATTGTTAACCCAGTTTGGTGCAATCACACCTACGTATGGGAGGTTCTGTGCCTAGGTGGAAAGAAATTCACTAGTATATAATTTAGTTCTACATCATGCACCTCAACTAAAATTACATAAAGCTAGCTTACACATAACTAAATTACTAGTGAGCTAGTTAGGCTCCCCCTAACCTCAATACGCTCTTTGATGAGTCTGTAGTATTAGGCTCCCCCTAAAACTATTGTCGCAGCAATGATCTCACCTTCTCTTCACTTTCAGATGAATAACCACTCACCTGATATCTTTAACAACTCTACCAATGTCTCAGAACCTGCTTATGAGATCGTCTGATTAATTTCACAAAGATAATTAACATACAACCTCATAGTTTCTTCACCAAACTTTTTAAACAAGAATGCTCTCAATTAAGAGAATTATACGACTGACCTAAAAACCCCAAAAAGCCAAATAAACATCACCCATTCGAAAGGCAGACAAACCATAACCAACTGCAACAAAGAAGGAAAAATCTTCCAATAAATCATCACCGATTAGGAAAAAATCTTACTAAAGATAGAGACAAAGAATCCAACATAAAAGAAAATATTATTTGTCAACCACAACCATAACAAAAAGTATTTCAACTCTTAAAATCCTAAGAGACTATTGAAAAATACAGTTTTAGTTAAAAAAATTGGCTTTAAAAAGCAACCATGGTAACTAAGTAAATAAATTTGGTTGATTAGTGAACGAAATGAAAATAACTAAATGAAAAACGAAGGATTCAAGTTAGTTTAAACACTAAGCAAAGTAAGGCATATAATTTATTCTCATCCCTAAAAGTTAGTTTCAACAACTAATAATGCACATAATTTATGAAAGGATTGGAATTTCCCGCAGCGAAAGCAATTGGATGCATTAATATCTAAATCTCGCTTTACAGAACACAAAAAATTCAGAGTGACGGAAACCATGGAAAAACATAAACCTAAACATGATTTCTACAATGAAAATTAGAGAGGAAGGGATTAAGAAATCATTCACCTTTGAAGACCAATTATTCACGTTCCTCTCTAATTCAAGTCATCTTCTCCCGATCTCACGAACTCAACGAACAGGAATGGACATCACCAAGGGGTCTTCCCCGTTATTCTCAGGGACGAGAATCGTGCAGAAGTATGGGCTTGCATTCAATCTTTGCGTGAGGGAAGGAGAAGAGAATTGAAAGAAAAAAATTCTCTCTGTAAACAACACATAGAGAAGGAGAAAAACCAGAGTGAGAGGGAGAGAACTTTCTCTCTCCTCATTTGTTATGTGAGAGAATGAGAGATTAAAGGGTAAGGGAGTTGTAACTCCACCCCTCCCCCCAATTAAATTTGAAATAATTAAATTCAAATTCTAAATTTAAAATTTAATATATATTTAAACTATATGTTATATCACATATAACATATAACCTATAGTTATTATTATATCACATATAATATAAACTGTAATTTATTGTTCTCTCAAATAACCTAAAGCATTAATATGAATCAAATTCATTTGAATTTTAACCTATAGGTTTTATATGAACCACATTCATATAAATAATAATTGAGTCATATTCAAATTATAACACATCTCAATAAAATAAATAAATTTAATATGAATCGTATTCATATTAATTTTAACATATAGTTCCTATATGAATCATATTCATATAATTAATATTTGAATCATATTCAAACATTTATTTCTCCTATATAAATTTAATATGAATCATATTCAAATATTTATTTCTCTCATAAAATTATATTTAAATTTAATATGAATCATATTCACATTAAATTTTAACATATAGTTTTTATATGAATCATATTCATATAAATAATATTTGAATCATATTCAAATATTTATTTCTCTCACAAAAATGTTCAACACACATTATATTATATAATGTACCAATATACACTATTTAATTGTATCTTATACAATCATTTCTCTTTAATTAATTTTATCAATTCAAATCATACCAAAATTAATTTGATTCCCATCAGTCCTCATTGAGCTAATGAGGGAATCTTATGGACCTATAGATTGAAGCTCCAATGATACGGGATTAATTGATTAAACTCTTTTAATCAAATTAATCAACATTCATTAATTGTCAGTCACTCCACTAAAAATCGACAACTAAACTCTTTGCATTATAGATATATTTCTGTGTCCATTGGATATAACCAATCAATAGTGCGTTGACCCTTCACAAATCGCTTATAAGTGCACCTAGGTCAAATTACTATTTTACCCCTGTAGTTACATCTAACTTCTTAAGTACCATTGATCCCTTTAATAAACAATTAATCATAGTCCAACTATGACCAAACTGATAGATAAAACTAACATGAAGCAGAAGAAATCAAAATCAATAAGTACTACAATTACACTTAATTTGAGTTTATAAAGCATGCTAAAGCAGGTTTTGCATAAAAGAGGGTTTCAAGTTTGAATACCTTTTATGACAGTTGAAAACTTCTTCTCCTCAACGAATTGAGCCTTCAAATTGATAGTAGACCATCACAATGATCTTCTCTACTAATTTTCAACTTGAACTAAGAGGTGGAATCTCATATTGAGCTCAATTTTGGAATAGGAAGCAAGAATGTTTATGGAGAACAAAACTGATAATTTTCCAGCTACATAAACTACCTCCATATCTAAAAATTTGAAGTTTTAAACAACAAATTCATACAAGCACTTAGTTCATCAGCTTGATGACAGTTCAACAACCACTAACAAAGTGGACTTAGGTGTTAATTAGAGGATTAATCCACCTCAAACTTGGAAAAGTTGGAAATTTCCACTAAATGAAATTTTCCAAATTTTCATTTTCTTTTCCAATTTTGTCTTTATTTAATTTTCACTAAAATTAAATTAAAATAAAAAATTCAGAATTGATTTTGAATTTTCAAAATTGAAATTGTTCTATTTATTTATTTAATTAATTAAATAATAATTTAATACCAAATATTAAATTAATTAAACACCAAATTTGTACATGAATCCTATTCATGTAAATAAATATTTAAATATTTTAAATTCTCCAATTTTGTTTAATTTTAACAAAAAAGTAAGTATTTTATTTATATCGAATATAATTAATCAAACCTTAAATTGAATTTGAAACCCTAATTTTGAATTTGAACAATTCAAATCTACTCAATTCATTATTTCAAGATATATTTTACGAGCTAGTAGAGGGACCTTATGGACCTACAAATCACGAGCTTCAATAATCTGAGATTAATTGGCTAAACTCTTTAGACTGAATTTAATCAATATTCCTTAACTACCAAGACACACCACTATAGCTTGATAGTTGCACTTTCCTCACTGTAGATATATTTCTGTCTATTTTAACTATAATCAGTAAGTCAATATTTCACAGGTCGTTCGTATTTACAACTTGGTCAAAATTACCGTTTTACCCCTATAAATACATATTGCTCCTTAAGTTGTCACTGATCCTCTATTAATCAATTTGGTTTATAGTCCAACTTATAAACCATATCTATTTTGATCATGAGAAGGCGGGGCCCCATTGTTCAATCAGTGCTTAAGAGAACAACCTATCTGCTAACCATAAGTCGGGTAGGAGTGAATTCCATCTTGCAGAACTATGTCCCCAGCTATCTATCTAGTCTTATCCCCAAAATGGGAGACTTATTGAGCATTGTTGATGGACTACTCTCACCTATGCAGATCAAAGGATAATCCCAAACAGACAGGAGTTCATAGTTAGCTCAGGATTAAGATCGAGTTACTCTAGGTCATTGAATTTGAAATAGTAAGTTTTAATAGTAAACGGTCGCTATAAAGAAAAGTGACTATTTCGAGGTCCGATTTTATGAAAACCCATTACATAGGATGCCCTACTCACATGTCTTCACATGAATGATTTTGGGATCATATCATTTGTATCAATATACAAAATAGGCCACATCTAATAGTGGCACCAGGATGAGATACCCAATCTCATCCATATACTTATAGACTATTTTGGCTATATACTAAAACCTAATCCTCTTTTATATTTCCGCATAAAGTTAAAGTATTCATATTATAATTATTGATTCGTTTATTGGATTTTTTTTATAATAGAATGCAATATCAATAACAATTTATTGAAAAAAAAAATACTCAATAATACTTTTATTGATAAATAGAATATGTAACAATATTTACGAACTGCGAGTTTAGAACATTCCCAACACAAACCCTTATTGGGCCAGGAGAGGGTGAGACGCCTCATTATTCAAGTCCCGGAATCAGCCCTTAAGGGAGCAATTTATCTTCTTACCCTAACTATAGGGAATGAATGAATTCCTTCTTGTGTAGCTATGTTCCCAGCTCCCTAATCAGACGAATCCCCAAAAATGGTAGGCTTTATTGAGTCAGTGAATCTGGTCACTCTCATCCATAAAAATTAAAGGATCATTCTTATAGGATTAAGATCAAGTCACCTATGGTTATCCTGGTGAAATGTAAGTCTTTTCTAGCAACGGCGTTATAAAGAGAGACTTAACATTTCGTGGTTTGGTCTTTATACAAACTCTTTTGTATAAGATACCCTTGCTCACATGTCTCCACAAGAATGATCAAGATTAGATCATTTGTGGTACTTTACAACAATTATAACAACTACAAAGCGGGTCATATCAATTGTTTTACCATGATAAGACACCCAATCTTATCCATATACTATAGATCATTTAGGTTATCATTTAAACATGATCCACCTATATGCCTCCACATACATGTTTAAGTTACATCAGATAACCTTGGATCTTAGGTTAATGAATTATTGCACAAGTAATATAAAATTAATAAACCATTGATTCAGCTAACATAAAAGCACGAGACTTTAGGACATACACCACAATAATCTCCCACTTGCACTAAAGTCGGGGAAATATGAACCAGTGAGACATGTATTCTAGGGCATACACTAACCCTACATGCTTTCTCACTTGCCCTAGCACACTAGAGACATGTCTCATAGTCCTAGACAGTCTAGGAGATCCTCTCACACTTTAGCTTAGAGAATCCTTTTATATAATACAAACAGTTATGCCAATAAGAACCATCTGTTCACCAACGAGATGTACTCACATTCCATATTATTTCTTCCACTAAGTATTTTCATATGGTCTCCAACCTAATCCTTGAATCACAATATCACATAAAGTGAATAGATTAGATTATATCTAAAACAATTTTCAAATATGTCAAGATACCTTGAACATAGGAAAATTATTTCTTCCCAAGAAAAACACTACCTCTCAGTCCAATGAAACCATCCAAGATAAAACATGGATTTCTCTAAATCCAATATGAAACAGTGTAACTCGTAAAAATCAAATCTTAAACTATATATACTAAAGTTTCATTATTCATAAGTTTTAATTTTTAACACTCAATGGTCATACCATCGAATTCCCCGATTAAACCAAGAAACTGTGTATTAAATGTTAATGAAGTCTCATATAAAATTGATATCCTTTCAACATTTGAGGTGTCTTAGGAAATATTTTCCTTAGACATATCAACGTTATTATAGATTGGTACATTGCCATTCCATCTTTAGCAATCACATCGAACATTAAACAACTACTTGTAAATGTAAGATGCATGAGACAAATTAAACACCATGTCCTAAACATCTGTATGTAGACTTTTAATTCACAAAATTACTTCAAATTAACTATTTGAAATTGGTTGAACAGTCAAAACTTGTATATTGATTTTTAATTCATTCATAATGAGCAAATATTAATATAGAACAAATAAATATCCACGTTTCATTTTCTTGTTGCCAGTAGGTTTTTGGTGTCGTTTAATTCTCGAAAAGGACCACTAATCAAAAGAAATATTTGTATATATCGAATTACTCCTATCACTACAAAGACGTAGTAACAGCGGTAAGTTCGAGTCGATCCACAGGGAAGCGCAATTTGTTTTGTTAAGCCAATTTTCTAACTAGAGTGGTAGATGAGATTTTGGTTTAGAAAAGATAAATGCGTCGAATTAAAATAAAAGGGTAAATGTAATCTAGCATAAGGATTTGTCTAATTTCTAGAGCAAGAGAGAGTTTTTTATACAATTTCTATCATGGAAATAAATAATTAAACAAACATTCCATTCTATGCATGCAAGACTACTAAATCGATTCGACTTAAGTAATCTCTACAAAGCCCGACAATCAATTAAATCAAAATCAATCAAGCGTCCTAATTATTGATTAAGGTCGGAAAGACCATACCCTAATTAAACTATATACTCTTAATTTTAACGGGTTCTTAGCGATCATATTGAATTAAAAATCATATGCATTAAGAATGAGGATTCAATCACGTCAATTAAATGTCAAGAAAAGCCATATTCAATTAACCAAATTATTCTTCGAATCTAGATTGAACATGCATTACCAAGATTCAAGGTCAACCTATAAATCTAAGCATTCACATCTAATCTTTTGTTATCGGGGTAAATTCAAGCATAAACGAATACAAGGAAATGCACGAGCTCGAATTTAACTAGCAGAGACATGCAATTATGATAGGATCGTCAGTCTAACACACAAATACAAATCTAATTACACCAAGATTCAAAGAAAATATAGAAATGAAGAACATCACATTTAATCATAGAAATCTCTAGGAATTAAACATAGGGCTCTTGTTCAAAGAAATTAGACAGAAATTACCGCTTAATTCATAGACAAATCCAAGATAAACATCTGAACCATTGATTACAACCCAAAATAATAAGAAAAACTAACCTAAAGGTACTAGACATTGAAGGGAAAAGAAGAAGAATGAAGATCAACCTCGACCTCCATCAATTCGGCCTAAAAATTCAGCATATTTTGACCTAAAGACGAAGAGAGGTATTTATAAAAATCGACGCACGCTAGGAACAACGTTGCAACGCTCGACAAATCAGACCACGAGTGTTAAGGAAGCATTGTAACGATGGCATTGTGTAAACTTCATAGAGTCTCAATGATAGGGGTAGCGTTGCAACGCTACCCTACACACCAACATTTTGTCTTTTGGCATCAGGCGAGAGTTGGACTTAGACATAGGATGAGCGTTGTGACGCTGAAGTAGGGGCATTTTGGTCTTTTTTATTTCTTTGAAGCCCGAATGCTCAAATCACCTTCAAATTGCTTCAAATTAACCTCATTCTTCACTAAATCGCCAATTATATCTCATGGTTACTCAGAAACTACAAAATAAGACAATAAACACATAAAATCCAACAAAGAGCTCAAATTAAGCAAGGAAATATAACTCTTTTTTAGAGTTATCACTTGTCTGTACAAGAATATCGTCATCGCTTAAAGTCATTGATTATGATACTATATTAAAAAATTTTCTTGAAATTGTATACGCGTTTTGAACTCATTTTCATAAAAGAAGGTATTCATTTTTACACATCTCATATGTAATAACGAATGCACTAAAACTCTGTTGTAAAACTAGGTAGAAAATTGACTCATAGTCTATTTTCACCCAACAATTCTAAGAGTCTTATTTTAAAGATCTATATCTCCAAATACTACACTTTCAAGCTTTCTTTTCCTAGACCTACATATCCTATGATGTAACCCCATCAATGAAAGTCTACAAAAAGCTTATTGAGATTAAGTATAGTACTTCATCCCATAACTATGACTTTAAGAACTTTTGTCAACTTCTTTCAATACTGTCATCTAGTATGACGACTTTGATTTCCAGTAAGTCATAACGTAGGTTGAGTCACCGCATGACTCTCCCACTACAGAAATTGACGTTCAAATGAAACAAATAGTCAACAACACTTGTTAACTATTACGTGGTGTTACTTGAAATAAATTCATCAACACAGTCTGCACCCTTCAACTTTCCAAATAAATCAATATTTGTTACACAAACACATCATTTTACTTTGGAAAGTCCAAAGGAATATTTAGTTACTTTCAGTAAGGATTTTTTTTACACAAGTGTCTCAACTTACCCAAAACTTGAAATTTCATAAACAAGTTTTATAACATTTCCATGATACAACAATGACTCACAAACATGTTGACAGAAATTGTCTATGGTAATATAGATACCCTAGTTTATTGTATTTTTTCCATTATGTTTCTCAACATTATATTGTATATATTTGTTCTCACTGGAATTTTAGTCTAAGTGGGAGATTGTTAGGAATGTCCTAGAACTCGCAGTTCGTGTTAAACATTCTATTTATCAATAATAATGACTTGTTGATTTTGCATCTTATTATGAAAATCCAATAAACATATCATTGGCTATAGTCTGAATACTGTAACTTTATGTAGTGACATAAATAGTATATAGCCTAAATGGTCTAATAAGTATATGGATGAAATTAAGTATCTCATCCTGGTAACACTACTAGATGCGACCCACTCTATAGTTGTTACAAGAAGTTGTAAAGTGCTACAAATGATGTGATCCACAAATCGTTCATGCTGAGACATGTGAGTGGGGGCATCCTATGCAATGAGTTTGCATATAAACTGGACCACGAAAATAGTCACTTTTCTTTGTAATGACTATTTACTGTTAAAACTGACTATTTCATTTATCAAATAACCTAGGTTAACTCGATCTTAATCCTGAGCTAGCTATGAACTCTTGTTTGTTCAGGAATATCCTTTGATCTACAAACAGTGAGAGTAGTCCAAAAGCACTGTTCAATAAGCCTCCCATTTTGGGGATAAGACCGGATGAATAGCTGGGGACATAGCCTTGCAAGATGGAATTTAATCCTACATGATTTAGGGTTAGCAAATAGGTTATTCTCTTAAGTACTGGTTCTAGGTCTTGAACAATCGGGACCTCGCCTTCTCATGATAGAGAAAAGATTTGATTCGTAGGGTAAATCAAAATTGTTCATTAGAAGGTTAGTAGGAACTTAAGGAACAAGATGTATTCACAGGGCTAAAACTGTTATTTTGACCTAGTGTGATAACGAACAACCTGTGAAGGAACAACTTACTGATTATGGTTATAAAGCGGACATAATATATCTACAGTGAGAGGAGTTTAACTATGGGCTATAGTGGAGTATCCCATTAGGTTAGATCAGTTTAATGAGTTTAGCCGATTAATCTCGAATCGTTGGAGCCCATGATCTATAGGTTCGTGAGGTCCCCCTACTAGCTCGTAAATGGTTAAGCTTTAGAGTAGCTTAAGAAATTAATTTGAAACGTTCAAATTAAAATTAAATGGAATACGAGAATATATATTTAAATATGATTTAAATATATGAAGATGGTTTTATGAAAAAATCAATTTAATATTTGATATTAAATTAATTTTAGAAAAATTTGATTTTTCAAATTTTTAAATCAAAATTGAATTTTGAAATTGGTTTTGGTTTTAAATAAAATTGGAAAATAGGATTAAATGCACAAATGGAAATAAGAGATTTTCCATTATCATCTTCTTCATGCTCACACAGAGCCCATTTTCTCTACTTCATTAACTCTAAGCATGAGCTGCAAGCCATACACATTCCTTCTATACATGTTCATCTACAATAAATAAAGAAGAATGGAGTGATTTGAAGGCATGCATTCTACATAAATTTTAGAGAAAATTTCGGCTGGAAGAAAGAGTTCTTCGGTAGTGTGTTGCTCTGAGCTTTTCTCTGTAATTCCATTGCTTCAAGCTGTTCTTGAGTCCCACAATTCGATCTAAAGCTCCAAAAGAATAGTGGGAAAGATCTTGAGGTGATTCACGGTGATCTTTAGAGAAGATTGTTGCTATTTGATCAAGATCTTGAAGAGTTCTACAAAGGTATGATCTAAAACCCATTTATTTAGATGAATATGCTTTAGTTTCTGCCAAAATTAGTGAATTTGAATGCTTATGGATTCTTGATACTTTCGCTGCATGTTATTACACTCTAACAGAAATAACGTTCAAAACAATGCAATCTATATTGCATTACCTTAATGAAGTCAGACATCAGAGTAATTTAAGAACATTATGACTCAGTTCAACAGAGAACTTAAAATGTACTAAATTGAATAAGGCCATATTTCTCCCGCAGCAAAATGTCACACAAATTATACTGAATGCTTCAAGTGAGATCTCATCTCATATTTGTCAATTAGACTTAGTACATCAAATATCCGGTACTAATTATGATCAGATCATAATGTCACAATACATTTGACTAAGTGATTTAAACTTTAGTCTAATTTCTTTTGAACATTTCAAATAAAATAAGACATAAGTTAAATTGGAACATGATACATTTATTCATAAATACCCATCAATTGTATTAATGAATTATCTATGAAATTAGACTTATGCTTTCTAACATAGGTGTAAAACCCGAACCCTAATTACTTTAAGTAAGAGTAAGTAATGTGATGTCTTCTAATAAGCTAAATGAAGCTATGTCTTAGGAAGGATAGAAGATGGAAGCAAGAAGAAATAAGCTTTTGGGTAGCTAAGTGTAAAAGTAGGACAAAACTCGGCTAGACTAAGGAAGGTCATGTTTGATGATGGAATGCATAATAAGCATATGGATGAAACCATGCCATATAATGTGGTGTAGTGCTGAAGTAATATTGTGAGTGAAGTTAGCAAAAGAAAATTTGCTAAATCCTAGCCCTTCATCACCAATAGTGGGCAAGGAGGGTTCATGCTAGATTTTGAGCAGTGATATAAGCAATAAGGTCGAATTCATTGGGTCGGTTTGGACAAACTACTTAGGCTATTTGTGTAATTCCAGCGGCATTCGAAAGCTCTGTGTGTCTATTTTCTGTGGCGGTGCTGCTGAAGAAAAAACTCACTAGAATAAGGCCGGAAGGGCAAAATAAAGACGAAGGGTTTGTTTCTCAGGTGAATCTAGGCCATCAGTGAAGAATTGAAGCTCCAGGACGAATTACGAAGCTTTTTGAGCTAAAACTTTGAGGTAATATTTAACTTAGTTATAAACAACTTTGTAGAATGAAACTTTTTAAGATAAGGCTTGGAAATTGAGTTATATATTTTTGAAATTTGAGCTGGAAATTGTTGAACAAGTAGACAACTGCTTGAATTAAGGCCAATGATGAAAGTTTAAATCTCCAGATCAAACGGCGAAGAATTTTGAGCTGAAATCTTAAGATAATGTTGCTAACTTAATTATAAACAAGTTTGTAGAAGGAAATTTCTTGAAAAGAGTTTTGTATTTCGAGTTATGAATTGTTGAAGTTGAAATAGAGAATCTATGCATAAGCAGACAGCTACTTGGGAAGAACAAGCAAACAGCTCACCGTAGAGAGCGAGAGCGAGATAGAAGCATGAGGATCTCGCTCGAGATGATAATCTCGCTAATTTTTGTGCTAAATCTCGCTCAAGAAGGAAATCTTGTTGGAAACTTGGGCTGAATCTCGTTGTGAGGAAGCAAAGCTTGCTAGAAGAGGTAAGTCTCGCTAGGTTGAAGTTTTGTTAGGGAAAAGCTTGATCTCGTTCATGAGGATCTAGCTCATGAAAATCTCGCTCATGAGGATGAATTCACTCATGATGATTATCTCGCTAGTAATGTTGTTTTATTGATGAAAGTTCCATTTGTAAGCAAGCTATCTGAGGTATTATGCTAAGAATTCTAAGGAAGTTAACCATAAATTATGTCCTTTCAGGCCAAGAAGAGCTAGGAAAGGCATATAAACCGTTAAAAGCCCTGACAAACTAAATCGTTAAGAGCCCCGACGAACTATGAGTGACTATGTGATGATTTAATGTTTTAATGATTTAGAAACCATGATTTCTTTGAAGTTATTTCTCATGCTAAGTGTTTATATGGAGTGCCAAGCAACATATGTTTGAAGTTATTTCTCATGCTAAGTAAAGCATGTTTTCCATGGAAATTGACATGATTTAAGTATGTTATCTTATCCAAATACTTTCAGCATGTTTTAGTAACTCCATTTTCATGATGAACTGGTATGATGATTTGAGCACTAAGCCTTAGTTTTCAACTAAATGTTTATGACTAGTTATACGACGAGTATTGAAGGACAATGAGAAGATATCCTAAGGATACTGAAGAACAATGAGAAGGTGTCCTAGTTAAGTACCTAAGGTATAACGGTACTCAGTTATAAGCACGTGTACGTAAGTAATACGACGTCGAGGGATTGAGCAAAGTTATTCTCATGCTAAATTTTTATGTGATTCCAAGCAACTTATTTCTATGATTGAAAGCATGACCAACGCATGATGTTTACTAATGTATGAGTTTTCCAAGTATGTTTTCCATGTCTAACGCATGCTAATGGTTTTTACAAGCTAGTTCAACATGATTTAAGCCAACTTATTTTACAAAGTATGAAGCATGCATTAGGATTAAAGCTAAGGTTGAATAAAGCTTGATGTACTATGTTTTAAATACCTAAGGTTGTCAAAGTACATGCGTTGGTATTCTTAAACATAATGAAAAGAGATACTGAAGGTAGGGAAGGTATCCTAAAGAGTTTTCTATGCTATATTTGAGAATTTTTCTTTTAATACTCTTCGAGAACTTGATAGCTTAAGTGAGCCGGATACTGAAGGTAAGGAAGGTACCTGAATAAATGTACCTAAGGTGTTGACGGTACATAGAAAACTCCACGTGCACGTAGGCAGGTCTGAATGAGAGGCCGAAGTATGGGTCTCTTGGCTGATAACAGACGTTGGGAGCTAGAGCGATGTATGCTCGTTCTCAACTAGGGAATAATGACGTTTAATGGTGTTTAAGAGTAGTTATCATGTTTATGTTTAGAGGAAGTTGCTTGAGATACCCATCGGTATATTTAAAGAGATCGACATAAGGGTCTCTCCTAGTCGTAGTTCAGTATAAAAAGATCAAAGTAGGGGTCTCATCTGGCCATTGCTTGGCATTGGGAATTAGAGTGATGAATGTTTATTCTCAACTAAGATTCAGGTTTCAGATACAATGGTTTTAAAGGTTTTATGTACACGTTTGCTTGCCATATTTTAGTTCCAGTAATATGTTTTCAAGCTTTCAGTTTAAGCATGAGATTTATGTTTTTATTAAGTCACTCACTGGGCTTCTAGCTCATGTTTTCAAATGTTTTCCTTTCAGGTAGCGGTCAGTTCCTAAAATACTTTTCTGCTGCTGCTCTGCCACTCAAAGAAACAGGTTAAAGGAAGCGTAATTGAAGACCTGTATTAGTTAATACACATGTGTCAGTCTAGTGACTAGTATCCTAGATGGGGCTCACTAAGTTGTAATATTCATGTATGAACAATGCTGCTAAACCCTGTAATATAAATGTGTTAAGTTCTGAGTTAATATGTTAGTATATTGATGATATGTATGTATTCAGGGTTTGAGAAAAATTTAACAGGTTAGATAGGTAGTAAGTGCCAGCAAAAGAGTTGGTAACTGAAGCAGTCACCATTCCATCCAGGTTAAGAGGTAATCTGGAGCGGGGTGTGACAATAGGACCACTTGGGTCAAAGAAAGAAAATCGAATATTGGCTAGATAACCTTATCTAATAAGGTTTAATGACACACCTGCATGAGAAGCAAGGTTTTTGACAAGTAATAATAATTTAACTCTAACTCTTAGAGAATTATCCGTAATTGTCATTTCTAAAAACCAAAGTCATGTATCCTTCCGGAGAATAAAATTTGTCTTTATTTTCAGATTCATTAATCTTTACATTCTCATGGTTGAGTAGTAAATGTGTTAACCTTTAATACACAAAAATGTGTATATTTAATGTTGAACATATTTTCAAAACAACTTTTGAAAACATGTTTAATTATCAAAACTATTCAAATGTTATGAAATATTTTAGTAATTTTCCTTGGAGAAATTGAATGTCACTTATGATGATAAAAGTACCATATTCAACATAAATAAATATCATTACATTTTAATGCACAAAAATGCATTTAATTAAAGTTGAACATGTTTTCAGAAACGACTTTTGAAAAAACATGTCTTATCATTAACTATTCATACACTATGAAATATTTAGTAATAAAGCTTGGAGAAGTGAAATTTCTCTTATGGTGATAAAAGCACCATATTCAACAAAATTAACATTTAATGCCTCCAACAACTTTAAATGAGATGAGCATCATGTTGTCAATTAGTAGAACTATTTCACTTATATAAGTATTCGCTAAGATTTACAATCTGATTGTAATGAAGAAAAATTCTGATAGTGAATCATTATTCAGCTATCAAGGCGTGAATTTGTATACCATAAATTTAGTAAATTGGATTTACTTGTTCTCATTTTTCTTCTTTTCGAGACATTTCCAAAAACCCTCAACAACTGACATCCCAAACTAATTAGGAAATTTTTTCCTCATTAGCTCTAGTCATTATAATTTTCTTGGAACCCTGATGATACTTAACTTTATAGATCATTTAGCTTCCCATGACTCCAACATACAATATGTTTTATCATATTTTTATCTAGACACATCATATGTTATGTAGATAATTACAATAAGCTACTGCTGCAAAGTTTATTCATGAACACTTCATGAAATGACAACAATTCTTTTGAAAATATTTCCCAAATTAAAAGAAAAAGTACACTGCTCTTATGTGTTGAGAAAAATTTCAATGTAATATATTCATCAAAATCTTTGACTTATACCGCTAATTAAAACTTATAGAAATAGACATAACTTTGAATTATATAAAACATGTTAATCGATTATATGCAATCTATTATCCATTCTAATTCAACAAATAAATTTAAAGATGAACCCATGAATTTAAATATGAATCTCATTCATATAAATGCAAAATTTCTATTGTTATGATAATCCAGTGAGTCAGAATAAAAGCCATCGTAGGGCAATCAGTCATTCTTTCACTAGATTGAGACATTCTTAACCAAATGTTATGCCAAAATAACTCTTTATTCCTATAACATCTAGTTACCAAATTTTGATCAAGAAACCATTAACTTACTTAACAGTTTCTTGTAAGTGTAACCCTTCATATTAGATTCTAGAGTTATGTCTCAATTAGTCAATCATAGAGAAAAATCGATTGGGGAAAAAAACTAGAGCAATCCTATCCATTTCTAGAGTTTGGGTAAAATTTCATGCAAACACCATCCGTAGGGAGACACAAGCAAAGGTGTCTCAAGGCCGAGCATGAATGTTTACTGCAAACTAATGAAGGAGACCGTGGGATGTGTTGACACGCATCCCTCTCCCACTTACTATAAACACTCTCTCCATTCACCTGACCAATACAAACACCATCCTTAGGGGGACATAAGTAAAGATGTCTCAAGGCCGAACATAGATCTCACGGTGTGAACTATTTGGGGAGAAACGTGAAAAGAAAATAGAAGTAAATACATCGTTTTTCTCCCACTGAGTGTTTTACAAAAGAAGGTTCATAACTTAGGCAATTAGGCTAATAAATTTATCTAAGTGAATTGTTAACTTGCCCTAATATAACAATTATATTAGATAGTTTAACAATGTTGATTCTTGTTTATTAAACACTTTAATAAACCTAAATCATTCATTGCATGCTTATAACATTATTGTCTAATTCACCTTCCAGGTTAATTCCTAGGTAGGAGTGTTCCATTTCCATTAGCTTAAATACCCCAGCCTTAGACAGAACCTTCCTCAGACAAAAGTCCCTTATAGACAATTATGTAATAAATCTTTTATTTCCTCAAATTTAATCCTATTAAAAGGGAATTAAAAGATTAATCATATTAGAAATAAATATTAACATAGGTCTAGGTGAAATTAATTTTAAAATATTTAAAATTAATTTTAACCTATGTTTGCATGCAACTCTTAATTATAGATTTTAATTCTAATTTCATTTAACTTATAACTATTATAAAGTTTAATGAAACAATTAAAACTTAAGCCATGCATCTAATGACATACACAAAAATATAACAATTATATCTCTAAGATAATGTCATGCTTCATGCATTTTCATTTTCATTAAACAAACATAATATAACTCAAATTAAGACATTAATGGAAATCATATAGTAAACATACATTACTTTAATATAACTCCTATACTAAAGTTAATACATGCATATTATATAAACATGCCATCATATATTATAACTATTATAAACATAATGCATGAACATGTTTTTCATTAATAAAATATAACTCTTATATTAATTAATGAAACCATGTAAATATGCATTTAAATATAACTCTTATTAAAATGTATTTTAAATACATGATTATGCTTAACTTAATCATGCAACTATATATATAACTTTTATATTAAAATGATGCATGATTTTATGTTTGTCCTATGGTGGGATTTATAATATATGACATACAATATGACATATAAATAATTAAAATCACACATCATATATATAATTAAATAAAACAACAATATCGGACCAAAATTGGCATCCTAAACATTAATTAAATTAATATAACACTTATATTAATTTATTGATGAAAATACCAATAAATAATTAATTATAACAAATCTTATATTAAAATTAATACATGCATATTATATAGACATGTCATCATATATTATAACTATTATAAACATGATGCATGAACATGTTTTTTTATTAATGAAACAATATAAAAATGCATTTAAATATAACTCTTATATTAAAATGCATGAGCATGCATAACTTAATCATGCAACTATATAATATAACTTTTATATTAAAATGATGCATGATTTTATGTTTGTCCTATGGTGGGATTTATACTATATGGCATAGCATATGACATATAAATAATTTAAACTATACGTCATATGTATAATTAAATAAAATAACAATATTGGACCGAAATTGATATATTAAACATTAATTAAATTAATATAACAGTTATATTAATTTAATTAATGTTTAATATATCAATTTCGGTCCAATATTGTTGTTATTAATTTCTGGGAGGCTCAAACCCACAATCTAGTGGTATATTGACACATGTGCTGACCATCTGGAGCGTTGCAACATTTTGATACTAGCATTGCAATACTGTAAGGCAAAAGGCCTACTTTGCTTCCCCCGTTCATCTGATGTACTCCGTTCTTGCTCCAAAATATCATCGTTTTGAAGCCAGAACTCCATCACGAATGATACGAAAGATTACAAACTCGATTACATAAAATTAAACGCCCAAAACACCAGGCAATTACAACTTTAAACATTTTTAAAGTAGTAAAATCTAGGCCAATTTCGAAACCATCTAATATGAAAAAAATCCATACATTCATAATGCATTATGCACCCACCAAAACTCTGAACTAAAGTTTCAAAAACGAAATTTAGAGATTCGAGATGACTCTGATACCAATTGAAGGGATTGGAATTTCCCGCAGCATAAGCAATTAGATGCATTAATCTCTAAATTTTGTTTTACAGAACGCAGAACATTCAGAGTGATCGAAACCATGAAAAACATAAACCTAAGCATGCTTTCTACAGTGCCAATTAGAGAGGAAATGATTAAGAAATCACTCACCTTTGAAGACCAGTTCTTCACATTCCTCTCCAATTTGGAGTCGTCTTCTTTCGATCTCACAAACTCGATATCCATGAACTCAACGAATAGGAATGAACATCACCAAGGGGTCTTCTCCGTTATTCTCAAGGACGAGAACTGTGTAGAGGTGTAGGCTTGCACTCAATCTTGACGTGAGGGAAGGAGAAGAGAATTGAAAGAAAAAAAAAATTATTCTCTGTAAACAACACAGAGTGAAGGAGAAGGACCAGATAGAGTGAGAGAGAGAAATTTTCTCTCTCCTCATTTGGTACGTGAGAGAATGAGAATTTAAACTATATGTTATATCACATATAACATATAACTTATAGTTAATATTATATCACATATAACATAAACTATAGTTTATTGTTCTCCAAATAATCTAAGGTATTAAAATGAATCAAATTTATTTTAATTTTAACATATAGTATTTATATGAATCACATTCATATAAATAATAATTGAATCATATTCAAACTATAACACTTCTCAATAAAATATATAAATTTAATATGAATCATATTCATATTAATTTTGACATATAGTTCCTATATGAATCATATTCATACAATTAATATTTGAATCATATTCAAACATTTGTTTCTCTTATATAACTATATAAATTTAATATGAATCATATTCACATTCAATTATAACATATAGTTTTTATATGAATCATATTTATATAATTAATATTTGAATCATATTCAAATATTTATTTCTCTCATAAAATTATATTTAAATTTAATATGAATCATATTCACATTAACTTTTAACATGTAGTTTTTATATGAATCATATTCATATAATTAATATTTGAATCATATTTAAATATTTATTTCTCTCATAAAAATATATCAACATACATTATATTATATAATGTATCAATATACACTATTTAACTGTATCTTGTACAGTCAATTCTCTTTAATTAATTTGAACAGTTCAAATCACATAAAAATTAATTTGATTTCTATCAGTCCTCATTGAGCTAACGAGGGGACCTTATGGACCTATAGATTGAAGCTCCAATGATACGAGATTAATTGATTAACTCTTTTAATCAAATTAATTAAAATTCATTAACGGTTGGTCACTCCACTAAAGACCGACAGTTGAACTCTTCACACTACAGATATGTTTTTGTGTCCATTGGATATAACCAATTAATAGTACGTTGACCATTCACAAATCGCACATAAGTACAGTTGGGTCAAATTACCGTCTTGCCCCTATAGTTATATCTAACTCCTTAAGTACCATTAATCATTCTAATGAACAATTAGTCATAGTCTAACTATTACCAAACTCCTCTCGGACCAAGAGAGTATGAGGCGCCTCATTGTTCAAGCCTTGGGATCAGTTCTTAAGGGAGCAATTTATCTTCTTATCCTAACTATAGGAAAGGAGTGAATTCCTTCTTATGTTGTCCCAACTTCCCAATCAAACGAATCCTCAAAATGGTATACATATTGAGTTGGTGAATTTAGCCACTCTCGCTCATACAAATCAAAGGATCACCTTCATAAGTAGGAGTTGAGTTAAACTTCCCAATCAAACGAATCCTCAAAATGGTATACATATTGAGTTGGTGAATTTAGCCACTCTCGCTCATACAAATCAAAGGATCACCTTCATAAGTAGGAGTTCATAACTCACTCAGGATTAATGTCAAGTCACCTATGGTCGTCTTGGAGAAATGTAAGTCTCTTCTAACAACAACGTTATAAAGATAGACTTAACATTTCGTGGTTCAATCTCTATATAAACTCTTTTGTATAAGATACCTCCACTCACATGTCTCCACAAGAATGATCAGGATCAGATCATTTATAGTACTTTACAACAATTGTAACAACTACAAAGTGGGCCCTATCAGTAGTGTTACCAAGATAAGACACCCAACCTTATCCATATACTATAGACAATTTTGGTTATCACTTAAACATGATCTACCTGTATGTCTCCACATACATGTTTAAGTTATATCAGATAACCTTGAATCTTAGGTTAATGGATTATTGCAGAAGTAATATAAAATCAATCAACCATTGATTCAACTAACATAAAACCACGAGGCATTAGAGCAAACACCCTAACAATTTCTTCCCATCTCAATGTGTGATTGTGTGATTGTGTCATTGTATATGATACCCTCGCCCAAGTGTCTCTACATAAATGATTTGAATCAAATCATTTGTTTGTCACAACGTGGGCCTTATAATAATGTTACCAGAATAAGACAATCACCTTTATTCATACTGTTCAAACTACATACGGTTCAATATTATATTAATAATCTTGAATTTTACACAAATGTGGCACATAATATAGAATAATAAATTATTTTATTCATAAATGAGAAAATGTCATTATAAAACAATGAGGATTTAAGATACAAATCCTAACAATATAGTCCAAGAGAAGCTGGTTGTCCACGTGTGACAACCTTTTAGACAATAGAAGAAGCCTATGGTACCCACAAGGAGAGGCCAGTGGACACCCCATGAAGGAAGCTAATCCTCAACCTAATGTAATGAAAGGATCAACACAAAACATTAAAAAACTCTTTGCTAAGTTAACAAAAAGGTCAAATAAAGCCTAAAAATGATACCATGTATACTTCCTGAATGAAAGCTAAGGATGTCTTATCCCTTGTCTTAAAGATCATCAAGTTGTCAACAAAACATAAATATGTAAGTCTAAGCTAGTCACACTGATCATGAAAAAGCTAAAACTCTGAGGAGGGGAGTTCAACATGTGATAGAACACCTTCATCACCATAATAAACAAAGAGACATAGGGGATCCCCTAATTATGTCAAGTTTTGGTTGGAAAACAACCCTCCAAAGAGCCATTCATAGGGATCGAGAACACTGAGGTAATGGAAACCTAAACTCTATCAACAAACAGACAAGATGTACCAATTACAGGGAGAATACCAAAGACGAAGTCCTAAATGAGATAATCATAGGTTTTTTTTGCAAAGTCAACATTCAGCATCCATTGTCAACCTTCAGTATTTATCGTACTTTCCCTTTATTTGGATGATAACCTAATTCATCAATTTCTAATACAACATCATAATTTTGTAAAACTTAATCGATGAATAAGACATGGAGCTCCTCTCAACTAATTTAACAACTTGTTCACATAACAAATGCAAGTAAATTTGTCCAATTAACTAACTAATGAATGCCCACTTGTCCACTTGATATCAAAATATCTACAATATAATACTTCTTCCTTATGTACTAAAGCGACTGATTATGGTTGATAAAGCACGAGAGCCACACTCTTAGCCTATTAGGAAGAAGTTTTCAATTGTGCACATGTACATCACATTACAATATGATATTGGCAAAAGTTACCAAGGCCTAAAACATTCATATTTTTCAGAACCAAAGCAACAAATATCACATTCACATTAGGAAGCAGAATGTAAGTATTTAAGAAAGTGAGCATTGCTGCATGTAAATCATGTCCTATGAGCATTACTCCTCGTTAAGAACAAAACCTTATGTAATGAATTTATTACACAAGTTTTTAAACACCTTCATGATTAAATACATTTAAAAACTAATAAATATGAAAAAGTAACAACAATTTCTTAGAAGTTGAAGATTGACTTTCTTACCTCACCTTTGATAAACTAACGAAAGAAAATAATAATATTAATTAATACCAAAAACACATGGTTTTGACTATATTGACTTCAACTTTCAAAGTCAAAATCATCAAGCAAAGGTAAGCTTCATGCAGCTCTAAAGTCAAGTAATCATCTTTCACAATAAAAGTAACAATCATATCCACAGACCCATACCCATCTTGGAAAAAAAACCCAACTTTTTGTAGATTCTAATTCTTATAAGAATCGAATCAACTCATCTCTTACACGACAAATTGCACCATTGTCACTCAGTACATGTGTCGCATCGTGTCGTGTCCTGTCCTGTCGCTTCAGACAACTCATTGACTGCCCATTCCCGAGGTTTCAACTGTAAACGGTGGTAAATTCCGGCGGCCCACAAAGCTTAACTTCAACTACAACCACCGCATACGACGGCGGAACAAACCGGCAACGGCCTAATCGAGCAACGGGTTCAAAAATTTCACTTCCCTTCGTTGAATAAGAAAAGAAAAAGAATTAATTGTTTTTTCAATAAAATTTAAGATCCACACACCTCGATAACGATGTTTCATCAACTTCGATTTAATTACCATATTGTCCTCCATTCCTCTCACTGGCTAGCACAATAAATTTAATTCCAACCCAAAACTCAATCGAAAGGAAAATTGCGCCCAAACCCCCCAAGGGGTAGCGGAAGCCGTTTTGCTGTTGATTTTGATCGATTAAGCCGATTTTGTTGATGGGTTCTTGTCATTCGTCTCCTAAACGGCGGCAGAGTAGAGGCGGCGCTTATTCTGCCTCTGCAGCGCCGGCTGAGGCTCCGATGGCTTCTACAACAGAGTCATTTTCTTCTTCTTCTTCTTCGTTTTTGTACTCGACAACCAGTAAGCCGCGTTGGTGGAAGAAGAATTCGACTAAAACTTTTGGGGTTGGGGTTTGTTCAGAGAAGGTCCATGAATTTGAGGTTCCGGGGAGGATTTGTTCAAATGGGTCATCGAGAATTGCTTGTTTGTATACGCAGCAGGGGAAGAAAGGGGTTAATCAAGACGCCATGATTGTGCAGGAGGTTAGTACATAATTGTTGTTCATATTGTTACATCACTTTGTTCTTTGTTCTTCGTTTTAAGTTCATTGATAATGCCCCTTTAAGCTTACACTACATCATATGAAAGTAGCTGTTTGAGGGACGATGTGGAGATCCTACTGATTTTCTGGATAATCTTAGGGATTTTTCTTGTAATTGTTCTTTCTTTTTGGTATGTCAATTGACATGGTTTTTTATGCTCTTTTTAACTTATGGGAAGGGTTCTTGTTCTTTCTTCTTAGTGTCTTTCTGTTTGAGGATTGATATTCAGCTTCTGACATGGAAAAAGAACATTGTCATTCCTAAAGAAGAAAGAATTGCTATCTCAACAGTCCATATTTTGTGTACTGTTCATGTACTGACTGTTCTGTGTCTAGTAGAGCATTTGTGGACTGAAGGTTCATGGCAGTTACAAGCACATTTTTTGGATCAGGTAGGAACCAATAGATTGCTACTCCTTTTAGTGGTTTAAAGATGTAAAAGTAGATGAGTTTAGGATGCTTTTGGGATGGTGCAAAGTACTTAAGAAAAAGTTCATGGGTTTTGGTTATATAGTTAAAAATAAAATTTAAAAATTGAAACAAAACCTTAAAAGTGGAAGATTGGTAGAAGAAGTACCTCACTTAGAAGTAGAACTTATCCAAAACTCAGTAGTATGGTGACGGAATATTCTTTAGTCCCTAGGATACTTACTGAAAATCCTATACTCCTTGGAGGTTAATAGTTTTATCTTCTCTACCTTATGAACATACCTGCAGTAACTTTTATGTTTCAGATTTACAACCCAATAAGCAGTCTTAGAGGTAATTTAGGTTCACAAAAGGTCCAAAAAAAGTTGTATGTTGGTTCCAATAATTGTGCCTTACGTCAATGTCAGGTCATGTTTTACTATTTATATTAGACATGAATAGCGAGTGAGTGTTCATGTTCTTGGCAGGACATTTCATAAGTTGTGAGATTGCCATATTACTCATGAATGTTCCTCCCAGGAGCTTCTGAAAATTGTATCAAAGCTAAGCTGTACAAATCAGTTCATCAGGTGTTAAGTTACATTGTTGACATGACAGGAAACTTCAGGAGCTGTTTAGCAGCTTGTTTTACAAAACATTCCTAAAAATCTACTTTAAAAAACTTTGATTGCTAGAATTTTTTCAATAGGGTAACTGCTTGTTTCGTGCTTTAGTAGATTAGGTATTCTAAGTGATAAGCCTGTTTAAGTTACCAAAGATCTTTGTTTCTCAAACTCTCGCTTGACAACAAATCATACCTTTCTCGGCCTTTTGGCTAAGATCAAGTGTAGCTTGACAACAAATCACATACATACATAATAAACATAAGGTGATTTATATCTCAAACGAAGTGTCCTCTCATTATTCGTACTCTTAAAATAGAAAATAGAATTCAAGAACTCCTAAACACTTCTTAGCTGCCAAGTTAGTTTTACTTATTAGATACTATGGGTTATAGTGGCCAAAACTTTTCTTCATGTATGGAAGGTTTTGCCTTCTCTGTTTGGAGCAGACAAGCATTGAGGAACCCATAAATCGGTTCCTAACATTTGGTGAACTTCATTTTTTGATTGATCAGCTATTATAGCTATGCTATTTATCATATTATTTTCCTACTTGGTGCATTTGAAACCCTGCCATGGCTTGTATTTTGTTGTTAATTTTTGTCCAAGCTATTATGTATTCCTTATTTGTGAATAAGTGAATTACGTGCATCAGTACCTGAATGTTTTCTTTTAACAGTCACTAGTGGCGCGGGTCTTTTACTTTTCACTGCCCTTTGGATTAACTTGGTTCAAATACTTCTTACAGAACTTCAGTTCGAAAAAAGATACAGTATTTTGTGGGGTATTTGATGGTCATGGTCCTTTTGGACACATGGTTGCGAAAAAAGTTCGTGATACCCTCCCTCTAATCCTGTGTACACAATGGACATCTAAATCAAATGAAGATCAAAGCAACCTCTTTCAGACGAGACATTCCCGAAGTTCAAATTCTGAAGATTCTGTTGCTCTAGATGGAGATGAAGATTCTTACAAGTCATTTGAGGCCGAAGAAAATGAAAAATTTCCCAAGATGTTTCTACCCCTCAAAGTATCTTTACTGAAGTCCTTCAAATTAATGGATAAAGAGTTGAAACTGCATCCTAAACTTGATTGTTTTTGCAGTGGATCGACGGCTGTGACTCTAATAAAGCAGGTAATATTGCATCATGCAATGATATATATATATTTTGTGTATTTGTATACATAAATGTTTCTGTCAGAGCCATTTTATTAAAAGTTAAAAAGATCAAATCTCATTAATTTATTCTTCTCCTGATTGTTTTCCAAATTGACAAAATGAGTATGCTCTAAGAATAGGTAGTAATGACATATAAATTGGTGGAAGTTGCTTTAGAAATGGTGGACACAATGTTAAATGAGTGCACTTTGGAAATGGGTGGGAGAGACAGTTACACTGGTTGCATGGCAGCAACTGCATAAATGATGGCGATTATTAGCTTTCTACGTTTTCTTCAAAGATTTAGAACTATGTGTAGGTTTGTATTTAGGAGCTAAGTGAGGTGGAGGCGCCTCGCATCACTTGCATCAAGGTGCCGTCAATAAGCCATGCATTATTGCATACACATATCTCAATTATTTTTTTAATTAGAAAAACTGAAAAAGAAACAATACTATCATTAGGAGGAGGTTACAAAGGATGGAGATGAGGTGTTGCCTTTCCAAACCTTGGGAATTACAATAGTAATAATAATAATAATAAATAAATAAATAAATAAAACTTCCCAGTTAGCATAGTTATGGCAGAAAGTATAATCTGAAGTCTTTTGAGATGGAATACTAGGCAGAAACTTTAACTAGATCCCAGGAAGCCTTTAATGTAGTCTCCTCCCATTGGAAGGTCCTCTTGTTTCTTTTGAACCACAGTGTCCAGAGTCATTACCACACTTGTCAAGGCAACTTTTACAGTGCTAAGCTGACACCACTCAGAAGCTGAAAAACAACCTCCGAACTGCTCTTCGGAAAACATCAATTAATTCTGAAAACAGTAAAGGGGGTATTTCCAGCAGGACCTAGCAAAAACGCATGTGAAAAAGAATGTGTCTTTGATCATCCACATTCTTCTTACACAAGATGCACCAATTAGGAATTAGGGCATAAACAGGCGTGGTCCTCAAGTGGATTTCAACTTTGTGATATTGGCTTTCCAGATAGACTTAGTGTACAAGGGGTTTATATACTCTCTGCTACCCATCAATTTAGGGACAAGGTCCCTACCCTTTGAACAGTCTGACAAACGTTATGCAATAGTGTATCCTCTTGAATTAGCTACCCTGTAAAATCTTGGAGAATGGATAAGCTGATTGAAGAGCCGAAGAGGTATGTTAGCCATTTATCAACTTTTTTACAGCAGCTAGAGATGTGTCTTCATGGCCTTTGAATCTACTGTAACCTTCTGGGGTTGGGATCCAATCCTTAACTTCTATTTTGTAGTTGCTAGCTATGAATATATCGTATCCTTTCGGAGTTGGAATCCAGTCTTTAGCCTCAATCTGGTACTTGCTAGCCTATGATATTCCTCCAAAGAGCATTGGTTTTTCCTAATGAAACTGCCAGCCCCATTTTGCAAGGAGCGCCATGTTTTTTTTGCTTCTAGACCCCTTGCTCCAACCTCTCTGGAAATAGGTTGAGAGGTCACTTTCCAGTTAATTACATTCGGCCCCTCTTCATGCTTGTTATCATTCCAAAAGATCTCCCTGAACAGCTTCTCCAACCTCTTATAGTGGGTTAAATTGGGATGCTTTTATATTTTCTTAATTCTCTTATTATTATTATTATTCTCTCTCTCCCTTACAGGAGTTTCCATCTTTGAGCAGTAGTTTCTTTTCTTTAGTTCCAAAAAAATCAAAGGTTTGGTTTCTTGCTAGAAAAAACAAGGAAAATAACTTTTTTGGTCCTAGAGTTTTGAATATGGTTTCCATTTGGTCTTGTTACACTTTTACCCTTGAGTTTTGAGTTTATTTCCATTTTGTGGTCCCTCATCTCAAAATATTACATATTTACCTTTAAATTTTGAGTTCAGTTTCAATTTGATCCCAAGTTTCAAAAGTTTACACTTATACCTCCAAGTTTTCTCTAATGGCTTGCCTTTAGCTCTTTGTGTTATTTTACATTAATTAATTATAATAATTAAATTAGTTTTCATTATTTTTTTAATCACTACTAAAATTAATTAAAAAAATCCACATCATAATTTTTTAAAATTGATTAATTGAAAGTTAACACCAAAGATAAAAAGCAACCATTAGTACAAAAGTAAGGGTAAAAGTGTAAAATAAATAAATCTATGGTCCAAATGGAAACTAATTTCAAAACTCAAGGTTAAAAATGTAACATGTTGAAACTTAGGGACTAAATGGAAAAAAAGATTTTTTTTAAATCATCAATTGACCCAAAAGCTTAAGTTGATGGGTGAAGGCAAATTTAATATTATATCATCTAACAACTATCTTTTTTTTTTCCAAAATAAGAAAGAATTTGTACTGTGCTTTAGGAACTTCGGGCTAGAAGGATAGAGATTTGTGGTGGGACGTGATTGTTACAGAGATTTTGAGTTGTCTAGAGAAGGAATCAGACAATCACACTTATGAATGGATCTCTCTAGAGGATTGTTTGTCCCTACTGAAAGAAAATACTCTAAATTTTGAACTATTGGTGCTGTAGGTCTTTAACCATTAAATCTCTGTTTTAGAGTCCCATCCACACATTTGTGAAGTAAAATTTTCTGATGTTTGGAGTTTAAGTACTCTTGACAAGGTGCAAATCGAACCCAGTTCGTTGGAATTCAAATCCACTCTAAATGAAGTAAAATTTTCTGATATGGATCATTTATTTCTTGGATGTCCTTTCTCACCATATCACCTAAGCTCTTATATGTTTTAAACTGGAATGCGTTTTCTTCAATTGCTTTCATTGTTATTGTTTGCTTAATTTTACCAATCACCTCTTCTCAAGGCCAAAGTTAAAGTTATCTAGCTTAGTGGAATGAGGTACATCGTGATACTCGGCAGGAAAGAAACAGTAGGTTTGTTTTGGTTACTGAAAGGGATTTGCTAACTAATTGGGAGTATGTATATCGTTCTCATCACCTTTTTTTTCTTCCCTAAGAGGTCCCTTTGATTTGTACCCAATAGAGGATGTTTTGTTTTGTTTAGCTCCTTCAGGTCTGGTGTAAGCTATTCCTGTTCATTTCATGTATGATTGGAATTTGAAACTGTTTTTTATAAGAAAAATCTTATTTTAGACCAATTATATTACATGTAATGAACTTATAATTTAAGAGTAACATAGATTATTTTTTAGAGAACTTCAAATAATATACCCGGAAAGTTAATTCTCAATATATAGCATTGAGTATAAATAAGTATCTCTCCTTATTTCCAAGTTAAAAGAAATATATATACTGCACTGTCCATAATATACCATTTTATCTCATTATATGTAGCTAAACTGAACGTGAAAAATAACGTATTTTAGGGTCAGAACCTTGTACTTGGAAATGTTGGTGACTCGAGAGCAGTGCTGGCTACGATAGATGAAGATAACTCTTTGATTCCAGTTCAATTAACAGTGGACTTGAAACCTGACCTTCCTGGTAAATTCATCTACAAGTAGGAGATATACTAACATTTTTAATTTGGTCATTATTTTTCAAAAGTTCCATTTGAGTTCTTCGGTTCTTAATAAGTTCTAAATATAGCCTTTACCTAATATAAAACCTTTAAAGAAAAGGTGGCATTAGTAGCCTATTTTTATGTTGTTCATACTTGGGGGTCCAATTGCAAGTAGGTGGAATGGACTATTATAGTCCACCCCATGTTTGGGGTTGGGGTGGCCCAACCATTTTAACCTAGTGTTTTGTATAGTAAATACTATCGTAATGCCCTCTTTGCTACAATTTTCTATGTTTTCCACTCAACCTCTTTGTTACAGTTCTCATTCTTATTTGTTTGATCTTCTCTCTCCTGCAACCTCTCTCTTTGTAACTTCCTCTCGATTCCACTTCTCCACATTAGGGTTTCTTAGACAATTTTGATCTTGCATGCTTCACCTTCTTTGGGGTTTCGTCTTCTCCGTTTTTCTTCTACTCATTTGTGGACTCTAAGTGGGTTATTAAAGTTTGTGGGTTGTAATAGTATGTGTTTGAGATGGATACTATTTTAGTCTAGGTTATAATAGTTTGTGTTTGGAGTGTAGGTTATTATAATTTGGGTTATAATAGTTCGTGTTTTAAAGTGCAGGTTATTTTAGTTTGTGTTTAGGTTTTTATCTACTATTTTTTTATAATACAAGTAATTGTACCTATGTACTATTTTGAAAATATAAATAAGACCATATGTTTCACCAATTTATACCAAATGTGTTGGATTTTAAGTTATGTTAATATCCGTCCATTTTGGTCATTTTGGGATGTACCAATATTGGTGAACATGCATAAAATACATTAGATAAGTTATAATTCATATCATTCACCACCAAAGCTCCATTTTTTTTGGAGATACAAAAAAAAAAAAAAAAAAAAGAAGAAAAAGAAAAATCAACTCCATAATGTTGCAAACTTGCACAAAATACATATACTTAGGAGCATAATTAGGAACGATTATTGCAAAGTATATGTCACTGCCAGGATGACACAAAAAATATTGTAAACTGAAAGACATGATTCAAACAAACTAATTATGATCCATTATCTAAAAATAGTTGAAGAAAAAGATTGATCAGGTGTGATCGTGGAAGAAGACCTCGGAATACTCCAATTTGAAGGCCGATGGGAGAGACAAGAAGCTCTTTATACCTTGCACATTATGGAATATGATATTCATAAGCTTCATCCTTTGTCGGTTTTGTAATTTAGAAGTATCTTAGATTTGGCTCACAACTTTGCATGTAGTTCAACCTTTGTTTTATGCTTCTCTTTTGATCATTCTACAATCGACTTCACTTGGCTATTTTGGATGTCCACCACATCTCTAAGTACCTCTTCCACTTTAGAGTGTTATGCAGATTGCTTCCTCTTACTCCCTCTTGACGCATTTCCTCGAGTGTTTCGATTAGTGGGTGTTTCTTGCATCTCATCTTGTGACATGTCCACTCTGTGATTAGAAATTGATGGTATTGGGATGCCATGGTCCTGTGACGTACTGTTGGGAACACCATCATCCATATGCTCGGACACATTTGACCCAATGTCCCCAGGGGCCTCTGACATTGCCCCTATAGCTTGGTCCTTGCCGAAGACATAGACCCATTCATCAAAGTGTGGGAATAACTTGTGTAGAAGTCCCTTTGCTGTAACATGACTCTGTATGAAGAGGAAAGTGAATGTTATGTAACGCAAAACAATGTTAATACAACATGATTACAAAATTTTACCTTTAACCATCCATCGAATGTCTCCTTATTTGCTGTGATGCATTGAAATTCTTCATTCCACCTGAATTTGCTACAAGTTGGTCCTTTCATTTTTGCTATTGCTTGATAAGGTTTTTTCAGGTTTCGAACCCTGCAATCTATGGTGGGGTTCCTGGGATATTATGGTCAGGTATCTTTTCCACCATCATATGTTGTAGTTGCGCAAAATAGTCAAGTCGAAACTTCCCATTATCCGATGTCCATCCACCAATTTGGACCAAGGACACTAAGCATTCAACTAGCTTCGCTTCCTCTTCCTTCGTTCAAGTGTGCTTTGGGGCTCTAGTGAAAGTTGATATTATGCTATATACATATATGTAATACAATTAAGGTAGAACGAACAAAAATATAATTGTTATGTAATTGTTGAAGTTAATTACACAATATAGTAAACATAATTATACTACCAAAGTTCGAAATCAAGTCATTCTTACAGACAGACGTTCTTTGATCAAATTAGACTGACTTGATTTTGAACTTTGTCAATATAATTTTGTTTACTATATTGTGTAATTTACTTCAACAACTACATAACATTTTAATTTTAGTACGTTATATCTTATTTGTATTACAATGTACATATGCATATAGCAAAATGTCAAGTTTCGATAGAGCCCTAAAGCACACATGGGCGAAGGAGGAGGAAGCAAAGCTAGTCAAATGCTTAGTGTGTCCTTCGTCCAAGTTGTTGAATGGAGATTGGATAATGGGACATTTCGACCTAGCTACTTGGTACAACTACGACGTATGATGGCGAAGGAGATACTCGACTGTAATATCCTAAGAACCTCCACCGTAGATTGTATGGTTCAAAACCTGAAAAAAGGTTATCAAGCGATAGTATAAATGCGAGGATCAACTTGTAGCGAATTCGAGTGGAATGAAGAATTTCATTCTACCATAGTAGAGAAGGAGACATTCAATGGATGAGTAAAGATAAAATTTTGTAATCATATTGTACTAACATTGTTTTGCGTTACATAACATCCACTTTCCTTTTCATGTCCTACAACAAATGGGCTTCTACACAAGTTATTGCCACACTTTAATAAATTGGCCTACGTCTTCGGAAAAGGCCTGGCTAGGGGTAGGGTTAGAGGTCCCTGGGAACATCAGGTCAAGTTGCTAGAGCATACGAATGATGGTGTTTCCATTAGTGCATCACAGGACCATGACATCCCAATACTGCCGATTTCTAATCATGGAGTGGACATGCAAGGAACACCTATAAGTCACACTCAAGAGAAAGCGCACCAAGAGGGAATAAGAGGAAACAATGGCAAAGGTTCTAGGGATGCGATGGGCATCCAAAATAGCCAATAATGTCGATTGCAGAATGGCCAAAAGAGAAACCTGCAATAGAGGTTGAATTACGTGATGAAGTTGTGAGCCAACTCTAAGATATTCTTGAATTGCAGGACCGAAAGAGGGTGAAGCTTATGAATATCATGTTCCGTAATGGCTTCTTGCTGTTCTTGTGGCCTTGAAATTGGAGTATTGTGAGGTCCTTCTTCGCGATCATGCTTGATTAATCTTTTTCTTCAACTGCTTTTCGATAATGAACCATAATTAGTTTGTTTGAATCATGTATTCAAGTTTACAATAGTTTTTGTGTGCCATCTTGGTGGTGGTGGCCTATACTTGCAAGTTGTAACAGTCACTCCTAAGTATGTGTATTTTATGCACATTATGGAGTTGAACTTGTGGTTGTTTTTTATTTTTGTATCACCAAAAATGGAGTTTGGTAATGAATGATATGAACTGTAGCCTAACCTAATGTGTTTTTTTTGCATACAATATTGGTACATCCCAAAATGGATGCGTATTAATTTAACTTACAATCCAACACATTTTGTATGAAGTGGTGGATAAATGGTTTTATTTATATTTTTAAATATGATATTTCAGACACAATCAACACAAAATACGATAAAAAATTATGGAAAAAATCAACACAAGCTAGAATAAGTAGTACTTAAAATACAGACTATTATAATCTTGATCATAACAACTTGCACCCTAAACACAGACTATGTAACCCAGACTATAATAGTCTGCTTCCCAAACACGGACTATAATAACCTACTAAGCACTCTAAACGCCGCCTTAGATTTTCAAAATTTTCCAGCAAGATTTCCCTTAATATTATTTTTCCCCCTCTGACTATTATTATGAATTATTAATAATAACGTTTTAAACTTATGTCAAAGTTTATAGGGTAGACGTTAGAGACAAAAAAACTATTCACAAAACTATATTTCAGTCGTTAACATATTATTCAAGTTATCTGAAACGGAGTAGGCAGCATAGACATAACTCCACTCTTCTTTTTGTGATCAGGTGAAGCTGCTAGGATCCAGCAGTGCAAAGGAAGGGTATTCGCTTTGCAGGATGAGCCCGAAGTTGCACGAGTATGGTTGCCAAATAATGATTCACCTGGTTTGGCAATGGCGAGAGCTTTTGGAGACTTTTGTCTGAAGGATTTCGGTCTTATTTCTGTTCCCGATGTTTATTATCGTCACCTTAGCGCAAGAGATCAGTTTGTAATTCTTGCCACTGATGGGGTATCTTTTCCTTCTTTAATCATATATCTGATCAAGCTTTAAAGAATCTTCTAATTTTTCGTATTTGTAGTTTTCTATTTGTATGGAAGAAGGGTGCGTTTTCTTCTCGCTAGGTAAGTTCCCCAGGATATCGATATCCTCGGCATCGAGCTAGTTAGATGTTTCATTAGCGTGTTCCTTCTGGTATCTTTAAACCAGAATGAAGATTTCAGTTGGAAGTAACAGGCTTTCCGGCGAAAACGTGTTTAATCAAATCACCCTACATGACACAGGTCTGGGATGTTCTTTCGAATAAAGAAGCAATCGAAATTGTCGCATCAGCCCCTTCTCGCGAAACAGCAGCCAGAGCTCTTGTCGACTGTGCCGTTCGTGCATGGAGGCTGAAATATCCTACATCCAAAAATGATGATTGTGCTGTTGTATGTCTTTTTCTTGAGTATGAGCCTGAAGTAGAAGAAAACACGGAAACTTGCACAAAACCAGTGGAAGAAGTTTTGGCCACACCAAGCGATGACGCAAAAGACATCGAAGTTGATTCAGATGATTGTAGAACGACTGTTGTTGAGCAGTCAGGCACTGTACAAAGCTCTATTGAGATTGTACCTGTCTCCGACTCAACGGATGAGAAGGCTGTAGCTGGTGGCCGAAACCCGTCGAAGAGAAGCTTAGCTGAGTGCATTTCAAATGAAGAGGAGGAATGGTCTGCCTTGGAGGGTATTACCAGAGTGAATAGTCTGCTAAGCCTTCCAAGGTTCCTATCAGGTGACAAAAGATCCGGCAGTTGGAGGAAGTGGCTATGAAGTTTCTCTTTCTCAATTCATTTTTATTGTTGTCAGTTTGGAGGCAGAAAGTTCATATTTCTTGTGGATATAAATATCTTCATTTTCAGTGCTCTGATCTTGCAAATAAAAATAAATTTGTATTTGGTAATTATTTTACTTATATTTGGAGTGTTGTTTATAATCTCAATTATATTAAGCATAAAAAAAATCACTTCATTATATATGTTAAGAGTTAAGAGATATGGTTTGATCTTTCAAATCTTATTTATGTCATGTCTTGTTATTAGTGAATGGTAGATAATTAAGTTAAGAAAAACAAAGAAATGGATCTTTACTCCCTTGGATGTAGAATATGAAGAAAGTGAAGAGAGTGATTGAGGGTTGAGCCATAGCTCGAGTTGATAGAACGACAAAGGTCGAGGCCTATTAGGGTTTTCACGATTTGTGGTCAAACTGAAATTTTGATTTTGGATATATACCATACTGAGCTAAACTGCAAATATTCGATTTTCAATTTTAGATAATATATATAATGCAAATGGGTCAATTTGGTTTTGGATTCAATTTTCAAATATAAAACCAAATGTAACCAACCAAAGCAAAAAATTCATTTTTCTTATAATTTTAAATCGAAACGAGTTGGCATTTAAGTAAAAAAAAAAAAATTAGTTTGGTTTAGTTTGGTTGATTTTAGTGTTCACCCCTAGAGGCTATATATAACGATTGAAGTAGAGAAATGAAAGATCAATTACTAAAGCTCGAATGGCTTTAAGGCTCCCATAGAGGACGTTAAGAATTATATCTTTAGAATTATAGAATTGAAGTTTGAAGTTTAATTATGCTTAGACATCTCACTACTCTTTTAACTATGATGCTTCTATGACTTTGGTCCTTGTCAAAATGTTAATGTTAATGTTCAGGTTCCATTCTAGAGGAACTACGAAAACTACGCTCAACGTGACTTCTCTAATTTTAATATTTAGTTTCTTAAATCACTTTCTACACTTTATGAGTCTTTTTGCATTGATTTTATATAAAAATAAACATGCATTTTGACCATATATTCTTTTTTTTTTTTTTAGTATAAAATAACATACGATAACCATCACATGTGCAATCTTAATTGAGCCAACGATCTTCTAACAAAATCGAACTAGGTATAAATTCTATGGAATTACTTCAAATTTTTTATTGATGAATTATTAATTTAGGATTTGAATAATCTTAATTTAAAAAGTATAAAGTTTTAATTGGATAAAAGTACTAATTTAGGAATTTCATTAACTTGACTTATAAAGTAAATTTTAATTGATAAAAAGAATAATTTAGGATTTTAATTAACTCTCCCTACCAACTTAAGAGGTATCCACACACAATATTGTAAGATTTAAAAATGAGAGTTCTTTTGGTTGTTTTGCATTAGACAATATTCATTGCATACTTATATATTAACTTTTTTTTCTAACATACTATATGAAATTTTATTTGATAAATTTTATCTTTAGATGTGACACCTTGAACCTAAGTTTGAAGAAACTAACACATCAAATAACACTATTGTAACAACTAAAAACCCACCCTATTCAATTGTTATAAATACCAATAAATTTTCAAATTTGAATATATTAAACCTTTTGGGGCACTTATTAATTATTGCATGAATTCATGCCTATTGGTAGAAAAATTAAAATAATAGGGTAGTTTTAAAAACTATTTATAAAAGTATTCTACTTTTCAAACTATTTAGGAATATATATATATATATATATATATATTAAATAGGTCGAGGGTTCAAAATTCGACCTAGAGGTCCTTCTTTGTTTTTCTTTTTTAAAAAATTTTCATTTTATAAAAATAATTTCTAAAAATATTTTATTATTTTATTATTTTATTTAAACTCTAAAAAGAATACATTAAAAAAAATAATATCTCATAAAAATAAAAAAGTGTAAATTAAAATATCTCATTTATATAAAAATAATTACAAAAATTAATGTATCCCACAAGGCGGACGTCGTCGATTTCGAGCTGGTTGTTGTTGTTGACTTCGAATTTGAGGTTGCTCTGGTTCTTCTTGATGTTGCTTTGATTCTTCTTGATGTTGCTCTGGTACTTCTGCTGACGCTTCATGATATTAATATTCATTATGCTCTCCACGACCCCGACCATGTCCATGCACTTATGAAGACGAAGGACCAGCCTCTGAGTCATAATATCCTGAACCAAATGTTAGCATCATCATCATCGGACTAAAATAATCAGTTTGACTCTGCGTCTGCATCACAAGGGGTAACCCTTCCACATTATGGGCAACCTCATCAAACTCATCTTCTTCCCGTACGGGTCCTTTACGTCTAGGAGTTGGTGAAGGAACAATAGGTATATCGTACATATAATGTATCTCCTCCATATAGCTTTGGTTGTCACTACATATAGCAAGAACCTAGTTCCGATCATTCGCAACATCACGGAGTCCATTGTTGTTCGATCTCTGTGAATTATAAAATAATTAGATAATATTTAAAATAAATTTAAATTAAAAATAATTAGATAATATTCATTTATTTACCAGATGACCCACAACTGCTACCCAACGAATAACGTAGCACTTTGTGATATTATTATACCAATGAATGTAGTCTTGAGTGACATCCCTGTCAAACTGTTCAATAGAAACCCCCACTGCAATAAACCTTGCACGATAGTGCCATCGCACTACCAAATGTGCAACTTTTTCGGATCAATTTACAGTCCTTAAGTCGATATCATGCAGTAGGGGTTCATTATTACAAGGCGATGAGACATCCTGCTGAAAATCGGATTGTCTCATCACCCTGTCAGGAAGATGCCACTCACTAATGTGAAAACATATGAGAGGACTCATCGTCTGCCATTTGTTTTGACCATTCGTACAGAAATTGGGCAAAGTATGCATAATAATTTTGTAAGGCTTCCAAATAACTTGGACAAAATATTATATTGGAGAATATTGAAGACAAATACAATAAAAATGTGTATAAAATAATCAAATAGGTTCAATGTAATGTACCTGATCAAGTTGAAGTAGATCAAACATGTATCTGTACTGGCTTACTATATGTGTGGCTGTCCTAGTCACATAAAATTTGTCTCTCCACCTAAATTTTTAAATTGATAATTTAGAATCTAAATTAACTAGATCAGTGATATAAAAATTAAATTGAATTAAAACAACATACCGAGAACCGTAGGCTCGTCCAGCTAACTGAGCGTCATTAACATGTTGTAGTTGTGGAGCCATTATTGGAAATCGCTCCCAAGCCCATAGTTACAAAAGTATGAGAGGCCTAGCTATCTCTCGATCCTCAGGTCTTGTTGCTTTGCATAGTTATCTATACAACCATACCAAACATACTCCACCCCACGAATACCGCCCACATCATATAGGTTAGCTAATAGTGATAGGAACATCAAGTAAACAAAATGACTTGATTTTTTGGAAAACAGACTTCCACCCACATTTGTAGTATATATGCTCGCGCATATCTTATGACGATTTTCTCGTCTGCATCATCTGTGAGCTCATGGAATTGTGTTCCTAACCATATCAAACTTAACCTCGATCCTTTAATTTTTCGATAGGTGGGGTCACACCGAGATACAGTTGACAAACTTGTGACCAGTCATCGTACATCACTCCGGTGACCGGCTCACCGTCAATAGGTAACCCCAACAACACTTCTATGTTTTGTAGAGTGATAGTGCACTTTCCAACAAATATATGAAATGTATGCATCTCAGGTCTCCATCTCTTGACCAAGGCTGTGATTAGATGCCAGCCCAACTGAATAAATCCTAATCTGGCAACCCCATAGAATACAGATGTGCGTAGTAGAGGTAGTATTCGAGGGTGGAGTGGGATAGTGCGTTAGAGTACTGCCTCTCGACGCCCGCAAGATATTTCTCCAATAGTACGATCTCGTCATACAACAGATGATCGATGAATGGACTGGTCGTACAAAACATCGAGATCAACAAGTCTTGGATTTAAAGCCATGATCTGAAAGAAAAAAAAATTATTTCTCAATTAAAAAAATATTTATTTCTCCATTAGAAGAATAATGTACAACTTAATTAACTTAATTAAAAGAATAATGTACAACTTAATTAAAAAAATAATGTACAACTTTATAAATTATAATAGAAAAATTTGAATATACAATAAAAGTATCTACACTTAATTAAATATACATGATAAAAGAAATATTTATTTCTCAATTAAAAGAATAATGTATGACCCTATAGATTACAATAAAAAATTTAATATACAATAAATTATTATAAAAAAACTGAATATACAATAAAATGAATATATAATAAAAAAAATATTTATTTTTCAATCCCAAACTATCTGGAGTCCGTCTTAGTAATGAAGGTCACTTCGTTCGATTATGGCCTGACTGATTACAAAATCCACATCGTTGTCGAGTGGCTGGTTCTGTCCAATCCATCTCGTTGTGATAACGTGAACTTTTCGGTCTACTAGGTTTTCTCAACAACAATGGATCAGGATGTAAGATGGGCATATTAGGGTGCGTGATCCAGTAATCTTCATGCGATACAAGTTGAAATTGAGGAGAGTAACATTCAGCATACGTTGACAATTTATAGTAGTCCTCAATAAAGTCTTTGTAGTTCATGTTAAAATGTGAGCAAACGGCCATAAAATGCGAGCATAGAATGCTGAATGTTTGCCACTTGTTACATGAACAGTACCGCTCAGGCTTGTTTAGCCTCAATATTTAAACGTTTCCCTCTTTGGCATTGAGACTATGACATCCGGTCTTCACATGAAACACACCTTCATATCGATCGTATGATTGTACTTCATGTTTACTAGATCTTGCAGCTCATTTGTTTATTTTCTCGTGTGCGTACCTAGATTTTTACTCCACTTAGTATTATAAAATATGCTTGAAATAAATTGTTAGTAGCATATATATATATAATAATAATAATAATAATAATAATAATAAAAAAAAATAAATAATAATAATAATATAATAATAATAATAATATTACCGGTGCATTTATCTTGACGTTCCAATGCATCCCTTATTTGTTCTCTTCTTTTCTCGAAATAATTCACGCATTTAAAGAATGTTATCTAAGTAAGAGCATTTATAGGCAACATTCGAGCTCCTTAGAGGACTCCATTTATGCACTCTGATAGATTTGTCGTCATCCACCCATATCTGAATCCTCCATCATGTGCTTGAGTCCATTGCTCTAAACTAATGTTGTCAAAAAAACTCAGACAGCTCAGATTTATTTCTTTAATATCTTCAATTGCTTTATTGAACTTTCGAATTTGAAACTGACACCCGACACGATAAACATAATTTTTTAATGAATTAAATCTATACTTTTTATTAAAGTTGCTGACGATATGTCGTAAGCAGAAACGATGGTGACATTTTAGTCCCGTCCAACCATTTGCTGGATTGTTCACTGTTGTGATTATACCAGCATGTCGATCTGAAATTAAACACACCTCTTCGTGTGTTACAATTTCTCTCAGGTGTTTCAGGAACCATCCCCATGAGTCTGCAGACTCTTCATCAGCAACGACAAATGAAAGTAAAAGAAGATGGCCGTTCAAGTCAACTGATGTAGCAATCAACAATTTTCCTCTATATTTGTTGTACAAGTGTGTACCATCTATTTGAATTATCGGCCGACATTTATTAAAAGCTTCTATACAATGACCAAATGCCCAAAATACAGAAGTTAGGATAACATGGCCTTCAGTAAGCGTTTCTTTCACTCTCCACTCTACACGTATTTCGGGATTGGTCTGCTTAACCACATATAACCACCTGGGTAACAATTTGTAAGACTCATCCCAATTACCGAACACTTTAGCCAACACTTTTCTTTTGCCCTCCCATACCCTATGGTAAGGAACATGATATCCAAACTTTGACTTGATGTCGGACTGCAGTTGTGCCACACTAATAGATGGTTTTTCTTTTACGGTATCACAAAACTCTAGTGCAATCATTGATGAATTCAATTGCACATGACTTTAACTTAGTTCTGAATAAAAACATGTATGCTGCTCATCATACTTAATGATCTCGAACAAGCCATGCAATTTTTTCTTTATTGCACGAAGTCTCCACTTGCAACCTTCCTCCCACTTTTTACACCGACACACCGAATTGTCCAAATCGTCGGCGTTGATTCAACAACCTCATATGGTGTGTGACATTTTATTGCAAAACATTTGACCGCGTGTTGTAGCATTTCTCTGTCTTGACAAATCATCCTTTTATACAATTGAGTATTGTCAACGTCCACAGGGCTACAATTGGGTCATGTTCTCGAATGCTATCCAGTACATTCATATCCAAATCGTTGAATGTATCTGAAAGTAACTCATGTTCACGACCATCGAAATCCAACTCTTCAAATTCATTATCCGTTTTAGTTCTGAAGTCTCTATACAGGTTGTTAGCTGCTATATCTTCATTATCACATGGTGATGCAACTGACTCCGGATCAGGATCAATACATTCAGTTGGATCTTCAAACTGGCTAAATGATGTATTCAAGTTTATATCCACCCCTATCCTATTTACATTTACATACAAATGCACTAAATTCGGCAGTGGCATTGCGATTGAGAACATCAAGTTCATAGCTTGTGCATTCGAAATAGAAAATGACATAAACGTTATTGATCCTGATGGTTCTAGGTTAGGATGTCTATATATTATTTCTAACGGATTTGTTTCCATATCTACACTAAGTAACATCCTAACCATTTCAATGAATTGTTCAAATACAATTCCACTGTTCACATTTATGCTAAAACTCCCACTTGGTGGTTGGTCATAGTCAACCCCATCAATACCATCAATCATATTACCATTTGTAAACAATATAAATCCCAAGCATTTGTCCGTCATTTTCTAAAAAAAACAGACAAATAATATATTACTAATTGTTCTACTAATTTTGTATTAAACTAAAAATATTAAACTTTTTAATTTATAAACATCATTTTTTTAAGTTTTATAAACATCAACTTTTTAAACATAACAATAAATTAAACTTTTTATAATTATTTTTAAACATAACAACAAATTAAACTTTTCAAATTACAATGAGGTAAACTTTTTATAACTATTTTTTCAAATTTTATACAAAATAAAAAATTAAATTAAATTAAACTTTTTCAAACTATTTTAAACTATATTTTCAAAGTTAATACTAGAAAACTCAAATATCATAAGAAAATCAACTATTTTAAACTATAGTTTATTTAAGTATATTTCTTACAATAAACTATACTTAAATATAAACAAAAAAAAAAAAAACAAAATATAAATAAGATAAACATGTTGGTATAACATCCCAACCATAAGATTAACACTAATAACACCTACTAAGATGAACACTAATAGAGAAAGAACTACTAACATCAATATGTAAATATTATTGAATTCAACATGATAGATCTACTAAATATAATAAAACTAGAAATAAATAAATAGTAAACTCACAAATTTAACTTACCTTTTTTGTTCTTTGTTTACCAAACAACAACAAAAACTATAAAAAAAAAATATAATAGTATGAGAATAGGAACATAATGTATAGTTCTTTTAAAAAAAAATGAAATTTTGTATAGTAAAAGGTACAAACCTCACAATCTAATGGACGAATGTGGGAGAAGAAGAAGATTTGCAGAAGGAAGTGAGCATGAGAGAATGAAGCAGTGTGAGGAGAAGAGGGAATGAAAGCAGTGTGAGAATGGTCGAAAACAGGGAAAAAGCAATGTGAAAATGAGAGGTAGAACGAAGGCAGTGAGGAGAAAATGAGAGACGGTGAGTTATAAGCTAAATGGTCGAGTTTTCAAAACTCGACCTCACGGGTTGGGAAAGCAATGTGGGATGGGACGAGATGCTGACGCGCTGCAGAGATTCGGATTCGTTTTAATAGGAGGTAGACGATTCAAATCACTCTGACGCGCGCTGCAGAGATTTAGATTTTTAGCTATGCGATCGTGTAGTGAGGAAAGAGAGCTCTCGAGAGGCCATCGCAGCGTGCCCTCATCGTGTACTTCCACTATGCGATCGTGTGGCATTTAGTATACGATCGTATAGTAAAAGGTGTCGCGATCGTATAGGTTTTGAGAAGGCAATCGTCTAATTGTAATAGTTAAGCGATCGTATAGAAGTTTGTGGGCGATCGTGTAGTGAGGAAAGAGAGTTCTCGAGACTAGGAGTTTGGAAGACGCTGTCGCGGAGAGGTCATCGCAGCGTGCCACTAATCGTCTACTTCCACTAAGCGATCGTGTAGTAAAGCTCAACGATCGTGTAGCATTTGGTATACGATCGAATAGTAAAAGGTATGCGATCGTATAGGTTCTGAGAAGGCGATCGTTTAATAGTGATAGTTAAGCGATCGTGTAGGAGTTTGTGGTCGATCACAGAGGATTTAGTAAGCGATCGTTTAGTCATACTGAGCGATCGTGGAGAGATTGTAAACAATCGTTTATCTTCTAATAAAGAAGTTGTTCATCGTTCACTTGTTCTTTCCGGAAGTTTGCACCTATTGTTACGTTAATAAAGAATTACTAAACAATCGGATAGTAATTTTACTAAACGATTGTGTGCGATCGTGTATATAATTACTAAACGATTATTTAATTTTCTTTAGGTCGAGGGTTTATTCTATAATTTTCCAGAGGTTGAGGGTTGAACCCTCGACCTCTTTCAAATTTTCTCATCTTCCCTTACAGATTTTCTTTAGTTTTCGACAGGTCGAGGGTTGAACCCTCGTCCTCTTCTCATTTTCCTTTAGGTCGAGGGTCAAACTCTCGATCTCTTCTTTAATTTTCGACAAGTTGAGAGTTGAACCCTCGTCCTTTTCTCAGGTCGAGGGTTAAACGCTCGATCTCTTCTTTCATTTTCGACAGATACCCTCGACAAAATATTTTAAACTAAATCCCCACCTCGAAATCTCCAAAACAACCCTAGATTTCTAAATAGTTTCAAAACCACTATATTTCCCTAAATGGTTTTCCTAATCACAATCGTCCTCTTCTCAATTTTCTTTAGACCGAGGGTTAAACCCTCGATCTCTTCTTTAATTTTTAACAGGTCGAGGGTTGAACCCTCGTCCTCCTCTCAGGTCGAGGGTCAAACTCTCGATCTCTTCTTTAATTTTCAACAGGTCGAGGGTTGAACCCTCGACAAAATATTTTAAACTAAATCCCCGCCTCGAAATCTCCAAAACAACCATAGATTTCTAAATAGTTTCAAAACCACTATATTTCTCTAAATAGTTTTCCTAATCACAATATTAAAAAAAAAACTCTCTATTAGTATATATATTTTTTAAAATTTATTTCTTGCAACTAGAAACTAAAGTCCCTTCCCTTGATGTGATAACACCAAAATGATAGAAGCAATAAAAAAAAATGCAAGTAAAGAGAGATATAGAGATTGCACTATTGTACATGTTTTTCCATTCTAAGATGAGGCTATTTTATGTTCTATACTTCTATATGAAGACCATCAATAAATTTCACTAAAATTGAGGAAGATTAAAAATGGATTCACATGACTCTCAAAAGTATTGTATTCCCTTAAAAAAAAAAAAAAAAACTTTTAAACACTCTCATAAAACATATCCCTTCAACCATCAATTCACATTTCCTTAAACTATCTTCTCAAAGAAGATTTAAAATATCGATGTTGATAAAGTCTTAATTCTATGGAACCATCAATAAAATGTTGATCATGTCGATGGATTTTGAAATTTTTTTTATAAAGAATAAAAATTAACAAAAGTGTAAATACTTTAAATAAAAAAATTGTTGAAAATATTTATAAATATAACAAAATGTCTCTGTATATCAGTGATAGAAAGTGATAGACACTGATAGACAATAATATCTTGCTATATTTGTAAATAAGTTGACTCATTTTTCTATATTTGAAAACGACCCTTAACAAAAAGGTTTATATAATAAATAAATATTTTATATTAATTCATACTAGCGACATATTGTCGCTTATTTGCTATGTTTGTCATGTATTTCTTACAATATAGTGAGAATTGTCAATTTTTTCTTCATGTTGTCATGTTGGACTAGATATGTCAACAAAAAAAAAAAAAATTAAATAAGAATCTAGTAAAACAATATTAGTATTAGTGTGAAAAAAATAAAATAAAGGAGGTAATATAAGCATGCAGCAAGAGCCAGGAAGTGCTACTTATAAATTATAATTACTGACAAAATAAACAAACTGTAGAAGAAGCTGAATGATTGAATGTGAAGTTTGGAAGTTCAGAAATGTCAAATCCAAAGAATTGATTTGAAAAGAAAAGAAAGCCATATTGAAGTGAAGAAATAACTCAGCTTTTTAAAGCTTGCACTCCACATTTTTATAGGGTAAGAGATGAACATATAGGGTGTGTGCACTATACATTGCCAAAGGCATTGCCTAATTAAGCTTTTTCTGTTATATATATATATATTCCTTCTTCTAAATCAAAAGAAATTGTTGCTAGCAAAAGATGAGACATTTTTTTGAGCTAAAGTATATATATTCCTTCTTCTAAATCAAAAGAAATTGTTGCTAGCAAAAGATGAGACATTTTTTTGAGCTAAAGTGTCGAAGAATTTTATGGTATGAACATCTAGATTACTTTGTTTATTTTAAAGAAATAACGTAGACCGTGGATGATATTTTGAGACGTCCGAATTTCTTAAGATGTAGGTAAGAGACATCTAAATTAATTTTGTATGTCTTTTGAATCTTGAATTTTTAAGATTCTCATGTCTTAGAGTACAACATCTAATGACATTCTTATCCATTTTTTTCTTTAAACCAACACCATTATTAAAATGTTTACGTATTATTCATAATATCTTAGGTATTTGAAAAATTGGGTAATCTAGATGAAATAAATAAATAAAAAGCAAAATAAAACGAAAACAAACATACAAACTCTTATATTTCGAGTGTTAGTTCTTAAATCACCCATTGACCCAAAATACATAACCTCCCTGAAACATATGCTTTGATTCTATCTTAAGTCACCGACTGACCCAAAAACTTAAATTGATAGGTAAAGGTAAGTTTAATTATATCATCTAACATATAGTAAAATTTAATTATAGTTGTGATAGACATTGTTATTAATGTCTATCAGTGTCTAACAGTGACAGAAACTGATACAAGTCTATCACTGATAAACGCTGATAGAAGTCTATTAGTATTTATCAATAATAGAAATTGATAGAAGTTTATTATTGATAGAAACTGATAGAAGTCTATTAGTATCTATCAGTAATAAAAACTGATAGAAGTCTATTATTATACTATCAGTGATAGAAACTGATACAAGTTTATCATTAGTAGAGGTTGATATAAGTTTATTAGTGTCTATCGGTGTTTTTTTTTTTTTTGCTATTTCTGTAAATAGTTTGACATTTTTCCTATCTATGAAAATTTCTCTCTATCTATATATACACTAAAAGATTTTGTTCGGATCTCCACCCAACTATATTGTTGACGACTAAAAGAAAATGTTGGTAACACCGATAGACATAAGCTCTTTTAAAATCTATACATTTTTATACTCTTTTATATTCTTTTGTTATTTATTTATATTATATATTATTATTATGTTATATTTTCTCCATATCCGTGTTCCGTTGTGCTCCCCAATTTTACAACACGTTATCAACACAAGCTCCTATCATTTTTCCCGCTAAAAGTAGGTACTAAATGTATGTCAGTTTTTCTTTCTTTGTTATAATTAATAAATTAAATGTTATTTTACGTATTTGATATATATTAAATTTCTAATATAAATACAATATTTTGTAATAGTGTTATAATGAAAAATATTATAAAATTAGAATTTGTAGCAGTTGATATTAATGGTAATAATTATTTGTCATGAGTGCTTGTGCTTGATGCCGAAAAACACCGAGATGCCATAAAACTGTGATCATCAGAAAAAAAAAAATTGTCCTAAAGCTCTTCGTAAATGGATGTACTTGAGGTTCCAAAATGTTAAATCAATATGTTAGTGAAGACATTTTTCTACATTTCGGATATGCTCCTGTAGTAGCAATATCGAAAGAAATAATTTAAAAGTATTTTGCATTCATTTGATGTCTTCTCGTGGCTCAATGAAATAACGAGTTATTGATTAAAAAAAAAATATGAATCTCAGCCAACTAGAGCAACAATATTCTTTGAAATAAATGTTGTAAATTTTGATAATCGTGGATGAAAAATCATGAATCTCGACCAATTGGAACAACATTCCCTGAAGTGAATACTGTGAATTTTAATAATTGTGGTCGAGACTGAAGTCATGGTCGAGGTCGTGACCGTGAAAAAGGAAGAAATAATAATTATTTTATTTCAAAAGAACTACACAAAATGATGATCACAAAGGAAAAGCTCTACAAGATAAGAGTTCAAAAAGTGTTGAAAATAAATGCTTATAATGTGGAATGACTAGGCATTGGTCATTGACCTTCGTACGTAAACACACTTAATTGATCTCTATCAAGCCTCCTTGAAGAAAAAAGGGAAAAATGTGAAAACAAATTTTGCATACCAGGATAATGAGATATTTTCCTCATCTAACGTAACGGATTTGGATGTGACACATTTTTTTCAAATCTCCTAAAGAGAAAATTGACACAATTGAAGGCATAACAAGCGTTTCTTTTGATTTTGAAAATATTTAGTATTAATGTTGTCCGTTTTTTATTTTTATGTTTTTTCCTTGGTTAATGCTAAATTTTGTATATTCCAAGTCTTTTTTTTTTATTGTAATTATTTTCTTTTCATGAAAAAACCTGGATCATTTTTATATGTTGAGTGATTAAAAAATAAGCAATGAAGATCCAATATCAGGTTCTGCAAACCTAATTGAAGGATTTGGAAAAGCAAATATTATTTGCCTAGAGGAACAAAATAAATTTACAATTGACAATGCATTGTGTCAATCAAAGAGAAATCTACTTAGTTTTAAAGATAAACGTTGCAATGGTTATCATCTCGAGACTGGTAGAAAAAATAATATGAAGTGTTTTTATATCATATCTATTGTCTCATATGAAAAATGTATACTAGAAGAGTTGCATGCGCAACAATGAACCTAAAGTTCATGAATTCAGACATATTTACAATTTGGTATGATAAATTAGGTCATCAAGGATCTAGAATGATGAGAAGAATTATTGAGAATTCAAATGAGCACCCATTGAAGAGCCAGAAGATTTTTCAATCTAATGAATTATCATGTGATACTTACTCTCAAGACAAAATTAATCATTAGACCATTACTAGTCAAAGTGGGGATTGAATCACCTACATTTTTACAATGAATTCATGGTAATATATATGGACCTATTAACCCACCAAGAGGACCATTTAGATATTTTATGGTATTAATAGATGCATCCAGCAGATGGTTACACATGTGCTTATTATCAAGTCGAAAGCTTTTGATAATTATTGTATGTCAATTGGGATAAGGGTTGAACATCCCATAGCTCATGTTCATTCATAAATGATTTAGCATAATCATTCATAAAACGTTTGCAGTTAATTGCTAGACCATTTCTTATGAGAGCTAAACTTCCTACATTTGTATGGGGACATGATATTTTGTATGCAGTGTCACTTGTACGCATTAGGCCAGTATCTTATCATAAGTACTCACTTAGCTTATGGCCATGAGCCAAATATTTCCCATATGAGAATTTATAGATGTGTAGTATATATTCTAATTGCTCCACTATAATGTACTAAGATGGGTCCCCAAAGGAGGTTATGAATATATATTGGATATGATTCCTCATCAATGAGTAAATATCTTGAACCCCTGATGGAGCATCTATTTATTGAACGATTTGTTGATTGTCATTTTAATGAGAAAATTTTTTCAACATTAGGGGAGGAATGAAGAAGTTGGAAAAAGAAATTATATGGAATGCATCGTTATTATCTCATTTAGATCTCCATATAGATCAATGTGAACTTGAAGTTAAGAAGATAATTCATTTACAAAATGTAGCAAATCAATTACCAGATACATTTATAGATGTAAAAAATGTAACTAAATCATATATATCATCTGCAAATGTTCCATCGAAAATTGATATTCTAACACAGCAAGTTGTCATTAATGAGTCTAGAACACGCCAGAAATGTGGTAGACCAGTGGGTTCTAGAGTAAAAATCCTCAAAAAAAAAACATAATTAATAGTCAAGAAGACATGGTTGAGGATGTAAATATCCATGAAGAAATTCATGACATGACTAGGAAGGTGAAATACCTAAAGATCATAATGAGATTTCAATAAACTATGTTATGACAGGAAAAGGATGGAGCCGGACTCATGAAGTTATTGACAACATTTCTGCGTATAATATTGCTCTTGATATTATGTTTGAAAATGAGGATTCTGAATCAAAATCTGTTGAAGAATGTCGACATAGAAAATATTGGTTTCAGTGGAAAGAAGCAATCGAGGCAGAATTAAACTCACTTTAAAAACATTAGGTTTTTGGACTAATAGTTTGAACACTAGAAGTCAAACTTGTAGGATACAAATGGATATTTGTAAGAAAATGAAATGAAAATAACGAGGTCACAAGATATAAAGCAAGACTAGTTACACAAGGTTCTTCATAAAGACCTGATATGGATTACGAGGAGATGTATTCTCTGGTGATGGATGCAATTACATTAAGATATTTAATTAATCTGGCTCTTTATGAAAGTCTGAACATGCATCTTATGGATGTAGTCACAACATACTTATATGGATCTCTTGATAATGATATTTATATGATAATCCTAGAAGGATTTAAGATACCTAAAACATATTAATCAAATTCTCGGGAATTATATTCAATAAAGTTACAGAGATCATTATATAGATTGAAACAATTAGGATGAATGAGGTACAATCGTCTGAGGGGGTATTTGTTGAAAAATGGATATCAAAATAATCCAATATGTCCGTGTATTTTTATAAAAAATCACAGTCAGGTTTTGTTATTATAATTGTATATATTGATGATTTAAATATAATTGGAATTCCTGAAGAGCTTTTAAAGGCAATAGAATATCTCAAGAAAGAATTTGAGACGAAAGATCTCGGAAAAACAAATTTTTGCGTTGGTTTGCAAATTGAGCATTTAGCAGTTGGGATATTTATTCATCAGTCAACATACAGGAAAAATTTTGAAAAGATTTTATATGGACAAAGCACATCTATTGAACATTCCAATGGAAGTTCATTCATTAGATGTGAGGAAAGATATATTTCGACCTCGAGATGATAATGAAGAACTACATGGTACTGAAGTACTATATCTTAGTGTAATTGGTGCACTTATGTATTTTACTAATAATACAAGACCAGATATTGCATTTTCAGTAAATTTATTAGCTAAATATAGTTCTTCTTCAACAAAAAGACATTGGAACGAAATTAAGCATATACTCCATTATCTCTGAGGAACGATCGACATGGTTTTGTTTTATTCAAATAAATCAAATTTTTATCTAGTTGGTTATGCAAATTCTTGATATTTATCTGATCCACACAAAGCTAGATCTCCAACAGGTTATCTGTTCACGTGTAGGGGAACTACTATATCATGGTGATCGGTGAAATAGACCATAACAATCACTTCCTCAAATCATGCTGAAATTCTTGAAAATCATTAGGCTAGTTGAGAATGTGTATGGCTAAGATCAATAACTCAACATGTTTGTGAAACATTTGATTTGTCTTCTAGTAAAAATCTTCTAATATTATACGAAGACAACACAACAGACATATCTCAAATCAAAGGAGGATATATTGAAGGAGATAGAACAAAATATATTTCACCAGAGTTTTTCTACATTCATGATCTTGAAGAAAATGATGACATCATTGTACAATGAATTTGTTCGAAGGATAATCTGGTAGATTTATTTATAAAGTCATTACCTACAACAACCTTTGAAAAATTGGTGCATAACATTGGAATGCGGTGACTCGGAGATCTCAAGTGATATTTCCATAAGATGGAACAAATATATTATATTCTTTTAGAATTATTAGATTATATGAAATATGTACTCTTTTCCTCCACTAAGATTTTTTCCCATTGGGTTTTTTCCTAGTAAGACTTAATGAGGCATATTTCATATATATATATATATAATGGCATATAAGGGGGAGTATTATAAATATTATAGAAGATAGATGTCCATCCCAAAAAGGACCATGTATCCTTAAACATGTTACCCCATGTGTTACAAATTTATATATGGTTAGTGTCCTAAAAGCTTGCCAATTCTTTTATAAATAGTGGTAATTTATGCATTTTGTAGGATGGTGAAGATTGATGAGAAATCCAAACTCTTGGAGAAAAATTTAGAGAAAATTTCATGATTTCACGATTTTCTTATTTTCTTTATTTTATTTACGTTATTTATTTTATATCTATGTATTTTTTATATTATTTTACGTTCTTTTGTTATTTATTTATATTATATATTATATATTATTATTATTATTATTATATTATATTTTATCCATATTCGTGTTCCATTGTGCTCCCCAATTTAACAACATATTGGTCATTTAGGAAGTTTGGATTTAGAAAAACTATGTTGGGCCTTGGGGATTTCTCGATCGAGCTAGAGGTTTGAAGACGCTCGACTGAGGTTACGAGGGAGGGGAACATTGAGTATGTGCATTTTGTCCGTTTTGTACTTGCCTGCTTAGCTTTCTTAGTCAACATCTCCAGTTTGGTTCACCAATATGCCAAATCTAAACTTGGCATACCTACATACATACCATTCTCTAACTTATACTTAATCCATGATCCAAACATCCTCTAAAAATTTAAAGAGTTGTTTGAGAAGTTGAAATGTAATCAAGATTATTAAAATCTAAAGGGTGTTGGAATAAGTAAGGAATCAAGGGCGAAATGAAAATGGGATTATGAAGCATGAAAATGGTGAGAAAGAGGGTTAAGTTGAAAACCGTGGGCATGGAATGAGTTTGGTATTACAGATTGAGCCCAAAACACTCAATCCAAACATGGACTTTGGATTAAATAATATTACAAACCCATTCAATCACGGGCCCCAAAATAGTCTCTAAGTGTTTGAAAGAAAAAAAATATATAACTATAAGAGTTGTTTTCAAATAAAGAAAAATGAACCAACTTATTTAAATATGTCAATTCTAAACTTGGAAAACCGACATACATACGATTCTCTAACTTATAATTAATCCATGCTCCAAACATCCTCTAAAAAATTTAAGGGGTTGTTTGAAAGGTTGAAATGTAATTAGGATTATTAGGAATCTAAAGAGTGTTGAAATAAATAAATAATCGAGGGCAAAACGAAAATGGGATCGTGAAGCATGAAGCATGAAAATGGCGAGAACGAGGGTTAAGTTGAAAATGGTGGGTGAAAGGAATGAATCCAATGACTCAAAAATTTTCAACAAATTACAAAGGTTAGTTTTACATCTCATGTAACTGGCTAAAATAAGATATAAATATCAGATGAGATCAAATTTTCATATGCATGCAAAAACTAAACTATAAAAGTTGTAAAACCCGTATCTATGATTCTTAAAAAGCTTCTTCCCGTGGATGTAAGCTCTATCTTAGCCGAACCACGAACATTTGTGTTTTTCCTTCTTCTTCCCTTCATTTTTTACTTGTGTGCTTTATGAATTCATCCTTGCAAATAAACAATGAACATTGTTATGCAAGAAACGTTCAAGAGAATAAGAACAAGAGAAAAACATAAAGAAATAGGTGTAAGAGGAGAAAAAGAATTTTTTACCAAAATGAAGCTCTATCCTCAAATTTGATTTGAAGAATGAAGCATCAACCCTACACGTGTGAGCTAATAAGTTTATCAACATGGTTTGGCAAGTTCTTCACCAACATTCTTCACTTAGGCCTTTTCTACATCAGACTTCATTGTTCATTTTGGGTCTACAAATAGCAAAACAACCCAACAAAACTGGTATCATAGCAGAAAGATCATCCAACAAGCTTTCTTGGAGCATCAAGATAATCAAGAAGACAAATCTTGGTAAGTTCAAGTGAGTTTTAGATTATAGATGGCAATAACAAGGTTTGAGATAGAGAAATTTGATGGAAGGGTGATTTTGGCTTATGGAAAGCCAAAATTAGGGCTATTCTTGAACAACAGGAAGCTCACAAGGCCCTATTGGATCCATCCATTCTACATACTACGATTACAACTTAAGAAAAAGAAGACATGGAACTAGCAGCCTATAGAACATTGGTTCTCAACCTTAGTGATAGCATCTTAAGGCAAGTATTTGACCAAGACACTGCCTATAAGATGTGGACAAAGCTGAAAGGTCTCTTTGCCACAAAAGATCTCCCAAACAAGATGTTTCTACGGAAAAAATTCTTCACATTCAAGATGAATTCTGCCAAAACTCTCATAGATAATCAGGATGAGTTTAAGAAGATAGTTTCTGAGTTCAAGAGCCTCGGTGAGTAGATAGGTGATGAAAATGAAGCCTATGTCCTATTAAATTCACTACTCGAAGCCTATAAGGAGGTGAAAATTTCTTTAAATATGGCAGAGAGTCAATTGCTACTGACGCCATTATTTCAATATTAAGGACTAGAGAATTAGAGCTTCAAGTCACCAAGAAGGAACAACCAAATGCAGAGGGATTGTTTATAAAAGGCAAAAACAAATAGAATCAGTCTAAAAGGGGCAAACAACAACCTAGTGAAGAACATAAACCTAAAACTAAACCGAGGTGCAACTACTGCAAGAAGAAGGTACATCTCATGAGAGATTGCTATAGTTCAAAAAGGAAGAATCAAGAAAAATAAAAAGACCAGAAAGGGCAACCTGAATCTTCTGTGAGTGAAGGCTCATATTTCTACTATGATGCTTTATCCTTTACAAGTAATAAAACCAACCATGTAAGCCCTTTAGGGAAACATGATTGGGTACTAGACTCTGGTTGTACCTATCATATGACAAATTTCAGACCCTGATTCAACACCTACAAGGATTTAGATGAAGAATTTGTGTACATGGGCAACAATGAAGCTTGTAAAATCAAGGGAATAGGTTCAATGTCCTAAAGCTAAAAGATGGATCAATCAAGCTTCTTAGAAATGTTAGACATGTGCCTTTACTCAAAAAGAACCATGTGCCTTTACTCAAAAAGAACCTTATATCTCTAGGTATTTTAGACTTAATAGGGTGTGAATGCAGTGGAAAGAATGGGATCCTAGAAGTTATAAAGGATTCTAAGGTGGTCTTGCTTAGTGAGAAGGTCAATGACCTCTGTATTGTTAGAAGAGTGGAAATGATAAAGGGAGCCTATGCTACTTTTATAATAGCCTTGATAGAAGCAGACTTATGACACAAAAGATTGTCACACATCAATACTAAAGAGATGCAAGCTCTGTCTAAACAAGGAATTATGCCCAAAGATATCAGTGAACACTCTTCCTTTTATGAACACTGCATAATAGGGAAAGCTACTAAGCAAAGCTTCATAAAATCTCAGCATACCACCAAATGCATACTTGACTATGTTCATTCTTACTTGCGGGGACCATCCCCAACTCCAAGCCTAAGTGGCTCAAGGTATTTTCTAGCCCTAACTGATGATTTTTCTAGGAAAAGTTGGATACATTTTTTAAAAACTAAGGATTAGGTATTTAGGAAGTTCACGGAGTGGAACATTTTGATAGAAACTCAGACATCTAAAAAGCTAAAGTACTTTAGGATAGATAATGAGCTTGAATTTTGTAATGAGGATTTTGATAGATTTTTTATAGTTGAGAATGGTATAACAAGGCATAGAATTGTGAGATATACACCTAAAAAAAATGAGGTTGCTGAGTGGTTAAATAGAACAATAATGGAAAGAGTTAGGTGTCTAATATCTGATGTAATTCTAGATGGAAAATCTGTTGGGGATGATGCCCTAAAGTCTCGTGTCTTGTAGTTTATAAACAGTTTGTACGAACGCTTGTGCTGTATAATATATGATAGTTTCTTCACTACATGACTTTGCACATTGGATGTTTTATTTGCTTTACCACAAACCAATAAACTAAAATCCCTGGTTGTCATTATGTAACTTAAGCATGTATGTGGTGACATACAAGTGGATCATGTCTTAAGTGATAACCAAAATGGTCTGTAGTATATGGATATAGGAGAGAACCTTATCCTGGTAACGCTATGAATGTAACCCACTTTGGGGAATGGTTACAAGTGTTGTGACTTGCCACAGATGGTATGATCCTGATCATTCATATGGGGACATGCGAGTGGGGGCGTCTTATACAAAGAGTTTGTATAAGACCTGACCACAAAGTGTTAACATCTTGTTATATAACGTCGTTCATGACAGAGACTTTACTTCACTAGGATGACCATAGGTAACATGACCTCAATCTTGAGTGAGTTAGGAACTCCTACCATTGAGGGCGGTTCTTTGATTTGCATGGGTGCGAGTGGCCAGGTTACCGACTCAAACCTACCACTTTGGGGATTTGTCTGATTCGGGAGCTGGGAACTCAGCTACACAAGATGGAATTCACTCCTTCCCTGAAGTAGGGGTAAGTAGATAGATTGCTCCCTTAAGGGCTGATCCCGAGGCTTGAACGATGTGACACCACACACCTTCTCATAGTCCGAGAGGTGTTCATATATAGCAGGACTATGTTGTATTGTTCATTAGAGGGATCAGTGGTACTTAAGGAGTAAGATATAACTACATGGGCAACACGATAAATTGGCCTAGCTGTACTTACGAGCATCTATGAAGGGTTATCGTACTGATGATTGGTTATATCCGATGGACACAGAAATATATCTATGGTAACAAGAGATCAACTGTCGGTCTTTAGTGGAATGCCTAGCAGTTAACAGATGGTGGATCTCGTGGTTAAAGAATTTAGTCAGCTATTCACATACTGTTGGAGCTTCGAGCCATAGGTCCATAAGATCCTCTTGGTAGCTTGGATACAAGTTGAGAATAAGTTTTTGGGTCAATTTGAAATGTTCAAATTGACAAGAGGAAGTTCGATTATATATGATATAATTGAACTGGTTAATTATATATGATATGATTGACTAAATGTATGAGATACATTAATTTGGAGGAAATTGGATATAAATATGATTTATATCAAGTAGAGGAGAAAACACTATGGTTGATATACGATATCAAACTATAGGTTATGAATATAATATGATTATAGTTATTATTTTATTAATTTGACAGTTATGAGATAATTGCCTGACATTTTCTCCATAACCATGCGTTAGTGGGAAATTCAATTCAGTTTTCGTAACTAAAGAATAAAATGAAAATGGTTTTCATTTTGCATTCACGTGATTAATTTGTTAGCATCCTACCACTTAGTGAATTGAGAGCCTATAAGATAGCAGCTCACATCTTACTAAACGATCACTCACCCGCACGCCCGCTTCTCTAAACGATCGTTCATAGTTTACTAAACGATCATTTAGTGCCCAAACTTTTCTAAACGATCGTATAGATGATCGCCTAGCTTTTCCTACACAATCGTGTACCTCGCCAAAACGATCAAGCACCCTGACTATACGATAGTTGTTCCCTTCTCCCACTTGCTTGATCTTTGTGCACGATATTCTTTTCTCCTCACCAAATCCAAATAGAGCCCACACTTTCGATTCTCACTCTGAGAATACTAAGGGCTATGAGTGGTGGTGTCGTCCCCATTTCCTACTGTTCGTGCGAAGCCGTTCGTGGTAGACGACCAGGGTGTTGTTGAATGATTATCTGACGTTCTAGCGAGAGCGCAAAGAGTCTGTTTGTGTGAGAGCGAGATTTGTTCTGAAGAAAGTCTTCAACTGGTAAGCCCTTGTTCTCTTGTTTATTTATCTGAAAGCATGCCAGTAATTGAGTTGTTTAATGCATATCTGTATATGTGAATGTAAATGTGGAAATTCTGTCACAATGATTTGGAAAGATCCACTTCCGCTCATAGGTACTCTTGTATAAAAGTTCCTTCAAAATTTTGGGCAAAAACTACTGCTTACACTGTCTGCACCCTAAATAGTTGCCCACATACTTCTCTAGAGTTTGTTTTACCCTTGAAGAGAAATGGTTCAACCACCCTCTTAACCTAGATAACCTAAGAGTACTTGGATGTATGGGTTTTGTGCACCAAAAAAAGGGAAACTCAAGGAAAAATCTATTAAGTGCATATTTGTTGGCTTCACTGAGGGAATCAAAGGTTTAGAATGTGGCATCCTGTTGAGAAAAGATTCATTATCGGTAGGTACATCACTTTCAGAGAGGAAGAGATGTTTATGCAAAAGTAAAAGAAACCAGAGGATAAAACTGACTCCTCCACCACTGGATTTGAGGTGTTGTTGCCCACTAAGCAACCAACAGAACTTAACCTATCTAGAGATTCAGAAGAAGAAGAAGAGGTAGAAATAGGGGAACATGTTGAAGCTATTAATACTCAGCTTGATTTAAGTCAATATGCCTTAGTTAGGGACAGGAAAAGGAGAATAATTACTCTTCCAACCAGGTATACTGAAATGAATTACATGAACTTAGTGCTTAATGTTGTAGTAGCTCATACTGATAAAAAACCAACAACATTTGAAAAGGCCACAAGTGGTTCTAATGCAAGGAGTTGGATTGAAGCCATGAATGGGGAAATGCATTCACTAAGTGTGAATAATACCTAGTCTCTAACACCTCTTCCTAAAGGATATAAGTCAATAGCTTCTAAATGGATTTTCAAACTCAAAGAAGAACTATCTTGTGATAAAAACCTAGGTATAAGGAAAAGTTAGTTGCAAAGAGCTTTACACAGAGAGAAGGTATAGATTACTCAAAAAAAATTTCTCCGGTGGTAAAAAAACCTCAATAAGACTTCTCCTATCTTTGGTTGCTTAAGATAATTTGGAATTGGATCAATTAGATGTAAAAACTGTTTTCTTACATGAACACCTATAAGAGAGAATCTATATGATGCAACCAAAAGGGTTTGAAGTTAAAGGAAAAGAAAATCTCTACTACCTACTCAATAAGTCTATCTGTGGACTTAAGCAGTCACCAAGGTGCTGGTACAGAAGATTCAATGAGTATATCCCTAACATTGGATTTAAAAGAAGTTCCTATGACATATGTGTGTATGTGAACACTTCTTCCTATAAGGATAAAGTGTATGTACTGATATATGTTGATGATATCATACCATATAGTCATGCCTAACAAGAATTCAAAATTTTCAAATTCATAAGTAGCTAAACAATTAGCTTTATTTTTCACTTTAAAATCTTCACTAGTTTCTCCTAATTTTAATAAAACATTCCTTATTTGAGGCGCTTGATAATGGTTTAGTTATTTCTTTAACATTTTCTATTCGACTTTCCCATTGTGTTTGTGATAATGGTTTGAAAGTCAAGTTGGATATGTGATCTAACAAAAGTTTCCACCGTTTTGTAGACGAAGAAAATAAAGAATAAATACGTTGCATAACTCCAAAAAATGTCATAACTCTATGACATGAGCTAGCCATATTAGAAAGTACTAAATTGAGATTATGACAACCACAGGTGTATAAAGTGTTCTAGGATTTATTTCCAGTAATCTTTTTTGTAGACATTGTTGTTTTCCTTTCATAGTAGATCCATTGTCATATCATTGTCCTCTTATATTCGATATATCAAGTTTAAGATCCTTAATAATGTTATGAGCACATCAAATAGTAGTATCTTCAAATTTTAAAAATTCTAATTTTTTTTTATTTGGACGTGTTGAAATATCAACACACCTTAATATAGGACATATTTTTTCTTGATGACTTATATCAGGCGTACAATCTAATATAATTGAAAAATATTTTGCTTATTTAATTTTTTTCCATAATTATATTTTTTATTTCAAGTCCTAATAGTTGTATGAGTTCATTTTGTATATTATGTTCAAGATAATGATAATGAATTTCTTTATTTTGAACACAACGAACACGTTATTGCATTACTGGATCAAATTCGGCAATCATTTCAATTAAGTTTAAAATTTTCCATTATTTTCTTGATAATTATTTTCATTACTTCATATCCATATTCATATTTTCTAGTAAACATATTGATATTTTAAGTATGTAAATATAAACAAATCTTAGACCCATACTAATCACAGGACCGTTCGTAAAGACCGACAGCTGAACTCTCCTTACCACAGATCTATTATGCGTCCATCTTAACCAATCAGCAGTTCGACAACCCTTCACAGATCGCTTATAAGTACAGCTGAACCAATAATCGTTATGCCCCTGTAGTTATATCTGTCTCCTTAACTACCATTGATCCCTCTAACGAACATAGGTCATAGTCCTACTATGACTGAGTTTTCTCTTCCAAAGAGAAGTTGTGGCCACTATGTTCAAGCCCCGTAATTAGCCTTTAAGGGAGCAATCTATCTACTTATCCCCGCTTTAGGAAAGGAGTGAATTCCATTTTGTGGATTGAATTTCCAACTCTCAGATCAGACAAGTCCCGAAAAAGGTAGGCATGTTGAGTTGGCAATCTGGCCACTGTTACCCATACTAATCAAAGGACCGCACTCAAAGGCAGAAGTTCCCAAAACACTCAGGATTAAGGTCATGTCACCTATGGTCGTTTAGGTGAGATGCAAGTCTCTAGTATCAACGGCGTTATATACAGGGTTTAATCATCTCGTGGTTTAAGTCTTATACAAACTCTTATTATAGGAACCCCCGCTTGTACGTCTCCACATGAATAGTCAGGATCAACCATCTATAGTCGTATCCGCAGTGTCACCAGGATCAGGTATCCCACCTTAATCCTTATACTACAGACCTATTTAGGTTATCACTTAAGGCATGATCCACTTGTATATCACATATACATGCTTTTGTTCACATAAGATAACCAAGTAGCTTTGTTTATTAGATATGAGTAAATGCCAGAATTAAATAACACTTATTTTATTCATTAAACGATGTGTATCTTTACAAAACAACGAGACTCCGGGAGAATTAGGACACCAATCCTAACAGTAACTACAAGGGCATAACGGTTATTGACCGAGCTATACTTACAAGCGATCTGTGAAGGGTTATCGTACTGTTGATTGGTTGATATGGACACATAATATATCTCTGGTAAGGAGAGTTCAACTGTCGATCTTTAGTGAAGTGTCTGGCAGTTAACAGATGGTGGATCCCATGACTAAAGAGTTTAGTTATCACCTATCGTTGGAGCTTCGAGCTATAGATCCATAAGGTCCTCTTGGTAGCTTAATGGATTCAAGTTGAGGATCAGTTCTTGGTGTTGATTTGAAATGTTCAAATTGACAAGAGATAATTCAATTATATATGATATGATCGGCATGATGTATGAGATTCATCAAATGGATGTAAATGAGATTTACATTAAGTACCATAAAATAGAAAAGGAGCTATGGTTTATATATTTCATGAGATGAAATATTAAAACTATAGATTATTATTGGATAATTATCTCTTTTTCTCTAATAACCAATTGAGTGGGAGATTATTGGTAGTTTCATGGTAACCTTTAAAATAAAAGGAAAAATATTTTCCTAAATTTGGTAGTTGATGATTGAGAGTTTCTATTTTTGAAAAGTTCTCACAGTGGCTGTCAAGTAAACGAGATTTACTAAAGAACAATTGAAGAGAGACTAGATGATCGTGGTGTGTTTCTATACAATAGTCACTCAGCTAACCGATTAACTAAACGATCGTTCAACTTTTTTTAAACGATCGCATAACATTTGTTAAACAATTGGGCATCATCTTTACGATAACTTGTCATCTCCCACTTACTCAATCGTTTACATGATTGTTCCTCCGATTTCGTCCTCTAACCAAGTCAACACAGAGCCCACACTTCTAGATTCTCACACCGAGAATACCAAGGTAGCCATTGTGGTGGTGTTGTACTCAACTCGACATTGTCGAGATTACTTGGAGGCCATTCGTTGAGTTCGTGGTGTTCGTGTGGAGTTCGCTGTGTTTGTGATCTTGAAGATCACTGTGTTCGAGTTCTTTGTTGATCGTGTTGTGTTGCGGTCAAAGTGTTCGAGCGTTCGTGGTTTCCGTCTCGTTGTGAACGAGCATTCGTGATCAAGGGTGTTGGAGATGAGTCTTCAAAGGTATGTTAATTCTATCCTGCATAGCCTGTATGTTTCCGTTTCTTGACTGTAATTGTTAATGTTCATATACGAATGAAATTTGGAATGATCAGGATCAGATCATTTATAGCATTTTACAACACTTGTAACACCTACAAAGCGGGCCGTATTCGTAGTGTCACCAGGATAAGGTACCCAGCCTTATCCATCTAGTACAAACCATTTAGGTTATTATTTAAACAAGATCCATATGTATGTCTCTACATACTAGTTTAAATTACATAAGATAACCTAAGATTTTTAGTTTATTGGATTGAGTGTATGCTCATAAAATAGCAATTATTTTATTAATAACAACTTGTTTATAAAGAGTTTACAATCTACGAGAATATAAGAGATTTAGGACACCAATCCCAACAATCTTTTACTTGTCTTAATGCTTAGGGAGCCTAATGTACAATACAAATAAAGTAAAAGTATACAATAAAGTAGGGCATACACTATACCCCAGTTACATCTCCCAATTGGTCTAGACAATATGTCACATATCCCGTAGATCCAAACTTTTTAGATGACCCTCAAACACTTTAGCCGTGAGAGCCTTTGTAAATGGATCAACAACGTTGTGCTCCAAAGCAATCTTCATGACAGTCATGTCACCTTGATGCACAATCTCCCAAATCAAATGATATTTTTGCTCTATGTGCTTGTCTCTTTGGTGACTCCTAGATTCCTTAAAATTTGTCACAGCACCACTGTTATCACAATAAAGTGTGATGGGCAAAGATATATTTGGAACAACTTCGAAATCAGTAAGGAACTTCTTAAGCCAAACAACCTCTTTAGCAGCTTCACAAGCAGCTAGTATTCGACTTCCACAGTGGAGTCTACAATGCATCATTGCTTGATGCTTTGCCATACTATAGCTCCTCTATTAAGAGTAAACACTGACCCTGATATGGATTTTCGAGAATCCCAATCAGTTTAAAAGTCGGAGTCTGTGTATCCTGTAAGGATCAGATCTTTATCTTCATACACAAGCATATAGTCCCTCGTTCTTCGAAGATACTTGAGGATCATTTTGATCGCCGTCCAGTGATCTAATCCTGGTTTGGACTGATATCGACTGATAATCCCTACTGCATAACACATGTCAGGTTTGGTACATAACATTGCATACATAAGGCTGTCAACAGCCGATGCATAGGGAATTCATCTCATTTCCTCAACCTTTTGAGGAGTCTTAGGGCACTGTTTCTTAGACAATATAATTCCATGCCAGGTAATAAACCCTTCTTATAATTGTGCATTAGATATCTGATAAACGTCTTGTCAACATACAATGCCTGAGACAAGGCCAACCTTTTGTTTTTACGATCTCTAATAATCTGATAATCTAGATCTCTAGAACAAAATCTTTCATTTGGAATTAGGCGACCAACCATTTTTTTACATCAATAAAAAACCTACATCATTCCTAATGAGTAGGATATCGTCCACATACAGAACGAGAAAAGCTACTGAGTTGTTGATGATTTTCTTATAAACACAAGACTCATCAACATTCTGATCAAAGCCATAAGATTTTATCACAGTATCAAATCTTGTATTCCAAGATCTTTATATGCGTGTTTTAGTCGATAAATAGACCAATTAAGCTTGCAAACTTTTTGCTCTTGATCTTGTTCAATGAATCCTTCTGGTTGATTCATGTAGATGTTCTCTTCAAGATTACCATTCAAAAAGGTAGTCTTGACGTCCATTTGCCATATTTTATAGCCATAATATGTGGCTATGGACAAGAGAGTCCTGATAGACTTTAACATGACAACATGTGAGAGCTTTTTCATAGTTCACTCCTTCAACCTGGGTATAACCCTTTGTCACTAGTCTAGCTTTAAAGGTCTGTACCTTTCCATCTACACATCTTTTCCTCTTGTAGATCCATTTACAACTTATAGGTTTTACCCTATTAGGTTAATCTATAAGCTCCCATATAGAATTGAAGTACATGGACTCGATTCCTTAATTCATGGCTTTAATCCATTCATCTTTGTCAACATCTTCCATTACTTGTTTATAAGACAATGGATCCTCAATCCCATCATCAGTTATGATGTTTTGGGCTTTTGTTAAACTCATGTAGCGTACAGATGAGTTTATAACCCTCCCACATCGTCGAGGCAATCTCAACTCTTGAGATGGATGACTAGATGAACTAACATCAGCAACTCTTGTTGATGTTGAAGGAAATCAGACATGAGGATTTCCATGAGTAGCGGAATGATCGTTCCAAATTTCATTCGATATTGAACATACACAATTACAGTACAAAAAACGGAAACTAACAAGTCATGTACAATACAAAATTACAGCATGCTTATAGGTGAGATAAAGGGATAAAATATCATACCTTTGAAGAATCATTCCTCAAACTCCCTCGATCATGAACACTCATTCAGGCTCCAAGATACCAATACACAAACGCTCGAACACAACGACCACAACACAACACGATCAACAACAACCATCACACGAACACCGCAAACATAAAACGAACGGCCTCCAAAACCTTGAACTCAGTCGAGTTAAATGACGACACCACCACAATGGTTACCTTGGTATTCTCGGTGTGAGAATCCAGAAGTGTGGGCTCTGTGTGGACTTGGTTAGAGGAAGAGACTGGAGGAACAATAATCGTGTAGACGATTGAGCAAGTGGGAGATGAGAAGTATCAATCGTATAGACGAATGCTCAATCTTGTAGAGGAAGGAAACTTATCGTATAGATAATGTCCTGTGATCGTTTAGCTACAACTAGCTGAGTAAACTATCGTTTAGTCTTTGAATCAGCTATCATTTAGTGAAACAATTCCACTTGATAGAAATTCGTGAGTACTTTTCGAATTGAGTAACTCTCCTAAATTTAGGAAAATATTTTTTCTTTTATCTCACGGTTACTATGAAACCACCAATAATCTCCCATTTAATTGGTTATTATAGAAAAAGAGATAATTATCCAATAAATAATATTATTATAAATATATATGATAACCAACTTACCATATTATATTTATAACCTATAATTTTAATATTTCATCTCATGAAACATATAAACCATATTTCTTTTTCTATTTTATGGTACTTAATGTAAATCTCATTTATATTAATCCTCCACTTGATGTATCTCATACATCAAATCGATTATATCATATATAATCGAATTTTCTCTTGTCAATTTGAACATTTCAAATCAACACCAAGAAATGATTCTCAACTTGAATCCATTGAGCTACCAAGGGGACCTTATAGACTTGTAGCTTGAAGCTCCAACGGTACATGAATAACTGACTAAACTCTTTAGTCACGGGATCCACCATCCATTAACTGCCGAGCACTCCACTAAAGTCCGACAGCTGTATTCTCTTTACTACAGATATATTTTGTGTCCATATCAACCAATCAACAGTGTGATAACCCTTCACGGATCGCTCAAAATTACAGCTAGGCCAATATATCGTGATGCCCCTGTAGTTTCATCTAACTTCTTAAGTACCACTGATCCCTCTAATGAACATAAGTCATAGTCCTACTATGATTGAGTCCTCTTTTCCAAAGAGAAGTTGTGGTCACTGTGTTCAAGACTTGGAATCAGACCTTAAGGGAGCAATTTATCTACTTACCCCTCCTTGGGGAAGAAGTGAATTCTATCTTGTGTAACTGAGTTCCCAGCTCCCAAATCAAACAAATCCCCAAAAAGGTAAGCTTGTTGAGTTAGCAATCTAGCTATTCTCACCCATACCAATCAAAGGACCATCTTCAAAGGCAGGAGTTCCCAAAACACTTAGGATTAAGGTCATGTCACCTATGGTCGTTTAGGTGAGAAGTAAGTATCCAGTATCAATGGCGTTATATAAAGAGATGAATCATCTCGTAGTTCGGTCTTATACAAACTCCTTGTATAGGACACCCCCGCTCGCACATCTCCACATGAATAGTCAAGATCAACCATCTGTAGTAGTTCACAATACTTGCAAACCTCTACTAAGTGGGCTGTATCTGTAGTATCCCTCCTTAATCCTTATACTACAAACCTTTTTAGGTTATCACTTACGCCATGATCCACTTGTATATCTCATATACATGCTTAAGTTTATACAATAATCATGGAGCTTTTTTTATTGGATATAAGTAAATGAAAAATAAAATAACTCTTTTATTTTATTCATAATAATGTGTATAGTTTACAAACTACGAGATTCTGGAGAATTAGGCATCCAGTCCCAAAAATCTCCCACTTGTCCTAATGCCTCGGGAGACTAATGTACAATACATGAAAAATACAAGTACAATATATAAAAAACTAGGGCATACTCTATACCCTAATATCATCTACCACTTGCCCTAGACAAGATGTCGCATGTCCGTAGACCCAAACTCTCCAGATGACTCTCAAATACTTTAACCATTAGAGCCTTTGTAAACGGATCAGCAACGTTGTGATCCGACGCGATCTTTGTGACTATCACATCACCACGATGCATAATCTCTTTGACCAAGTGATATTTTTGTTTGATTTATTTGCCTCTACGATGACTACGAGGTTCCTTCAAATTTTCCACAGCCCTGCTGTTATCACAATAAAGAGTGATCGACAAATCCATATTTGAAACAACTTCCAAATCTGTAAGGAATTTTCTCAGCTAAACAACCTTGTTAGCTGCTTCACAAGCAGCTACTTATTCGGCTTTCATAGTGGAGTCTACGATGCATCCTTTCTTAATGTTTCACCACACTACAGCCCCTCTATTCAGAGTGAACACTGACCCCGATGTCGATTTATGAGAATCTCTATCAGTCTGAAAGTTAGAGTCTGTGTATCATGTAAGGATCAAATCCTTTTCTCCATACACGAGCATGCAGTCCCTCGTTCTCCAAAGATATTGAGGATCATTTTGATCGCTGTCCAGTGATCTAATCCTAGATTGGACTGATAACGACTGACAATCCCCACTGCATAGCAAATGTCGGGTCTGGTACACAATATTGCATACATTAAACTTCCAACAGTTAAAGCATAGGGAATCCGTCTCATCTCCTCAACCTCTTGAGGTGTCTTAAGACATTGATCCTTAGACAATACGATTCCATGCCTGAAGGGTACCAAACCCCTATTGGAATCCTGTATCCTGTACGTGATGAACATTTGATCGATGTATGATGCCTGAGACAAGGCTAACCTCTTATTCTTACGATCCCGAATGATTTAAATCCTTAGAACATACTGCGCCTCACCCAAATCTTTCATTTGGAACTACGCGGCTAGCCACTTCTGATATCATCCACATAAAGTACCATGAAAGCTATTGAGTTGTTGATGATCTTCTTGTAAACACAAGGCTTATCAATGTTCTGATCAAAGCCAAACGATTTGACCGCACTTTCAAATCTAATGTTCCACGATCTAGACGCTTGTTTCAGCCCATAAATGGACCTATTAAGCTTGCAAACTCTTTGCACTTGATCTAGAAATACAAACCCCTCTGGTTGAGCCATGTAGATGGTCTCCTCAAGATTACCATTAAGAAAGGCAGTCTTGACGTCCATTTGTCATATCTCATAATCATAAAATGTGGCTATGGACAGGAGTATCCTGATAGACTTAAGCATGACAAATGATGAGAAAGTTTCCTCATAGTCCACTCCCTTGACCTGGGTATAACCCTTTTCCACTAGTCTAGCCTTAAAGTTTTGCACTTTTCCATCTACTCCTCGTTTTTGCTTGTAGATCCACTTACACCCTATAGGTTTGACCCCATCAGGATTATCCAGAAGCTCCCAAACGTTATTGAAGTACATAGACTCCATCTTCTGGTTCATGGCTTTAATCCACCTATCTTTGTCAACATCCTCCATTGCTTGCTTAAAAAACAATGAATCCTTGACCCCATCATTAGAAATGACATTCTAAGCTTCAATTAAACCCATGTAGCGATCCGATGGGTTCATAACCCTCTTACTACGTCGAGGCAGTCTCAACTCTTGAGCTGGTTGACTAGATGTACCGACCTCAACAACACTTGTTGATCTGTCAGTCTGTTCAACAACTCTTGTTGAACCTCAAGATTCTCAGAATCACTAGAAATCTCACGTAAAACAAGCTTACTTGTGGTTTATGATCTCGGATGTGGTCTTTTCCCAAGAAGATAGCATTTGTAGAAACAAACACTTTCTTCTCACTCAAATCATAGAAGTATCTACCCCTCGTTTCCCTGGGATGGCCTACAAAGAGGCAAAATTTCGAATGCGGTTCCAACTTCTTCAGGTTAGTCACAAGCATGTGGGTCGGACACCCTCAAATCCTAAAGTGGCATAAACTACCTTTACGGCCTCTCTACAACTCATAACTCATCATAGATCGAACCAAGTCCAACAAGGTTCTCTTTCTCCTTTCTGATATTGAAAGAAATCGAACATGAGGATTTTCATGAGTAGTGGAAAGATCATTCCAAATTACAATCGTATATGAACTTTACAATTACAATCACAAACAGAAACATACGGTTATGAAAAAAATACATAAATTACAGAATGCTATACAAATGATCAAGGACAAACGCTACACACTTTTGCAGACTCATCGCCAAGCTCTTTGATCATGAACACTCGATCATAGCAACACCTGAACACTTGTCTAACACGACCGCTACACTGCACAAACATCGTGCACTCGAACTCAACAATCCCCTAGGTCATGAACATCCCGAACAACACGAACGGCCTCTACAGAACATCAACAGTGTCGAGTTGAGTATGACACCACCAAGAAGGCACCTTGGTATTCTCGGTGTGAGAATCCAGAGGGTGGGCTCTGTGAGGACTTGGTTTGAGGCAGAAGACTGAAGGAAACACAATCGTGTAAACGATTGAGCAAGTGGGAGATGGAAGAACCTATCGTATAGGTCTATGCCCAATTGTTTAGGAAAAGATAAACGATTGTCTAGCAAATGCAATCGTTTAGCTCATCGCTTAGTTGAGCGTCTGTTGCCTACTAACACTCCATGATCATTTACCTTACTTCAAGTTGTCGCTTAGTAAAACTCATTTACTTGATAACTTCTGTGAGAATATTTCCAAGAGAGGAAATCTGAAAACAACAATTTTCAACCTTACTAAAATTAGGAAAATATTTTTCCTTTTATCTCACGGTTACCATGAAACCACTAATAACCTCTCACTCAATTGGTTATTAGAGAAAAAGAGTTAATTATCCAATAATTAAGATTATTATAAATATAAATGATAACTGACTTACCATATTATATTTATAACTTATAGTTTTAATATTTCATCTCATGAAACATATAAACCATAGCTCTTATTGTATTCCATGGTACTTAATATAAATCTCATTTACATTAATCGTCCACTAGATGTATCTCATATATCATACCGATCATATCATATATAATCAAATTACCTCTTGTCAATTTGAACATTTCAAATCAACACCAAGAACTCATCCTCAACTGAATTCATTGAGCTACCAAGGAGACCTTATGAACTTGTAGCTCGAAGCTCCAATGATACGTGAATAACTAACTAAACTCTTTAGTCACGAGATCCACTTTCCGTTAACTGCTAGGCACTCCACTAAAGACTGACAGCTGAACTCTCTTTACCACAGATATATTATGTATCCATCTTAACCAATCAACAATACGACGACCCTTCATAGATCGCTCGTAAGTACAACTCGGTCAATAACCGTTATGCCACTGTAGTTACATATAACTCCTTAAGTACCACTGATCCATCTAATGAACATAAGTTATAGTTCTACTATAACTGAGTCTTCTCTTCCAAAGAGAAGCTATAGCCACTATGTTCAAGCCTCGAAATCAGCCCTTAAGGGAGCAATCTCTCTACTTATCCATGCTTCGAGAAAGGAGTGAATTCCATCTTGTGTATTGAGTTTCCAGCTCCCATATCAGACAAGTTCCGAAAAAGGTAGGCATGTTGAGTTGGCAATCTGGCTACTCTCACCCATACTAATCAAAGGACCGCCTTCAAAGGTAGAAGTTCCCAAAACACTCAGGATTGAGGTCGTTTCACCTATAGTCGTTTAGGTGAGATGTAAGTCTTTAGTATCAACAACGTTATATACAGAGTCTACGTGGTCTGGTCTTATACAAAGTTTGTATAGGACACCCCCGCTCACACGTCTCCACATGAATGGTCAAGATCTATCATTTGTAGTAGTTTGCAACACGTGCAAACCTCTACAAAGCGAACTGTATCCGTAGTGTCACAAGGATCAGGTATCCCACCTTAGTCCTTATACTACAGACCTATTTCGGTTATCACTTAAGGCATGATCCACTTGTATATCACATATACATGCTTAAGTTTACATGAGATAACCATGGAGCTTTGTTTATTGGATATGAGTAAATGCCAAAATGAAATAACAGTTATTTTATTCATAAAACACTGTGTATAATTACAAACAACAAGACTCTAGGAGAATTATGACACTAATATCAACAGATACACCATTCTGCGGAGGTGTACCTGGGGCCGAGATTTGGGACGTAATTCCATGTTCTATCATATAGTTCTGGAATTGTAGGTCCATATACTCTCCACCACGATCAGATCTTAGTGTTTTCATATTCTTACCTAACAAGTTTTCAACTTCAGCCTTATACTCCTTGAACTTGTCAAGGGCTTTAAACTTACGTTGCATTAGGTATAGATACCCGTACCTTGAATAATCATCTATGAAAGAGATGAAATATTTATAACCACCTCGAGCCCTAACACTCATTGGACCACAGAGGTCTGAATGTACAAGCTTCAAGGCTTCCTAGGCTCTATAACCTTTTCCAGTAAAAGGTCATTTGGTCATCTTGCCTTTGAGGCATGATTCATACACCGACAAAGAGTTTTCTTCTAAACTCTTTAGAACTCCAAATTTCACCAACTGCCCAATCCTATTGAGGTTGATGTGACCTAACCTTAGATGCCAAAGATGGGCGTTTTTCTTTGGAGAAACCTTTGGTCTTTTAGCTGTTGTCGCTGTACTGAACATTTCAATATTAAACAAGGCTTTTATGACTAACGACCTTAGTACATATAAGTTATTTTCCATTGAACCAAAACCAATCTCCATTCCATTCTTGAAAATAAAAACTTTACTCCCAGAAAACGAGACGGTATAACCTTGTTCAATGAAACAAGAAATCCAGATTAAGTTCCTCTTGATATGAGGAATTACAAAAACATTATCCAGTAACATATAACGTTTCTTGTCGAAAACAACTTTAGCCTGCCTACAGCAACAACTAAAACAACCTCACCAGTACCAACTAGAAGAGTCATCTCTTCTTGTGGCAACGTTTACCAGGAATTAAATCCTTGATAAGAGCAACTGACGTGATTAATAGCACCCGAATCAAGGATCCAGGCAGAATCACCATTCTCTACCAAACACGTCTCCAAGACTAATAAATCATATTTACTATCTTTAGACTTCCTCCTCTTTTGGAGAGTAGTGATATCAGCATCAGAATTTAAATAAGCTCCAAGTTCCATGTCAGAGAACACTTCTCATTTATGAACTTCAGCAGAGTTAGTAACACTTGCTTTCTCTTCCTGGATTTTAACTTGGGAACTGACACTACTAGTTTTTTCATCCATCCCTTTGTGCTCGAAAAGTGAGAACTGACTTTCAAACAAATCTTGTAACGAGTCCATGATCTTACATGCAATGATCATGTTCTCAACCCTTTTGGCCTAGGCATCAGGTATGCTAGCCAAAATATGAAGTTGGGCCAATGAATTAGCCTTCATCAACACCTCATATGCATTACAAACACTTCGCGGTGCATCAAGGGTCGGAACTTGAGGACACTCCTCATCCATAAACTTGAGGTTGTTTACCACGAAATACATTTTACTTAACTCTTTCCATTGTATGAAATCGGTCGAACTAGAGGCATTTAACGAAAAATCAAACATGTTGCTGAAAACAAAAAGACATTGACCTATGTTAGGTTTTAAGCAAATACTCCTTGAAAAAACATACAACATCCAATACGGTTTACAAAACTTACACGAACCCCATGTGACATATAATTTCACAATGACGCTTCAAAGATTTAGGACAAAAGCTGCCGAAGGGTGGTCAATTTATCCCTCATCTGAATTGAGATATTCTCAACTAGCCATTAATATCAGAACAACTCTTGTTCCTATAACGACTAGTCATCATTGATTTGGCAGAGAAATCACTAACTTACTTAACAATTTCCCATAAGTGTGACCTGTCATTTTAGATTTTAGACCCTAAAGTTTCGCCCCAAGCAGCCAATCTCTATGTTATGAAGGGAATTTGTTACTAACGACCTTAGAACATAAAAATTATTTTTCAGTTTTGCTGAACAAATCTCATCACCATCTTTCAGAAGAAACACTTTATTCATCGAAAAGTTGAGAGTATATTTACATTCAATCAAACACTTTACATAAATTAAGTTCTGCTTTAACTCAGGAACAACATATACATCATTCAAAATGATAAATTTATTTTATAAAGTCAACTGGAACCTTCCCACTGTTAAAGTTAAGACAACATGCCCGATACCTACTCGCATCGTCATTTCACCAGCCTTAAGCTGCCATCAGGATCTAATCCCCTAAAAAGAAGAACAAACATGATTAGTGGCCCCAGAGTCTATAATCCAGGCAGAATCATCATTCTCCACTAAACAAGTTTCCAAAATTAGTAAATCATATTTACCTTGATTTGCCTTGGCCTTAGCCTTCTTCTTCTCCTTTAACCACCGAGGACAGTTCCACTTACAGTGCCCATCCTGGTTGCAATAGAAACATTTTCGTTTTTCAACCGGCGTTGGTCACTTATCCCGTTGTGTGGTAGGTCGTGGGTTAGCCCATGTCTTCCCCTTTTCCTTATTACCCTTATTCTTCTTCCACTTAGTAGTGTTAGAAGTAGAAGGTGCAGACTTAGTTCCTGAGGTCGAACCTCGATGGAACTTCTTTCATGATGAAGCAACATTTTCCTTGTCAACCTTCTTCTCCTTGTTTTTCAAGAAGGATTGGAATGTCTGCAACTCGTTGAGGAGAGTTATAAGGGTATAATCAACTTTGCTCAGCACAACATTGCTGACAAAGTGTAGGAAGCTTTCTAGCAACGTGTGCAGAATAAAGCTAATCTGGCTACCCTCATCAATATGGGCCCTATTCATCTCTGCCACATTGAATGGACCATCATGTTCAATACATATTCTCAAACAGATGTATCCTCCTTCATTTTGGAGTTGAGATGCATTTCAGAGCTTCGTGCTTGAGCTGTCCAAACAGTTGTCCGAACATTCCCCATAAGAACTCCATGATCTCATGCACAGAGACCATAGGCTCATGCTTCTTGGCCAAAACGTCGTTTAGGCTGGTATTAATCGTGTTTTTCCAACTAGCGTAATTTTCGTAAGTTGGAATAGAAGGACACTCCTTCGTAAGAACAAACCTCAGGTCATCGATGATAAGAATGGTATTAATCGTGTTTTTCCAACTAGCGTAATTTTCGCCAGTCAGTTTATCGACACTTAATAAAGCTAACATGACTGTTGCCATTTTAAAGTTGCTGAAAAACATGAACAAACTTAATAAGTCTATACATTACCATTTTTAACACAAATTTTAGTTTTAGCAAAATAGTTCTAATATACCTTAAGTGAAATTACATCTATTTTGCAATGATGCCCCAACAAGGCAGGACAAAAGTCACCAGTAGGGTGATCAAGTGTCTCTTCACTGATATGAGACATTCTCAACCATTAGACAGAAACAACTCTTGTAACTAACTCTAACAGTCACAATTTTTGGTCCAAAACTGTTAACCTTTAACAATTCTACATAAGTGTAACCCCTCATTTTAGGCCCTAGAGTCCCACCTAATGCACCCACCGTAGGAAAAAGTAGATTAGGACAAGAGACTAAAGCGGCCTTATCCTATACAGAAGACCAGATAAAGAGTCGTGCAAAACTGTCATCCTTTAGTAGGCACTCCTAGGGTGCCTCGAGGTGATGCATAAAATGTTATCCAACCTAATGAGAGAGACCGTAGGATATGTTATTACACGTTCTGCTCCCACTTACTATGAACATTCTCTCCATTCACCTTGGTATTGACCTACCCAAACACCATCCTTTAGGGGGACACTCCCAGAGTGCCTTGAGGCCGATGATAGATCTCACAGTGTGAACATTATGAAGAAACATGAAAAAGCGTAAGTGGAGTATCATATACCCCAAGTACCTCCCACTAAATGTTCTACCTAGGGATTCATTAACTTAGGCAATCCGACTACAAATTTTATCTAAGTGTGAGTTTAATTTTCTAAAAAAAACTCTTGCTTTTGATAATCAAACAAGTTCGAATTAAGTCCCATTAAACATTTTAACGGACTATCATCAAATTTGCATGCATGCAAAAAATCTATCTAATTCACCTTTCCAGGTAGGTTCCTAGGTAAGGGTGTTCCGTTTTCGTCAGCTTAAGTCCCCCAACCTAGATAGAACCCGCCTTAGACAAAAGGTCCCTTATGATAGATTTGGTACATATTTAATCTTTTATTAGTCAATTTAATCCTATTAAATTGATTAAAAGATTAGCTTAGATTTCTAATCTCATTAGAACCGTGATCTTAGGTCTATCTCCATCAAATTTTAAAACTTTTTTAAAACATGATTCAAGCCTAAGTGTGCATGCATGTCTTTCTTATTGATTTTAGTTTTAATTTCCATTATAACACTTATAAAAGAAAATAACCAAAATCATTCACATTGCTAAGCTAGACTAGGTATTTATAACTCTTATAAATTTAACCTATGTGTCATGCTTCATGCAGTGTCCATTCATTACTATATATGTCTTATGTAAATAGTAATGAACTAAGCATATATGCTTCCATACATCCTTATACTATAACATTTATAATATAAAGATGATGCATGAATATGCTTAATGCATGTATAAATATAACTCTTATATTATATGATATATGAGCATGCTCTTAAAGTAATTTAATCATGCAAACTACTATATCATAACTCTTACAATATAGAGATGATGCATGACAAATGCATAACCTATGGTGGGATTTAAAACTATATGGCATACTATATGACATATAATTTAAACATACATCTCATGTACACTCACAAAAGTTAATGGACTGGGATGATTTGCCTAAAAAATCGGAAATAAAAAACTATCTATTACATAAACTATCAAGTAATCGGTTCAAACAGGCGAATTGGGTCTTGAACCGTCCGGGCAAAGCCTCGCTTCCTGATCGTGTAAATTTTCCTTGTGATCGTCTAGTTAAGTTGGTCGAGTAACCACAATCGTGTAGCAATGATCAAGTGCCTTTGACTATACGATGAAGCATGAAGGCCACTCGATCGTGCAGCGCACCGAGTATTAACATTTGCCTAGATGATCGAGTAGAGAAAACTATGCGATGAAGCATGATCGTCTAGACAATCGAGGAGCAAACACTATGTAACATTTACCGAATGATCGTTCAACCAATGACTATGCGATGAAGCATGTTGGCCTATACGATCGTTTAATGCATGTGGTACCATGCAACGAGTATCCCATACTCAACGATCCTTTACCTCCATCATTTACACGATTGAGTAGCCAACACAAACCGATTGAGTAAACACTTTACTCGTTTGTTTAGCATCAGCCATATGATCATTTAGTAAATGTTACACGATTAAGTTAGAACTTTTTTACTCGATCGTTTAGCCAAATCTAAATGATCGTTCAACCTGGGCTACATGATCTGACCAACTCTTGGTCTTCTTTTTTCTCGAAGTAAACTGCATCTTCATGCCTTGAATCTTCATCACGAGCAACTCTTACAGACTCAAAACTCTTTGAATTACAGACTCGATAGCAAGTTAATATGCCAAAAAATACAGGGGTCCTTACAATTAACTTTGAAATGTAAATGAAAGCAATAACCAGAGGCAATCATCCCATAAATTCCATTAACCCACATTCACAAATACATTTAACACTTAAACATAATGTAGACATGCTTAAAGCCCACCAATAATGTAAATGCAATGCAATTCAATACATCAATGAATTTGGAATATCAAAACAACCTGACTCTAATACTAATTGAAGGATCTCTTATTCAAGAGAACCAGTGAGTGTAAGCAAGATCTTTCCAAGCCCATTGTGAAAGAATAAACGCATTCACAAACATACAAGAACAGTTATGTATCTTAAAGAAAATTATAGCATGCTTTCTTAACTAAATACAAAGAGAATCAAGAGACATACCTTTGAAGAACTCTTCTTCACGTATTCCCTCGATCTACACTAGTTCGGCATCCCAGCAAAGTCTACATGATCACGAACGCAATGAACACCAATGTAATCACGAACAATCTAATCCTTGAACGACAACCCTCGACACTACCACTCGGTTACCTTGGTATTCTCGAAGTGAGAATCCAGGAGGTATAGGCTCTGTGTGAATTTGGTAGAGGGAAGGAGGAAATATACGATTGAACTACACGATTGAGTAAGTGGCAGAAAGGTTTAGTCTATCGTATAGACAGTGTGTACTCGATCGTCTAGCAAAATCTCACTCGATCGTTTAGTCCCTCGAAAGGGCTATCGTATAGTCTCTTGTGAGTGATCGATTAGTAATGCAAGAATGAAACAATTAACCTCAAAAAATGAAAACTCTTTTCATTTATTATTCAGTTATTAAAACTGAAAATAACTTCCCACTTGCACTTAATGGAGAAAAGAAATAACCAACTAAAACAATTATCTTATAATTTTTTTTTTTTATAAATAAATATAATAACTAACTTATCATATTATATTTATAACCTATAGTTTTAGTATCATATCATATATAATATTTAAACTATAGTTCTTTTCTCCTTTATCTAATATAAATCATATTTATATTAATTCCTCCAATTAATGTATCTAATACATCAAATCAATTATATCACATATAATTGAACCAATTTAATTATATCATATATAATCAAATTCGCTCTTGTTAATTTGAACACTTCAAACAAACCCAAAATCTGATTCTCAACTTGAATCTATTGAGCTACCAAAGGGACCTTATGGACCTGTAGCTTGAAGCTCCAATAGTACGTGAATAACTAACTAAACTCTTTAATCACGATATCCACCATCTGTTAACTGTCGGATACTCCACTAAAGACCGACAATTGCACTCTTCTCACTATAAATATATTTTTGTATCCATTGGATATAACCAATCAACAATACAATAACCCTTCACAGATCGCTCGTAAGTACAGTTGGGCCAATTTACCGTTTTGCCCCTATAATTACATTTAACTCCTTAAGTACCACTGATTCCTCTAATGAACAATACATCATAGTCCTACTATGAGTGAACACTTCTCGAGCCATGAGAAAGTGTGTGGCGCCACATTGTTCAAGCCACGGAATCAACCCTTGAGGGAGCAATCTATCTACTTACCCCTGCTTCGGAAAAAGAGTGAATTCCATCTTGTGTAGCTGAGTCTCCAGCTCCTCAATCAGACGAATCCTCAAAGTGGTAAGTTTGAGTCAGCAATCTGGCCACTCGCAACGATGCAAATCAAAGAACCGCCCTTATAGGCAGGAGTTCCCAACTCACTCAGGATTAAGGTCATGTTACATAGGTCATCCTAGTGAAATGAAAGTCTTTGTCATAAACGGTGTTATATAACGAGACTAAATATTTCATGGTCCGATCTTATATAAATTTCTTTGTATAGTTGCATCTCTCCACATGAATGATCAGGATCAGACCATCTATTGCACTTTACAACACTTATAACATCTACAAAGCGAGTCGTATTCGTAGTGTCACAAGGATAAGGTTTCCCTCCTTTATCCATATACTACAGACCATTTAGGTTATGACTTAAGGCATGATCCACTTGTATGTCTCCACATACATGCTTAAGTTACAACGATACCAAGGATCTTAGTTTATTGATTTTTGGTTAATGCAATTAAAATATCCCATATTTCGTAGACAACAGTGAAGAAAATATCTCATATTATTACATCACAAATGTTTGTTCAAACACGTGTTTACAAACTACAGGACCCTACGAGATTTAGGGCATCAATCCCAATACTAAGGAATACCCATATTTTAGAGGGAGTGAGATAGAATGTGTGGGTACATTGGACATCTCATACATGTATACCATCGCCGTTCGGACGGGGTGTGGCGAACATGTGTGTGATTATTTTTTAATAAAATTATTTTTAAATTTTATTATTTAATTCTTATTATGATCTTCCACCCACATAGCCCACGTCAACTTCTACACACACGTTCTGTGGCTAGACGCGTCTTCCTCCCCGATAGTTTCACACTGCAGTTGGCCTTCGAGGCCTATAAAAAGTGTCAGCCTTCCATCATTTCTTACAACTCATTTTCCACTCACATATCCAATCCCTCTCCATTCCTTCCTCTATTTCCATCTGTTTTCCGAGCATATCATATTGAAAGGTGTGAGTTCTTCGATCGGATATTGTGCATCTTTGATCGAGACAATTTTATACTTCTGGATTGTTTTATCCTGGGGACAACGTGATAATATTGTTGAACTGCTTGCACACTTGGGCAAGGCCGCGAAACGTCTTAAAGAGAGCGAGATCTGCGACTCAGCCTGTAACAAGTTTCTGTTTTGCAGGTTTCACATTTCTGACGACTGTCGTTCGTTACTGTTCGTTGCCATCAAGTTTCACCGTCGGAGGTAGCCGGTTCCAACAATATTATAAACCCATTCCATCACAGTCCCTAAATGTTCAGGGGGGAAAATACATAACTATAAGAGCTATTTTCAAATAAAGAAAAATTAACCAAATATAGTAAAATGTCACTAACTATTAATAATAGACCACGATGGTATTAGAAATACAACCAAATCCCACATTGGTTAAATAAGGAGATGGTCATAGATTTATAAGAGAGGACAACTATCTTCATTGGTCATTGTCCCTATCAAATAGATATTTATCAACAATTTTATCATTTAAAATAATTATCCTAACTATAAATTAAAGTTTGAATCCTATAATACGTTATTTAATTAAATTTCTACTTAACCCAAAAGTTAAATTAGTATATTCTCATCACACCTTATCAGACATCAAACTATTCAACAAACGATTTTCATGAGATCACTTATTGGATCTTTCAAGCATTATATATAAAATCTCTGGCAATAAAAAGGGACAACTAATTATGAATGTTATTTTTCAGAGATGTTCAGAAATGTTTCATATCTTCATTATTATTATAACTTCCATCGAACAAGGGAAAGCTAGCTATGACTTTATCATTACTGAATTAACTATCCCCAAGTTTGTAATTCCCACTAAGAACATTAACAAAGAAAAAAGGGCACAAAAATGAGCTCTTGATTTGGACACATCGAGGTTTGCTGCCACACATAACATGGCAATTCAAAAACCAAAACATTTATAGTTTCTGTTTGATTCTCTCTGTCACATAAAGACAAGAACCTATGAAGATTCAGACAAAATCCAAGCTGACTTTCAGCTACACATGAGACTGAACTACTCCAAACATAAGATGAATAACAATAGATCTGTCGTCTATCAGCCTAAAAGTTATTATTTTTTTTCTTTTTAGAAACAAGATACTTTATTCTGAGACGTATGTGCATGTGAGAAACATACAACCCGAAAAGAGATGGATTTAAACGTACAAGCGAGCGTTAATTAAAGGAAAGCTTGCCAATAATAAAAAGCAATAGATGCTACATCATATATAAATACGAAAAAAAAATTAGATAATTAAATTAATTCAAGTTTAAGATATACCGATTAAGTTATCTATTAGGAACAACAATCTTCACAATGATATAATAATATGATTTCACCTAAAAAAGCTCACGTCTCATAATATACTTATGATCTTCCTCTTTTCTAACTAAATATCGCCAATATTTTAGGGGTTGACTATCTAGCATCTACCATAAATGCTATTCTCTAATATAAAATTTAAAAGCATCAATTAGTAACTAGGAATATGAATAAAAATACTTAATTATAATAAGATTTATACCTTTATCTAGGAAATGAAAATGGTGTATTTATTAATTGAAATATTTTTAAAAATTTTCTTGATTTACAACTTTACCGTCTCATATTTCATCGATACATCTATAAATTTGAGATTGTTCAAATTAGGTGAAATTATTTATATGAACCTCATCAAATTTTTAGATATATATTATTTAGTTATCTAGAAATGTAAATAGTTCATTCTAGAAACGGAGCAAAGAAAATTCTTAAATTTGACCCTACTTTACGTTTCTTCAAATTTAAAAATAAGAAACAAAAATAATTATCAAATAAACACGTTTCTTAAAAAAGGAACAAATGAAAACAAAAAATACAAAAAACGAAAACGTTTCCAAAACGGTCTATGATTATTAATTTCTTTGTCTCATATCCATTCGTTGACTAAAAAGTATTTGCCACATTCTACTAATCTTCTCGAATAATATTTTTTATGATAGAAACGGGCTTTTAATATTTCTCAAGAAGAATAAGATAATGAAAAACCCTAAAAAGAAGAAAGGAAGTGAGTGATAGGGATAACCCAAAATATTGAGCAAAATGATAGTGAGGAGGAAAGGCATCGAGGAGTGTCAGTGTTAAGCGAAGAATTGGGGTTAGTTTGCTGCAAAATGTACAAAAGTAACTTCACATTTTCACTTTGCGTGTGCCTTTTGTACTTTTTTTTTTTTTTTTTAATAATGATTTTGAGATATACATATATATATATATGAAAATTAGAAAATACAATAATTTACATGAAAAACTCTAAACTAGAGAAAAATCACGATCCACTGAAAGAAATCCACAACATAAAAATTGTTACACATCTATACAAAGTAATTATCTCTTCAATTCCACTTACAAAAGTACTCTCTCAAATTTTTTATAACATTCACAACCTTTTCTCACTCTCAAATTAGAGAATACAAAAAAGAATTTAACTAGAATTAACACATTCAAATTAAAGTGTATTTAACTAAGATGATTTGTAACCATAGACATATACTCATTTTGTAGTGTTGGAACCTATCACTTCATTATACCTTTCCGATGGGACAATCACTATTCTAATCTTTTGTCAAAAATCCAACATAACTTGTCTCACATGTTTCTCTATTCCATGGTTGTCTTCACCAAATAATAATAATAATAATAATTAATAAATTAATAAATAAAAAGAGACTTCCTCAAGGATTTTTTTGTTTTTACAAAATCTTAACGTTTGTTTTTTTTAACATGATACTAAAAAAAAGGGTAGGATCAATAGGCCCATCGAAACATCTCAACTAGGTCGACAATTTCGTAGTGCCCTATGAAGATTGTGAAAATTCAAATTTTAAAAAGATTAGATGTACCATTATTCTATAATCTTTTGTCTCTCAAAAAAAAAAAATAGAAAGAAAATCCAATCTTGAAATCTAGTAACAATTATCGTTCCAAATCTCATCGTACAAAACTGTAATAATTTGAAGATCCATAACTGTTATGTAAAGGAAAAAAACACATAACAAACGACCCAACAATATAATAAGTTAGTAGCAAAAAATACATCCAAAGATAAAAAATGGTATAAAAACAACTTGATTAAAATAAAAAATAAAAAAAAAATTGGAGTCACCTAGGCCCGGTTTTGTAATTATTTTGTTTTTTGTTTTTTATTTTTGAAAATTAAGCTTATTTCCTTTCTATTTCTTATAATGATTTGCATTTTGTTAATGTCCGATGGTTGAATTCTGAATCAAATACCAAAAACAATAATAAGAACTTAAAAGCTTTTTTTTTTAATTTTTAAAATTTGGCTTGATTTTTTAAACCATTGGTAAAAAATAAATAACAAGGAAAAAAATTGAAGGTGAAAATAGTATTTGTAGGCTTAATTTTAAAAAAACAAAAATATAAAATTAAATGGTTATCAAATGATATCTTAATTAATCAAATTAAAAAAAAAAAAAAAAAAAAAAAAAAAAAAAAAAAACTAGCAATTGAGAGTTGGAACTACAATTGGAAAAAAGAAAGAAAAGAGAAAATTATGCCGCTAAGATAAAACTACCTAAAAATCATATTCGAAAAATCTATAAAATCTTTATAATTCAAATAAAACGTGATATCTACAATCTATAATCCTTAAAATAGTATGTAAATATAAACTTTAAAAAAAAAAAGAAGATAATGATATCTAAAAGTAAAAGATTTTAAAATAAAACCTAAGATAAAAAAAAAAATAAATATAATTTAAAAGATTAAAAAAAAAAAGAAAAAGAAAAAGAAAAAGATGGAATTACATTATCCCTGAAAAATAAATGGTAAATATGAACAATCCACGACAAGGGTAAAAAAAGGGAAATTAAATGCATTGGCTAGGTCTATGTAAACTGGCGCCAAAACAAAAAATTGGTTAGCTTTGAAAGAATTGCACGGACCGACACTTATAGTGGTTAAAATGAAAATTAACCCCAAGTTTGAAAAACTAATCAGTTTTAACTCATTGTTTTTTTTACCATCATAAGAAATTATCACTTTAGCCTTAAATGCACTTATTCCTTTTCTTCTTCGTTTTGTAATTTCTTTTAAAATCTAATCTCTCTCATCAATTTTTTTTTTTTAGATTTGTGTTTTATTGATTCGTCTTCCTTCCACATCCTCCCTTCACCTATGAACATTTTTTTCCTTCCACATTCCCCTTATTTTTTTTGAGAAATAAATTTGTTTAATAAGAAACGAGAATAGTTATTAAACAAATTTGTAGAAAATACTATAGAATGTGTTGGATCATTACATTTGAAATATTTCTAAAAATGGTGCAAATTTGTAGACTAAAAAAATAGTTTCTTTCAAATCCGTTTTCATTTGCTATTTATATTTAATGTTTTATTTTAATAATCAAACTTGATGATTGACTTTTTGGTATTAAGTTACTCATGAATTTGATACTTTTAAGTTTTGGGTACGAAACTTAACCTTATAATTCTTATGAAAAAAATTAAAGAAGCAAAAACTGGATAAATGAAAGAAAATAAAAAAGAAACAAAATCTGGAAGCAAAAATCGAAGAAAGAAAAGAAAATAAAAAATAAAAAGAAAGTGAAGAAGCAACTGGAGAAAGGAAAGAAATTAAAGAAATAAGAAAAGGAAATAAGCAAAAATTGAAGAAAATAAATAAAAAAAAAAAAAGAAAAGAAAAAAAAGAAAGGGAAGAACAAGATGTGCAATAAGACAAGATAAGGAAAGGCAAAATTAGAAATTAAAAAAATTAAAAAGTTAACTAGTCAACACTTTCATTACAAATATTTTAAAGAAGTAATATATTTTTAGATTGTTCCCCTTATTTGACTATTTATTTCAAATATTTTTTTTTATCTTTGTATTTTACTAATTCGTCTTCCTTCCACATCCCCTTTACATATGTGCACTTTTTTCCTTCCTTCTTCATTCTATAATTTTTTTTCCCATCTTCTTTGTTTACAAGTTTTTTCTCTTCCTTTTTCACTATGCAATTTTTTTCTCTCCCTTCTTCATTTTGCAATTTTTTTTTTCAAATAAAAAATTGCAGTTATGCCTGATAGAGAACAAGAGAAAGAAGTGAGAAGTGGAAGGAACAATCTAAACAAAAGAAAAAAAGTCAAAGAAAAAAATTGGAGTTGTGTTTGATGAATAACAAGAGGAAGCGAGAGGAAGAAACGAGAGTCAGACCCTCGGACAAGTTTTTGTTGGGTTTTATGCCCTAAAACTCATAAATAGTAAGTGTTATTAATGTTTATTACAATAATTAATTATTGCTTATCTTGTATTTATCTTGCCTAAATAACTATAATCCAATAAACTAACATCCTAAACTGTTTTATGAGTCTTGAACTTTATGTGGAGACATACGGGAATCAATGTTCAAGATACAGCCTAAAAATTCTATAGTATATGGATAAGATTGGGTACCTTATCTTGGTGACACTATGGATACGACACATTTTGTATTTGATTCAAATGTAATGATCCAACACATTTGTGTAGGGGACATGTGAGTAAGGGTATCCTATGCAATGAGTTTCCATAAGACCGAACCACAAAATAGTAACCTCTAGATGTAACTTCATTGACTATTTAGGTTTCTATTTCACTAGGATGACGTAGGCAACTTAGTCTTAATCTTGAGTAGATTATGGATTCCTGTTCACTACAGATTGTTCTTTGATTTATATGGGTGAGAATGACCAGTTCGTCAACGCAATAAGCCTACCACTTTGGGGATAAGATCGAGTGGGGAGCTGGGAACATTAATTTCATGAGATGAAATTCACTCCTTCCCAACTTTAGGGTAAGTAGATGAGTGTTTTCTTGAGTGGTGTCTTCGGGACTTGAACAAAGAGCCCTACCCTCTCATTGGCCCGAGAGGGATTTCTGTTTAATGGTTGGACTATAAACAGGTTGCTCATTAGAGGAGCACTGATACTTAAGGATACAGAGGTAACTTAGGGTAAAACAGTAATTTGACCCAATTGGTGTTACGAACATTCGTGAAGGACTAACTTGTTGTCATTGGTCAATATCTGTAGACACAGAAATATGTCTGCAATGAGAAGAGTGGAACTGTGCGTCTGTACTGGAGTGTACCCATTGTTAACAAATATTGATTAACTTGGTTAATGAGTTTAGCCAATTAATCTCATATCGTTAGAGCTTCTAATATGTATGCCCATTAGGTCTCACTAGTAGCTCATAAAGGGTATTGAAGTAATTAAAGTAATTTGAAATATTCAAATTTACTGAGGGAAAGAATATAATGTATGGTGATATATTATAATATAAAATTTATATTTTAATTGGACTTTATAATATAGATTTATTTTGATTTTGATTCAAAAATTAATTTATGGAAGAATTAAATATTTGAAGGAATTCAAATATTAAATTTAATATAAATATAATTCATATTAAAACTATAGATTAAAAAATTAATGCACATTAGATGCACATTAAAATTATAGGTAATATGAGAGAAAACATAATTGAATATGGTTCAATTATAAGGTTAAATTAAATATGTGATATTTAATTTAATGATTAATTACTTGGAGAATTATTTAATTATTTAATTAAATTAAATTAATTGAATTAAAACTGTAGGTTATGAAAAAATGATGTATTAGAATATGATTCTAATGCACATTTAATTAAATATGATATATTTATTTATTATTAATTAATAATTATTTGATTTAATTTATTTTTAAAATTAAATGAATTTATTGTTATTTAATTAAATGAATTTATTGTTATTTAATTAAATAAATTAAATTTGATTTAATTTATTGGTTAAATGAATAACGAATGTAAAAAAAAAATTATTATAACAAATTTCCAACATGAAAATTATATGAGAATGGTAGAGATCTCCTCAACTTCCTCTTCTCTCTGGTCAGTTCTCTCTAGAAAGAAAAAGTGGTACCAAGAATTTTCTCTCTTAGCCTTTGGTTTTATGAGATTTTTTCTGGGTAGAAAATTCACTCCAAGGATCACACCTCCTTCTACCTCACTAGCACAAGAACAATAGGATAATATAAACTATTTTGATGGTGTTCACTTAATTTGCAGTAGATGAATCAAGATTGTAGATCTTGGATTTTAAATTTCATTTCCTTTATTAATTTGTTATTAAAATCTAAAAATGGTCTAGATGTTTTTTCATTACGCTTGAGATTTTAAATGGGTATTTTCACATGTGGCTGATGTTAGTCGAAAGCTATTTTTCATTCGTTTTTTTATCCTTGGCCAAATTTCAGTTGGGCCTAAAAAACGAATGGCATCTGTACAAATTTCCTGTTATTCTTCAATTTAAGCTAAAAAAAGTGGCTATTTCATCCCACTATTCAATATGTTTATGAAACTTTGTGCGTCTGTCATGCAACAGCTGAGCCCTAATTCTATATATTTTTATTAGTTCAAAATTTTTACATAAATATAAAAACCTTTTCAATTTAATTGGTTTGCTAACACTTAAAAGAAATGTTAATAAACAAAAGTTAAATTACAAGTTTAATTAAGTTTAGAAGACCTTATTTAATAATATTTAAGCATGTTTGATAATTATTTTATCTTTTGGTTTTTTGTTTTTTAAAATTAAGCCTATAAACACTATTTCTACCTACAAAGTTCTTCATTTGTTATCTACTTTTTATTAATGGTTTTAAAAAAATCAAGCCAAATTTTGAAAACAAAAAAAATAGTTTTTAAAAGTTTATTTTTGTTTTTGGAATTTGGTTAAGAATTCAACCATTGTACTTAGGAAAGATGCAATCATTGTAAGAAATGAGAAGGAAATAGACTTAATTTTCAAAAATAAAAAATAAAAAAGTGAAATTGTTACTAAACGAGGTCTTAGTTTTTTGTATTTGATTTTTCAAAAGTATGATAGTCTTCGTAAAGTTCTTTAATATGATTTTCATAAGCTTTTTCTAATTAAACTTTCAAATTCTTAGTCAAGAATTAAAACAAGTTTATAAAACTTTACTTAATTTTTTAAAAACACTCCCAAAAAGTTTTTTTTAAAAAAAAAAAAATTGATTATCAAATAGAAAAGTTCCGAAGTTACAAATTTAGTGTTTTTAAAATTTTTAAATAGAATTTACTAGACTAAATTTGAAAATGTACGGTTCTTTTATACAAAATTCAAATCTTTATCTTATAGAGCAACTTATTTCATTATTCTATAACTCTTAACAACTTATCAATTGAGGTAGAGACGAAACTTTATTTATCATTCATCTATTTAAATTGATTTGCATAATGAACAATACAAAAACCACAATAGTTAGTTTTTTGTTTTCATCTATCATTTTAATTGAAATAATAGAGAAATTTTAGACCAATCACAAATTGTCACATCATTTACCAAATTAATGACGAAATTACGAATAATTGAACTTTGGACTAATTAGAAGTTGACATGTGTCCCAAATTGAAGCTAAAGACATAAATTGGCGAATCTCGTTGATGTAATGTGTTTTCGTCTTGACCATTGGATTAAAGTAATTATTTTGGTCCAATTAAATATTAAGGTTTGGGCTAAAGTCAAATTGAGCAAAAGAATATGATTAAATTGACCCAAATGTCAAATAAAACCCAAATTCCATTAGTTGGGCCCAAGGGCCAGGTCCATGAACCAAACAAGTCCAAGACCACAAAGCCCATATGAGAATTCTATAGATAGAGAAGTTCTATTTATTTGTGGGTATTAGAAATTTTACACTCCAGAGGGTCTAGAGAAAATTCTCCAAACAATCAAAAGTCTCCCTAACTCCTGAAGCTGATCACATTTGTGTTAGGGTTGATGCCCTAAATCTCGTAAGGTCCTGTAGTTTGAAAACGTAAATATGAACAAACAGTTTTGTAATATATAATATGAGATATTTTGTTCACTTCAGTCTATGAAATATGAGATATTTTATTTGCATTAACCATAAATCAATAAACTAAGATCTCTGGTTATCGTTGTAACTTAAGCATGTATGTGGAGACATACAAATGGATCGTGCTTTAAGTGATAACCTAAATGGTCTGTAGTATATGGATAAATGAGGGAAACCTTATCCTGGTCCGCTTTGTAGGTGTTACAAATTTTGTAAGGTACTACAAATAGTCTGATCCTGATCATTCGTGTATCAAACATGCAAGCAAGGATGCTTTATACAAATGAGTTTGTATAAGACCGGACCACGAAATGTTTAATCTCGTTATATAGTGTCGTTCATGATAGAAACTTTCATTTCACTAGGATGACCATAGGTAACATGACCTTAATCTTGAGTAAGTTATGAATTCCTACCTATGAGGGCGGTCCTTTGATTTGCATGGGAGATCGCCGACTCAAACCTACCACTTTGGGGATTCGTTTGATTGGGGAGCTGGGAACTTAGCTACACAAGAAGAAATTCACTCCTTCCTCGAAGCAGGGGTAAGTAGATAAATTGCTCCCTTAAGAGCTGATTCTAGGGCTTGAATAATATGGTGCCACACCTTCTCTTGGCCCGAGAAGGGTTTAATCATAGTAGAACTATGATGTATTGTTCATTAGAGGAATCAGTGGTACTTAAGAAGTTAGATGTAACTATAGGAGAAAAATGGGAAATTGGCCCAATTGTACTTACGAGCGATTTGTGAAGGGTCATCGTAATGTTGATTGGTTATATCCGAGGGATACAGAAATATATATGTAGAGCGAAGAGTGCAGCTGTCGGTTTTTAGTGAAGTGCCCAGCAGTTAACGGATGGTGGATATCGTGATTAAAGAGTTTAGTAAGTTATTCACGTACCGTTGGAGTTTCAAGCTACAGGTCCATAAGGTCCCCTTGGTAGCTCAATGGATTCATGTTGAGAATCAGTTTTTAGATTAGTTTGAAATGTTCAAATTAACGGGAATTTAATTATATGTGATATAATTGATTCGATATAGTTGATACATTATTTGATTGGAGGAATTAATATAAATATGATTTATATTAAATGCCGTAAAGGAGAAAAAGAACTATGGTTTATATGTTGCATATGATATGATATTAAAACTATAGGTTATAAATATAATATGATAAATTAGTTACTATATTTATTTATAATAAATTAATTATGAGATAATTGATTTTAGTTTTTCTCCAAATAACCACCTTAGTGGGAGGTTTCAATCGGTTTATGGCAACTGTTGGATAAATATGAAAATTGTTTTCATTTTTCATACGACGTGCAAAAAGTATCAAGTTATAAGATAACTTGTTGAGAGAGTAAACGATCAATCGATTTTTTCTATACGATAGTTACTTGTTACTAAACGATTGAGTACTCAAGTCTACACGATAAGCTTATTGCTTTTTCCGCCTACTAGATCGTTTAGTTCCTCCTTCCCTTTTTCCAAATCTAAACAAAGCTCACACCTCCTGGATTCTTACATTGAGAATGCCAAGGTAGCCTCGTGGTGGTGTCGAGTTCCATTTGAGGGTCGAGGATCGAGTTTTACTCGATTGTGATCGAGGATTTGTCAGTTCGTGTTGTTTGCTGAGTTTGCTCGTTGCGTTCGTGCCGATCAACGTGTTCGAGTTTGATTGAGGAAATACTAGAAGAAAAGGTTCTTTAAAGGTATGTTTACTCGATCCTTTGTTTTTTAACTTAGAAGCATGTTGTAATCTACCTTTGATGCATAACTGTTCTGTTTGATTGTAAATGTGTATGTTCATTCACAATGGGATTTGGAATAATCTGCTTCCGCTCACTGATTCTCTAAATTTATATTTCCTTCAACTTGAAGACTGAAATCTTTTAGAGATACAAGCATTCTTTCAAGACTTCAACTCCAAGAAAATCACGCACTCCGCTTCCTCAAATCAAGCATACATATTCAATTAAGAGAATCGGAGGATCAAGTATTAGAGAACGAACTACATTCGCATCAAATCAACATCAACATAAGTTCAAGTCCACGAAACACGTTTCTTTGGAAACCTCGTGTGAACAAAGGCATTTATTCTTCTTAAATTTTAACTTGAAACTTTATTAACTTGTTGTCAAAGCGAGATTAGCCCAATGGTAATTGATATAGTCTTCCTCCTTAAAGGTTAGAGGTTAAATCTCCTATCCCTGTAATTATTTTACTAATAAAGACACTTTCTTAACTTGTTTGGTCTTCCAACAAGAAAACAACAATTGTTAGAAACATGAATAATGGTTAAATATATTTGTTTGAGTTCCTGGCATTAATTTCTTGAGCTTTCTGGAGTTGTTTCTATTTTTGTCTCTGGTGGACCTTGTCTTAGAGTTTGTTGTTCTAGTTGCCAAATCCGTATAATATTTCTTTTCTTATTTAACTTATGCTATAGATTTTTTTTTAGAATGTTTTCCTTTTTGGTGTGCCGACAGTTGTATATAGGAATATTTTTCATCATTCTGCTATGCTATTTAAGTAGAAGAAGTTCTCTTGCTAGGGTTTCCGCATCTATTGTTTGTAAGATCATTGTGTGAGCTTTACACTTTTTTGCTTTATTTGTGGCAGTGTATTCTTCATATGTTCTCATTACATTCACAAAGGTTTGATTGGTCTTAAATGGAGCTTAAGACATTGTTCAACAAAAATGATTTCTCAAGCCTTAGGGAAAACCTAAAGTGTCACTCATCAAGAAGAGAGTTTCAAGACTTAAGGGGAGCCTAAGTTCTCATGTGAAGGGAGTTCACAAGTAGAAGGAAATATATCATTAAGTGAGAATGAGTCTCACACACTTAGGGGGAATCTAAGTGTTTTAACATAATATTCACATACTTAAGGGTACCTAAGTTCAAGAAAGAGGGAGTCTCACATATAGAAGGAGCCTAGGTGATCAGCTAAGTCAAGTTGTACGTATGTCACTGTAATTGTTGTTATTTTACATATAAGTACAACGTTGTACTCGCTTGACTTTTATATATTAGTGGAATATTTTTCTCGAGCACACTACCCTCCAGATGTAGGTGATTTATCACCGAATTGGATTACCAATCCTTGATATGTTTATCTTTGTTTTACTCTTTATTGTTTTATTGTTGTCTCTGAATTTGCTAGGACGTCGTGTGAGACAATCATATAGTGTGTGAATAACCACTTTCCATAATTTCACTTGGTATCAGAGCGGGTACCCTTTATCTTAGATGTTTCGATCATGGATGGTATTAAGGAAGGTTGTTCCACTGTGTCCTTTTGTTCTTGATGGCACAAACTACTATTAGTGGAAGGTCATCGATGACCACCTTCTTGAAATCAATTGACAGCAAAACCTAGAAGACAGTAGTCTCATCCAACTATGAAGAATGATGATGATAAAGAAATCTTGAAACAAATAGTGGTTTGAAGTTAAAGATAAAGCTTCTTTGGGGAACTCATGAGCTTTAAATGTTATATTTAGTGGTATGGATCGCAACATATTCCGTTTAATTAACACTCACACTTCGACTAAAGAAGCTTGGGACATCTTTTCGATTGCCCATGAGGGAACTTCGAAAATTAAGCTATCGAGACTCTAATTTTTTACATCAAAATTAGAAAATACCAAAATGTAGGATGATGTTTTATTGCTGAATTTAATGTTCGGTTACTAGACATTGACAATGAGTCATTTGCCCTCGGTGAGAAAATCTTTGAAGAAAAGTTGGTTAAGAAAGTGCTTAGGTCTTTACCTAAGAAATTTTATATGAAAATAAAAATTATTGAGGAACCTTATGACATCTCTAAGATGAAAGTTGATGAATTGCTTGGGTATCTATCTCTCTTTAAAATGTCCTTGGAAGGAATACTAGAAAAATAGAATAAAGAAGTAGCTTTGTAGTCCTTAGTTGAAGAGGAGCTTGATGACGTGAATAGGGAGACTGATGATTCTCTTGTAAATTCTATATCCTTCTTGTCCAAACAATTAAATCATGTTCTCAAATGATTTGAGAAGAAGACGAGAAATCCAAGCTCTCAGAGATCCAAATCAGGAGGAAATCTTCTTCTCAAATAGTTTAAAACCCAAAATCTTCAAAGATAAACTGACAAGGCTGGTTCTACTAGCTACCAAAACAAAAAGAAGTCCTTCAAGTGCAGAGGGTGTGAAAGCTTCGGTCACTTTAAAGCCGAATGTCCGAATTTTCTAAAAAGGCATAATAGATGTTATGTCTTGACTTGGTCTGATGATGACTCTGACGATAGTAGTAACTCCAACAATTCAAACTAAAGATCATTTCTTAGATACTTTTACTAAATCCTTGAACGCAACTCAATTTGAAGCCTTAAGGGGCGAGTTTGGGTCTTTGCAAAATTAACTCATTGCAACTGATTATTTATTGTTATTGGCAGGATTAGGTCGTGATTAACAAGCCTACTACTAAACATTTACGATTGGCCCATATATGCTCTAATGATGTGATTATTTTAAATTTGAAACTAAGTAGGTGGCAGTTATTATTTAAGGTACTAACTTCTCTCGATATGGTCATTCATCTTCTTCCCTAAGTTTCTCATACTGCCTATGTGCTCTGTTTTGATTCTTGTATATGCATGATGGTGAATACTCAAAAGAAAATTTATGTTCTTTAAAAGAAAATGGTATGTTTCAAAGAGAAAACAAATAAAAAAAAAATCGTTAAATTAGATGTTTCTGCAACAACAACCAATGCATATGGGGTTCGAATGCGAGGGTTACATTCTCCCTCTAACAATAATCTTGATGCTACTCGTTCTACTAAGCAGAAGAGATCGAAAACTAATGTCAAAGTTGAATTTCCACCATATCAGTCAACCAAACATGCATCCATAGAAATTCACCCACCAAACTCCAAGTAACGTTAATTGAGTGCTTAAATCATACTCTGATACCAATTGATGGAATGTAGAAGCATACGGTGGAAGCAATCAAAATCAATAAACACTCTAATTGCACTTAATTTGAGTTCTAAAAGTATGCAAGATAACAATATCAAAGAGAAGGGTTTCAAGAACTTATACATTTGAAGAAATCAACCAAATCCAAGTTGCTCTCCACAAAATTTGACTTTCAAATCAATAGTGAACCACCAAAAGATCTTCTCTACTATTTTCCAACTGGATTTGAGTGATGAAACTCAAAATTAAAGGGAATTGAGTAAGAGAAGATGAGGGTTTGCAGAGGGGTTTGAGAGAGAAGTTAGAATTCTGCAGAATTTCCTAAATTCAACATTCATCTACATCTTCCATTCAAAAATGAAGCTTTTATGTATCTAATACATGCAAACACTAAGCTCTACTAAGAGATTCAGCTCATTGACACTTCAAAGAGCACATGGAAGTCAGCGCCCCCATCAAACGAATCCCCAAAATGGTAGGCTTATTAAATCGGCGATCTGGCCATTCTCACCCATACAAATCAAAGGACTGCCTTCATAGGCAAGAGTTCACAACTCACTCAGGATTCAAGTCATGTCACCTATGGTCATCTTAGTGAAAGATAAGTCTCTATTATGAACGACGTTATATAATGAGACTAGTCATTTCCTGGTCCAGTCTTATACAAACTCCTTTGTATAGAATATTCTCGTTCACATGTCTCCACATGAATGATTAGAATCAGATCATTTGTAGCACTTTACAACAATTGTAACATCTACAAAGTGGGTCATACTCGTAGTGTCACAAGAATAAAGTATCCAGCCTTATTCATCTACTACAGACCATTTAGGTTATCACTTAAACATGATCCACTCGTATGTCTCTATATACAATGTTTAAGCTACAAGATAACCTTGGATGTTAGTTTATTGGTTTATGGATTAATGGAACTAAATGTCAAATAAAACACCACATATTTCATTAGATAAATAAAATGTTTGTACAATACAATTAAAAACTAAAGGACCCTACGAGATTTAGGACACCAACCCCAACAATTTTTCAATCATTTACATGCATCATCAAATAATAATCTAACCATGTCTAGCAATAATTCCTCTTTCAAAAATAGAAAAATCAACCCAAGAATAGTTGATCAATGGGTAGTCAATCAAAAGAAACTATGTGAATAGATTAAAATTCAATCATATTACAATAATCCAAATGTCAAGAATCCATTCAAATAAAACTCATAAATCTATCTGCACTCTATAATTTAAAGGTTTGGCTACACATGATCTTAAGATTAACAACTTCAAAATAGAGACAAATCATGACAGCATAAGAGGGAATGAAGAGATAAAGGGAATAGAAATTCGATCTCTCTTTACCGTCATCGTGTCATGATCTTGATCTCTTGGCCTTCGTCTTTGAGTCTCGGATCGATCTCCAGTAGCAACTCCCTTTTCTAGATGGCTTCTCTCTGCCTTAGGTTAAAATCCCACCAAGAACTCCTACTTTCGGATGATAAGAATGCAGTTAATGAAAATCTTCGTCGAAGCACCGCGACACCAGTGAGGAAAAACACTTTTCGGGTTTTTGCACCGAGCTCAATGCAGGTGTGCTCTCTAGCCCATTTATTTCCTGAATTTTGGCCTCCTCTTAATTAGATGGTTGGCTCCTAAGCCCCTATATTTGGAGCTTCACACCAACTTTTGTTCATTTACGCTCAAATTGCTTATTTACTTCGGTTTCATGAAATTCACATAATAAACCACATTAAATCACACCAACTAGCAATAATAGCTCTAAATTTAAAGGCAATTAAATCACTTTTCAAGTGCTTTTCAAGACTTCATTTCTTTTCCTTCCAATTAGAACAACTTTATAATCTTTTATGATCTGAAGAGTGCCACCAACTCCTTTGTACTCAAAACCTATAGATTTAGCATACCGAATGATAGTAAGTTCCTTCTTAAAGTAGGAATATGTATTAGATTTCTTATGAGCTTTTTTTATCCATCCTTCATTTTAAGAGAAACAGAATCAATGCCTATGATTTTACAAGCATCGTTGTTCCCCATATAAACAGATCCTCTAGCATAAGGGTTTGTAACTTGTGAACCAATCCTTGGAGGGTGTAATGCGGAATGAACACCTTGAATCAAGGACCTAATCTTGAACTATCTCTTCAATGTCCTAAGTTTCTTTCTCATTTGATGTTGTTAATGTTGGGTTTTATGTCCTAAAACTCGTGGCTTGTAAATAATAAACTTATTTTATTAATAAATATATGTGTTATTGAAGTTTAATTCAATAAGGTTGTTATTGAATGTATGAATTTCTCATTTCGTTTTAGAAATAATCAAAATCCAATAAACTAAGATACATGGCTATTATATGAGTACTTTAACTTTATGTGGAGACATAAGAGTGGATTAAGTTCGAGTAAATAGCCAAAATGATCTATAGTATAGGAATAAGGTTGCGTACCTTATTCTGGGGACACTATCAGATGCAGCCCACTTTGTAGATATTACAAATGCTGTAAAATACTACAAACGAAGTGATCTTGATTCATTCATATGGAGATATGAGGAGTGAGGGCATCCTATGTAAAGAGTTTGCAAAAGATCAGACCAAGAAATAAGTCACTCTTACTTTATAATGTTGTTTATTGTTTAAGACTGACAATTTCAAAGCAATGACCTAGGTAACTTAACCTTAATCCTGAGCTAACTATGATCTCTTATTTATTCAAGATTATCATTAGATTTTTATGGGTGATGGTTGGCTCAACAGCGCCGACACAATAAGCCTTCCATTTTAGGGGTAAGATTTGGTAGATAGTTGAAGACATAGGGTGCAAAATGGAAGTCACTCCTACTCACTTTTAGGGATAGTAAAGAGATTGTTCCCTTAAGTGTTGGCTCCGGGTCTCGAACAAAGAGACCCACCCTCTCATTGCGTCACACCCCCTCCCAGATTTCTCTTTAGCCCTGCAAGAAGATGTGACTACAGCAGTTACCATCCCTCTCGCTGGTACTTACGGCCTACTAACCTGCTTAACCTTACTTAGAATCCTGAAATGCATATATACTCAACCATAAACTTAAGACCATGACAATCATTAACAGAGTTCTACATTGCTCTTCAATAATGCAACTTATACTCTTTACATAAGCAGTGAGCCCAACACACTCAATTAGTCCCTACATGACATAATACATGCGTACTACTTTATATATAACCCACACTTAGACTTTCTAACATTTTGATCTTGAGTGGCAGAGCAACAATAGAGTTTTCTTCTAGGGAGTGACCACTACCTATGGAGAAGACATTTAGACAGGGTGAGCTAGAAGCCCAGTGAGTGACTAACCTTTGAAATGTAAAAGACATAATATCAATCATGCTTAACAAAGAGATCATGAACTAAAAACCGTAGTTGAAAACTAAGAAAATAGTCAAACAAGTATTTACATAAAACTTTTCTACTAGTAACTAAACATAACATAGGCATCATAGACATCAGCTCTAGGAGGCCATTGTGTCTCAACTTCCACATTAAATATCTTTACAAGAGAGTGATTCCTCTGGTCCGCTCTTGAGCATAACCTTACTGAACTAAAACTTGGTCGGGGGAGGGACTCTCCGGCCCAACTTTCACTATAACCTTAGTCAAAGTATGTCACTTCTGACCATTACTATGTCTTTAACTGTAACTAATCGAACAACTTCCATGAAACTTGAAGCATAAAACGTAATAATATTTAGTGAATACTTCCTGATTCTTAGTTGAGAACGAGCATTCATCGCTCAAGCTCCCAACATCTGTATCAGGCCAAAGAGACCCATACTTCGGCCTCAGGTTTTTGAAATATGGCCTAGGAGACCCATACTTTGGCCTCTCATTTAGAACTTTCTACGTGCACGTGGAGTTTCGAAGTGTCGTCAACACCTTAGGTACTTCCTGGACACCTTCCATGCTTTCAGTATCTAGCTTACTAAAAATATATCATACTTTAAAATCATACATATTATGAATCTTTCAGAACATAGCTTTAAGCTTAGCATTTGTAGAAACTTAGCTATAGTCTTTAGAACGCATGCTTCAACATAGAATATTTAATCTGAAATAAGACTAACATATCACCTTGGCATGTGATAAAACAAGTACATACTTGAGAAAAATGCTAAGCAATCTCATGAAACTCAACTGCTTGAAAACATATAAACTTATCAACAATTATAATTGAAAATCGCATAGTTTATCATTCTTCATAGTTCCTGCTAATGCAGAACCGACTCAACGGCGTTCTTCATTAACAAGTTTTACTGAAACTTGAGTTTATCTCCTGGGATGTGGCTCCTATGTCCATCACCTTCCCAGTCCCATTGACCCTAAGTGTACATATCTAGGATCCTATTATCAGTCGTCTCTAAGCTCGGTTACCACTTTGAGGTATTGAGCTAAACATACTTTACTAGGAGTCCTTCACATAAACATCACACTTAACTTTGTCTTATAGACTTAGCTTTCCCTATAGCAGGCACTAACCATTCAGGCTTTGTCTAGGGCAACATACTTCATAAGCACTAGACATTAGTCACTTAGGAACATCATGCCTGGACCATACCTATGCATACTCTAAAAGTTATTAATCTATCAAGCATTCATAAAAATCAATAAAGGAAATAGCCTGGCAAACGTTTGAGGCTGGCATCAAGAAGTAACTTTCATTGAAGCATGATTTGTTATCATTCACAAACATTTGTAAACATTAGATTCATTCACAGTCTTTGGAAAATCCTTTTAGGATTGATGAGCTTCTCCTACTAATGTCAATCTTGTGAACATAACAAAATACTTTAGTTACTAGTCATGGTTTTCCTTTTTACGCTCGCTTTCAAAATTAAGCTTACATTTATTCCATTCGCTTTCAATTCTTCGTAACTTACCTGAGGGCATTGGGTACTTAGTCGAATTTAAAAGGGCTTAAACTTCAGCTAGTCACCTCCTTTCTAACACCCACACCCAATACTTAGTAGGATTTTTGGGGTGCCATACCTACGTTTAGAAAGTAGTTGTCTATTCACTTAAAAAATTCCATATTCAGTTTCTAATGTCAATAACTCAAAATCCATAACTCATTTTAAGAAAATTCCTTTTTCAAACATGCTCAAAATTGTAATGACCTTACCTCAAAATTTTAGCATAAAACTCTTCGTAGTTTGATCTAGAGCTTTAAATCTTTCCTAATGGCCCTAAATCGCGAAGCTGCCTCCTTGTTCAACTCTTTCTAGGTTTAGATTCCAAAATATGTAACTCAAACCCCAGACCTTATCTTGCAAAAGTTCCTTCTATAAACTTACTCATAAATGTTTTAGCACTATTACCTTAAATTTTCAGCTTGAAATTTCATGTGGTTCGGCCTGGATCTTGATTTCTTCATCGACGGCCCGGATTCACCCAAAAAGGGAACCCATCATTACTTCTTTCATTCTCCGGCCTTCTTCTGGAAAGACTTCCTTCCAAAGGCTCGACTATAGAAATCAGACTCATAGAGCTTTCCAATGGTACCAAGTTCGTCTGATTTGCTCGAAGGAATTGTCCAACACGAGCTCTTGAAGTTCTCTTTTCTTTTTATACTATCGTTCAGCCCTTATGCATGAAATCTCCTTAAGCCACCTCACCCACTAATGAAGATTAAGGCCTAGATTAAGCCATTTGTCTAGATAACTAAAAGCAAAGTTTAAAGTTGAACGTTTCGAGCAAACTTGATCCTCGATGGAAAAACTCGATGGAAAAGGGTCATCACTCGATGGAAATTCCGATGGTTCTCTGTTGAATACTCGATGGAAAGAACTTGATGCTCGACCCTTCCTCGATTGTTTAGACTCGATGCTCTACCCTTCCTCGATTGTTTATACTCGCCATTCAACCCTTCCTCGATTGCTCATACTCGATGCTCGACAACATTTTACTTGATGTCTGCCTTATGCTTACTCAATGCTCAGCCACCACTCATCATGACAAACACTTAGCCAAAATTTCTTTTTGCAAGGCTAGATTAACAAATATCCGAGAGCCAAGTTTCTCGTACTTAAACGTTTCCCTCCTCATTTCCTTATCCTTAAACATACTTAAGTGAGGTAATTAAAACTTGGGTTTTACACATTGACCCGAGAAGGACTCGGTTTGATGATTGGATCTCAAACCAATTGTTCATAGAGGATCAGTGGGACTTAAGGAACAAGAGGTAATCTCGGGGGTAAAACAACTATTGACCTAGCCATTATTACGAACAACCTGTGAAGGGTTAACATACTAATGATGGTTATATCGAGTGGACACAATATATCTACAATGAAGAGAGTGCAACTACTAGACTTTAATGGAGTGACTCAATAGTTAACGAATGTTGGTTAATTAGGTTAAAGAGTTTAGTCGGTTAATCTCGAATTGTTGGAGCCCATGATCTGTAGGTCCATTAGGCCCCCCTACTAGCTCATAAATGGAATAAACCTTAGAATAGCGTGATGAGTGAATTTGAAACATTCAAATTCGAATTAAGGGAATTTGTACATATGATATAATTACATGTTTAATTATCGAATTAAACGAAAATTGGAGAATCAGATAATATTTAAATATGATTTAATTATTAATTACATGAATAGAGATTCATGTTTGTGGAATTGTTGTTTTATTAATTTCATATCAGATATTAAATTAGATTAATTAATAAAATTGTTTATTTAATTGATTAAATTTTATTTGAATTAAGTGTTTAAATTAATTTATTTAAAATTAAATATTTGAACTTTATGAATATTCAAATAAAAATCCATTTAGATTTAATTTAAGAAAGTTAAATTAAATTTTGAAAATTGATTTTAAATTAAAATTTGATTTTAATTTGAATATGAAATTTGATTTTATGCAGTGGGTTTATCCCACATTTCACACTCAATCCACTTGAAATAAGTAGGCGATGTCACCTTGTAATGCAATAAGATTGCATGAAAACTTGAACAAAAGAGGGAGATTTCAGCTCTCAATTTCGGCCATGCAATTGTTTTTTTAGAGCTGGATTGTGGAAGAAGAGTTCTTCATTCACTTACTGCAAAATCACAAAATTTCTCCAAAAATTCCCTTTGTTCAGATCATTTTGAGTCTCACAACTCAATCTAAGATTAAAGAGAATAGTAGGAAAGATCCGTTGGTGGTTCACAAGCTGTTGGAGGGATAATTGAAGTTGATTTATTGGATCAAAGGAGTTCTTTAAAGGTATTTCTGAAACTCTTTTGATATTCTATGAACATATTGATTTTGATGCTAAAATTAATGAATTAGAGTGCTTAATGATCCTAAATTCTTCCATTGTATACTTGCCACTTCCAACAATTGGTATCAGAACATGATTTAAGTATTTGATTCATGTTAATTTTTGTTTTGTGGGTATTTTTCATAGGATGTACGAAAATGGTAGACTGATATGATTTTTCAAGTTTTAGCATTAAATTTTTCTTCAATTATGTTATAATTATTATAATTGACTCTTGGTTGATAGGTCTTAATGTGTGTTTAAGTATCTATAAATTTGTTAGAGCAATAGAGTTGAAATTAGGTTATAATTGAAGAAAGAAGCAAGGGAGGTCAGCAGCAGAAACTCAGCTTTGAACGTTGCAACGCTGCTCATCATTCAGCCTAGATTTCAACGAGCAAACTCGTGGCGTCGCAACGCTGGGATGGAGCATTGCAACATTGCTCATCCCAACCCAGAACGCGCGTGCATGACCTGACCGGTGGTCCAAGAGAATCGGTTTAGCCAGTTCGAGTCTGGAAGATCCGGTTCAACCTTTTCCAGGCCGGTTCAACCCATTTTGATGTTTTGGAGGTCCGATTCGGGGCGATTCGAGTGGTTCAAAAGTATTTTGGAGACATTTTTTATTCTTATTGTAATAATTTAGGCCATTTGCTTACTTTAAATGCCAAAACTAGTCTATATCAGTGTGTTTAATTATTTATACATGTGATGTATGTTACAATTAAATAAATCTTATATATGTATATAGTATGCCATGTAGATTTAAAATCCCACAATAGGAAGTATGTTGCATGCAATGAAAGTATGTTATAAGGAATTATAATATATAGTATGCATGTTTAGGGTTTCAAGTCTTTAATATAAGGTGTTATATTAAATCCCGAAATGCTTGATGCATGTCTAAAGTTTTATAAGTTGTTATAAAATTAAGTTAGACATTTAAAATCCATAACAAAGATAAAATGCATACTCAAGTAGGTTAACGACTTGTTTTAATAGTTAAAATAGGTCGTTATCTTGTAAAATTATGGTTACAAACTCAACCGGTATATAAATCCTGTCTAAGGCCGGAGGTATTTAAGTTGACGATCTACGGAAAACCTCCTACCTGGGGATTATGGCCAAATAATTTAGCGTTGTTAATCCCATTTTATGAGCTCCATGAGCGATATGAGGTTTTAAAACTGGTTTATCACCTAGACATCATAGGTTAATTTCAAATATAATTGTTATATTTGGAAATCACCTAAAATTAGGTTGTTTTAATTAGTCGAAACATACCTAAGTAAAGATTTACCCAAAATAAATAGAACATTTCAGTGGGACATTAATAACATATAGGATATGTTATTCTTAACTCTCACATCCCTAAAAGTTCACACCGTGAGATTCATGCTCGGCTTCGTGTCACCCTAGGAGTGACCTCCATTCGAAAAGTGTTTGCATGGGTCAATAGCAAGGTGAATAAGGGAAGTAGTTCATAGTAAGTGGGTGAAGGATGTGTGTTAATGTATCTGTCTCTTCCATTAGTTTGGAACGTGAGATTCCTATGTTGCGCCTACTTGTTGACTTTATGCTATCTACGCTAGTCATTTTACAGTGACTATCCCCTAGAAGGGTTGTAACATAGGATTCGGAATAACTTAAACTCCATGAATGGATAGGATTTCTTAGGTTGATTCCCAACCTTGACTCGCCAATTCGATAGCATCGTTGGAGCTGCTAACTGATGCTTAAATTTATGAGATGTGGAAAATATGGATGATATGTGTTGATGGATAGCATTGTGCACTAAAGTTTCCCCAGCGGAATCTAAATATAAATTCCTCTGAGTTTCCTGATAAGTCCAGGGTCGAACACAGGGACTTGTGAAAATAGTTGTGTTGGAGATTTTTATGAAAACTTGCGGTAACCAGTTAAATAAACAAGTGTTGGGTGGTTTTTACGTTGATGAAAATAATAATAAATGCGACAGAGTTTGAAAAGAGTTGGTAAACAGGAAATACGATGAATATACGGTGAACGGGTTGAAAAGGGTTTCGGCTAACACTCCCTAGGATGCGTTCATGCTTTGCGATCGTGCAACATGCATACAATAGTAAACCACTTCTCAGCGTGAATGCCACGGCTTCTAAGGCTAGAACGCATGCGATAAATATGCGATAAGTCTACAGGGATTACACATAAACCTCTATCTCTATTTATGCGATTACAGCATGACATTCACACAAATATGCGACCACATAATATCATTCATATTCCTAGAATACATGCGATGCAAGTTGCAAACAGAGCTTATCTCTAAGTCCCTATTTCTTGTTTATGCAAGTCTAATATTGCTCTTTCGAGACCAAATTCTAACCTAGCTCTCTCGAGACATTAAGTTCCTTCTTTAGATTCTCTCTCGAGTAACTCTAAAGGGGTAATTTGCACAACATAAAACAAGACAATCGCAAGCAATGAACTTCCTAGATCATGTTAGCTTAGTTCCTTTCAACCCATTCAACTAGTTTAGCTACTCATGCGTATTAAGAGAGTGAGCAGATGTAGAAATAGAACTTCCATTGAATAGATATAAGATGAAGTATAGAATAACAATGCAAGTATAGTAAAGAGCCTGGAGCAATTTCTTGCCACCAAGTGTTACACTGTTCTACTCGTGCTTTAAAGATATTCTTGCTTTGGCGAGAGTCAACCCGCTCTCTGTTCTTACGCCCCAAGGTTCTCTCTCGAGCCGCCTTGGATGATCTCCGGCGTCACCACTCTTCTCTAGCTCTGTCATAAAATGGAAAAGAAAACTATGAACAGAGGTGTGAATTTGTAAAGTGATGTGAAGTAATCAACTGCTTAACCCTTTCTCTGAAGAATGCACTTGGTATTTGTAGGGTATCAAAGGTGAAAGGAGGCTTCTCTCTCCTGGTTGTACAGATGGGACAACTTTAATTCCTGACTGATGTGCCGGATAATTGTCACCGATAAAGCTGGATGTACTTTGTGACCGTTATCGGCTGTCAACTTAATTTGGATCCGACTGCCGTCATCTTTCTGTCCCATCGATCTTAATTGTCCTTTCATTCGAATGCGTCCACCATGTTGCGGTGATTCTTCTTGGGTGAATGTTTGCAAACACGATCAACGCAAAGTCTTGTAGTGAAGTTGCGCTCGACCAATGTATTCCTATGATCGCATTCTTTGCATTGCGTTAACGCATTCTGCACAAAATATAAAGATCAACTACTCTAATGCATTGGACGCATGCGACCGCAATATTATAGAATTTATGCTTAATGGATGCAATTTAACATATTTCATCAACGCAATCCAATATTGTTTAAGGATTTAGCACTATGATAACGTGCATTTCTGCCTGTTATCACACCCTAAAATTTAAACAATGCTTGTCCTCAAGCATAAGCTATAGATTCCTTTAGCAAGTTAGCCGCAAAGTTCTTTCCCTAGATTTCTCAAGGATACTTCGTTTAAATCCTATATGCCAGAATTTCCTTAAGTCTTATTCAAATCTCTTCCTAAAATACTTCTAAGACTTAGGGATTTCAAACTTAACTTTCAAAAGGACTTTACTTAATTCCGGAACATCACATGATTTATTTCAAAAAGAAAATTTTCCACCAGGGTGTCAAACGATTTATCCTTGCACAAAAAAATTTTCTTTATTGCTATTTTTTTCTGACCTTGCGCCAATCCGAGTGCCTTGCCTTCGTTTGGCTTTGCCTACACGAGTGTCATGCGGACATCCAACTACGAGCAATGCACTCTTTCTCAGACTAAACTCATGTCATCTTGGCAGTGGAGTTGCGGTCATTTATTTATTCGTTGATCCTGGTGACTTAATTTCTTTTTGGCTTGCCTCCACGTGTGTCATTCGGATATCCAAATGCGGGTAAGTGCCTTTCACAACTTAAATATTATCAATCATAGGTTTCCCATTGCATTGACAGTGGAGTTATTATTCTCAAAAATCATCTTTTTGTTGTTTTTTTTTTTTTTGTAACAAGGTCGGAAACAAATACCCCATCCCTAAATTTAAAATGCGGCAATGTCCTCATTGCCAAAAGATTAAAATAAGTCATGCGATGGTCAAGAAATGCGTTGTAAAGAGAGTTTGAAAGAAAGTTAGCAAACCCCTAACTTCGAGAAATATTTCATAAGATGAGTATCCTAAGATTTACATTGACTCTAGTATATACAAAATAGATAGAAGCATATTTTTTATCATTGAAATCATACTTGGCAAAGAAGAACATGCGGTAAACTACTAAAGTTATCTACTGGTGATATGATTGCAGTAATCAAGGAGGATGCGGTGATAAAACTTTGAAAAATAATATGCAATGTGATAGCGCAAAATTTGAAGACAAGATAAGGAAGAGTACACCCCCCAATTTAGCATTGTCGCCCACATTGTATTGACGCATCCATCTTGTGGCGATCATTCTTCGTTGGGTTGCGGTGATGGAATAAGATAAGTGTTACTTTGTGTACGTTCCCGCAATCCTGTGCCTCGATCGTTGTAAGGAAAACAAAGAGATGGTCAAATTATTTTAAACAAAAGAAAAGGTTTTTTTTTGTAGAAATAGAACTGAAAAATGAAAAGATAGCTGGAAAGATAGTGAAGATTCTGAGTAATAGAGAAAAAACTTGAAGACTTGAAGTTTTCCAAAACTTGCGTCCCTGAAAAATTGCGATCATTTGACAACACAGGGACCACCTACTTCCTTCTTTATTCAAAGTTTCTTAGTTCCATGGAGTCGACTTGGCGATGCTAGTCTTCTCCATGGTATGCCTTTACTCGCTGCCCATTGACTTTGAATATGTTGGTACCGTCGTCATTTGATAATTCCACTGCGCCATGCAGAAGTACTTATCGAATTATGAACGATTCAGACCAACGAGACTTTAGCTTTCCTGGGGCAGACGTGAATTGAAAAGCAAGATCTTCTGCCGACTTGGAGGTTCTTGCCGCATATGCGTTGATCATACCAGCGCTTCGTGCGCTCTTTATAAATTTTCGCATTTTCATATGCATTGTTCCTCCATTCTTCTAGCTCGACCAATTGCATTTTCCGCAATTGACCGCCCACAATGCTTTATATTCCAGCTCCAAGGGCAAGTGACACGCTATTTCGAATACCAACGCATAGGGGGACATACCTATAGGTGTTTTAAATGCAGTCCAGTATGCCCATAACGCATCATCAAGCTTCATTGTCCAATCCTTTCGCGAAGGTTTGATTACCTTCTCAAGTATCAATTTAATTCCACGATTGGACACCTTAGCTTGGCTATTTGTTTGCGGATTGTATGCGGTGGCCACTTTGTGGAGGATGTTGTACTTGCGCAGCAGCTTCTTTATACTGTGGTTGACAAAGTGTGATCCTTCATCACTTATGATGGCATAGGGAGTGCCAAAACACGTGAAAATATTTTTCTTCAAGAACTGGGAGACTACTATCGCATCACTTGCGGCGCATGCAATTGCCTCTACTCACTTGGAGACATAGTCAACGGCTAATAAAATATAGTGCTTACCGTTTGAAGGAGGGAATGGTCTCATGAAATCAATCCCTCATACGTCGAATCGTTCCAACTCCAAGATAGTATTCATCGGCATTGCGTTCTTCCATGAAATATTGCCAGTGCGCTGATATCGATCACATTTTATTGTGTAGTCAGCAACATCCTTAAATAACGAAGGCCAGAATAATCCACTTTGTAAAACTTTGGCCACAGTACGTTGTCCTCCAAAGTGCCCTCCATAAGGTGAACCATGGCACTATGACAATATGCATTGTTGAGCAACATCTAGTATGCATAATCAAATGATTTGGTCTGCACCTCTTTTATACAGATTCGGCTCATCCCAATAGTAGTGTATGCATTCATTCTTGAGCTTCTTCCATTGATGGTAGGTGTAATCTTCAGGAAATTGTTCACAAACCAAATATTTAACAATGTTCGTATACCAGGGCAATTCTTCTATGCGAAATAGCAGCTCATCCAGAAACACGGCACTCACTCCAGATTCATTGCGGTCAACCTGGGGATTTTCCAGTCTGGACAAGTGATCCGCAACTTGATTCTCTGTCCCCTTTCGATCAATTATCTCGATATAAAATTCTTGAACGAGGAGAACCCATCTGATCAATCTCGACTTTGTATCCCTCTTTGCCATCAAATATTTGATTGTCGAGTGATCAGTATGAATGAGTACCTTGGTTCCCAACAAGTTTGCCCAGAATTTTTCCAACGCAAAAATCACAGCCAGGAGCTCTTTTTCAGTGGTGGTATAATTAATTTGAGCAGGGTTCGGAGTTTTACTTGTATATGCGATGGGGTGCAAAATTGTTTTCTTCTTTTGCCCTAGTGTGGCTCCCATCGCATACCCGTTTACATCGCACATGATTTCAAATGGCAGTGTCCAATCCGGCGTTATTAAAACGGGTGTGGTAATCAGCGCATCCTTTAAAATTTGAAATACATTTAGGCAATTGTTGTCAAATTCAAACTTTCTATCTGCCTCTAGTAACGCACTCAATGGTCTTGCTATCTTAGAAAAGTCTTTAACGAATCGTCTGTAGAATCCAACATGCCCCAAGAAGCTTCGCACTGCCTTCACATTGGTTGGAGGTGGAAGCTTTTCAATTGCGTCAATCTTTGTTTTGTCTACCTCCAACCCTTCTCGAGAGACCTTGTGTCCCAACACTATACCCTCTGTCACTATGTAGTGACATTTTTCTCAGTTGAGCACCAGGTTCATCTCTTCACATCTTTTCAAAATTTTCTCCAGATTGGCCAGACAGACTTCATAAGTGTTCCCATAAACGAAGAAGTCATCCATAAATATTTCTATTGAGTCCTCGAGATAATCTGAAAAGATCGCCATCATGCACCTCTGAAACGTGTTTGGCGCATTTCAGAGGTCGAACGACATGCGGCGAAAAGTGAATGTCCCATATGGGCAGGTGAATGTGGTCTTGTCTTGGTCTTCAGAAGCAATCATGATCTGGTTGTACCCGGCGTATCCATCTAAGAAACAGTAAAAATCATTCCCTGCTAATCTGTCCAGCATTTGATTGATGAATGGCAGAGGAAAGTGATCTTTCTTTATGGCCGCATTCAATTTGCAGTAGTCCATACAGATGGGCCATCTAGTGATGGTCCTCTGCAATATTAATTCATTGTTCTCATTGGAGACTACCGTCATTCCGCCCTCCTTCGGCACATATTGCACGGGGCTGACCCACGTGTTATCTACACTGGGATAGATAATGCCCACATCCAGCCACTTGATAATCTCCTTTTTGATGACCTCTTTCATCGCAGGGTTAAGTCTGCATTGATTCTCAATGGTTTCTTTGTGGTTGTCCTCAAGATGAATGTGGTGCATGCAGTACGCGGGGCTAATTCCTCTGATATCAGCGAGCGTCCAGCCGATTGCTCGTATATGCTTTTTGAGAATGCTCATCAACGCATTCTTTTGATCTTCATTGAGCGTAAAGGAAATTATTACTGGCAACTTCTCATTCTACCTCAGAAATGCGTACTTCAGATGTGTTGGTAGGGTTTTTAGTTCAAGAGTTGGTGGCTCCATGAGAGAAGGTTGCGTTATTTTTTTTCTTCCTTCGGCTCTTCTTCTTACGTTGCAATTAGTCCTTCTTCCTTGTTTGTTTTTGCTACGATCGCATTGCAGGCAGCTACAGATGCATCGGCATCCTCTTCTTCATACTCTTCATTAGACTTTTCTTCTTCAATCAAATTCAAGTCATCTTCCGAATCTGGCAGGTCTTCCTCATCAGGAAATTTCATGGCACGAATTATATTAAATTTGAGCTTCTGTACGTTTATGCTCAAAGTGATTTCTCCCTTGTGCACATCAATTTAAGCACGACCCGTTGATAGGAAAGGTCGCCCCAAAATGATGGTATCTTTATTGGCCTATAATCCAGGATGATGAAGTCAGCTGGCAAAATAAATTTTGATCAGCACGTCCTTCACCTTACCCTCTGGATGAACCAGAGATCTGTTGGCCAGTTGGAGAGTAATGGATGTGGGCACAAGTTGCCCCACATTTAGTTGTTGAAAGATTGACAGCGGCATCAAATTTGGCCCCCAAGTCACATAGGTCTTGCCCAAAATAGAGTCCTTTTATGGAGCAAGGAATAGTGAAGCTCCCAGGATCGCTCATCTTCGGTGGGATAATAGATTTGGAACTTTGCATTAATGCCACATTGGCAAATTTTCCAGCGCCTCTTTTCTTGGTTACCATGTCCTTCAGAAACTTGGCATAGGCAGGCATTTCCTCAATCACTTCACTAAAAGGAATATTAACATGTAATTATTTCAACATAGACATGAAGCATTGGTACTGTACCTCTTCGTTTCTCTTCTTTTTTAGCCTCTGAGGGAAAGATGGTAACTGAACTTTCACGGTTCCCGTTTCATTTGACTTTGAGGTTGAAGCAACCTTAGGTTCTACTACTTCATTTTCTTTTTCTTCTTCTTGAGTTGCCGCAATCTCAGGTTCAACTGCGATGGAGGTTGATCTGTTCTGCTCCTTCTTTTCTCTCTCCACAATCTTTCCACTGCGCAAAGTCACAACCTGACATTACTCCTTACCTGAACCCCCTGGGTTGCATGGATGCTCGGTTGAACTTGGCAGCGCCCCTTGCGGTCTACTTTTGAGCTCATTTGCAATCTAGCCCATTTGCAATTCAAGGTTGCGGATGAACGTGGCCTGACTTTGAAGCACCGTCTCATTTTTCTCTATATATTGCTTCAATAGGTTTTCTAGGGAAGAAGATTGTGGTGGTTGTTGTGAGCTACTTGCTTGGTTGCTCTGTTGATCATTATTACGTTGAAAGAACCCTGGTGGCCCTTCTTTTTGTACCACAGATTGAAAATTTTGTTGTTGATCCTTCCAAGCAAAGTTTGGGTGGTTTTTCCACCCGGGGTTATAGGTGTTGGAAAAGGGGTTGTTCTTTACAAAATATACAGTCTGGGGATTTTGCGGGCAATCTTCCATCGCATACCCATCACTACAAGTCGCACACCTTACGGTGTTTTGACTTATTGCGTTGATATGCCCACCTTACGGTGTTGGGCTGCTGATCGTCATTCCTTGAATCAAATTCATCATTGCGGTCATTTGGTTTTGCAATGAAACAATAGCACCGTTATTTGCATCCGAATCCTTGACTCTTAATCTCTGGTTGCTCTCCCTCTAGTCTTCATGATTCTTGGAGATGCGATCCAGGATATTCTTCGCCTCATCATAAGTCTTGTCAAGCAAACCACCAGCTGCTGCCGCATTGGCAGCGGTCTGTGAAGCAGGATTCTGACCGTGGTAGAAAATTTCCATTTGAAGGCAGTCTGGCAACCTATTATGCAGACAATCTCGGACCAACCTTTTAAACCTCGCCCAGGCATCGCTGAGCGATTCATCCATATCTTGTTCAAAATTAGTAATAAACTTTCTTTGTTTGGCATTTTCTGTAGGTGGGAAATACTTCTTCATAAACTTCTTCACCACCTGCTCCCAAGAAGTGATCTCTCTTGGGTCGAGCGAATAAGCCCATTTCCTAGCCTGATCACAGAGAGAAAATGGAAACAACGTTAGTCAAACCTCCTCAGCAGAGATGTTTGGGAACACAAATGTATTGCAGATTTCAATAAAACTTCGGAGATGGACGTGCGGATCCTCGCCACGCCTTCCTTCGAATTCACCTACAGCCTGGATCATCTGCAGCATCACCGGTTTCATTTCAAATCTACTTCCGTCTAAGGCAAGCCTCATGATTCCCGGAGAGAAATCATAGAGGTTTGGCGATGCATAGTCTCTAATGGGCCTATTGGATCATTTTTCGATAGAATTGGATTTACCATGACATTGTTATTGTTTGGTGCTTCATTCCTAGCCTGCTCCGCCATCTCTTCTTTATCGAATTGTGGTTGTTGTTGGTGGTCTCTTAGTCTCCTTCGAAATGTTCTCTCAATCTCCGGGTCATAGTACGCCAGAGATTGAGAGTTCTGCAAAGAATTCATAAAAATTACGTTAACAACTATTTTGCCGAAGTCCCCGGCAACGGCGCCAAAAACTTGATGCTTAAATTTATGAGGTGTGAAAAATATGGATGATATGTGTTGATGGATAGCATTGGGCACTCAAGTTTCCCCAGCGGAATCCAAGTGTAAATTCCTTTGAGTTTCCTGGTAAGTCTAGGGTCGAACACAGCGACTTGTGAAAATAGTTGTGTTGGAGATTTTTATGAAAACTTGCAATAACCAATGAAATAAACAAGTGTTTGGTGGTTGTTGCGTTGATGAAAATAATAATAAATGCGACAGAGTTTGAAAAGAGTTGGTAAACGGGAAATACGATGAATATACGGTGAACGGGTTGAAAAGGGTTTCGGCTAACACTCCCTAGGATGCGTTCATGCTTTGCGATCGTGCAACATGCATACAATAGTAAACCACTTCTCAGCGTGAATGCCACGGCTTCTAAGGCTAGAACGCATGCGATAAATATGCGATAAGTCTACAGGGATTACACATAAACCTCTATCTCTATTTATGCGATTACAGCATGACATTCACACAAATATGCGACCACATAATATCATTCATATTCCTAGAATACATGCGATGCAAGTTGCAAACAGAGCTTATCTCTAAGTCCCTATTTCTTGTTTATGCAAGTCTAATATTGCTCTTTCGAGACCAAATTCTAACCTAGCTCTCTCGAGACATTAAGTTCCTTCTTTAGATTCTCTCTCGAGTAACTCTAAAGGGGTAATTTGCACAACATAAAACAAGACAATCGCAAGCAATGAACTTCCTAGATCATGTTAGCTTAGTTCCTTTCAACCCATTCAACTAGTTTAGCTACTCATGCGTATTAAGAGAGTGAGCAGATGTAGAAATAGAACTTCCATTGAATAGATATAAGATGAAGTATAGAATGACAATGCAAGTATAGTAAAGAGCCTGGAGCAATTTCTTGCCACCAAGTGTTACACTGTTCTACTCGTGCTTTAAAGATATTCTTGCTTTCGCTAGAGTCAACCCGTTCTCTGTTCTTACGCCCCAAGTTTTTCTCTCGAGCCACCTTGGACGATCTCCAGCATCACCACTTTTCTCTAGCTCTACCGGAAAATGGAAAAGAAAACTATGAACAGAGGTGTGAACTTGTAAAGTGATGTGAAGTAATCAACTGCTTAACCCTTTCTCTGAAGAATGCACTTGGTATTTGTAGGGTATCAAAGGTGAAAGGCGGCTTTTCTCTCCTGGTTGTACAGATGGGACAACTTTAATTCCTGACTGATATGCCGAATAATTGTCACCGATAAAGCTGGATGTACTTTGTGACCGTTGTCGGCTGTCAACTTAATTTGGATCCGACTGTCGTCATCTTTCTGTCCCATCGATCTTAATTGTCCTTTCATCCGAATGCGTCCACCATGTTGCGGTGATTCTTCTTGGGTGAATGCTTGCAAACACGATCAACGTAAAGTCTTGTAGTGAAGTTGCGCTCGACCAATGTATTCCTATGATCGCATTCTTTGCATTGCGTTAACGCATTATTCTGCACAAAATATAAAGATCAACTGCTCTAATTCATTAGACGCATGCGACCGCAATATTATAGAATTTATGCTTAATGGATGCAATTTAACATATTTCATCAATGCAATCCAACATTGTTTAAGGATTTAGCACTATGATAACGTGCATTTCTGCCCATTATCGTTAACCTTTGAGATCTGAAAATGGAGGGTTACACTTATAGAATTACTAAGTGTTAGTAAGTTCTTGACCAAAAACGGTAACTAAATGACTATAGGAATAAGAGTTATTCTGGAAATAGTATTTAGTCAAGAATTTCTTGCTTTAGTGGGAGTATTTGACTGCCCCTCGGTAGCACTTATTCTGACTTATTATAGTATCATTGCAAATAAAATAATGAAATTCGGGTATATTATTACTTTGCTAAAATATGATTGGGTTTAAAAGCAATTCACTAATAGAATTTGTTTATATTTTCAGAATGACTAGCTCATTAATTCAGTTATTGGCTTCTAATAAGCTTACTAGGGACAATTATGCTACATGAAAATCAAATCAAAATACAATACTGGTAATAGATGATCTGAGGTTCGTTTTAACTGAGGAATGTCCTTCAACCCTAGCTAAAACGCAAACCGAACTGTTTGAGAAGCATATGACAAGTGGACAAGGGCAAATGAAAAGGTTTGAGCCTATATTCTTGCCAGCATATCTGATGTTTTGGCTAAGAAACACAATCGTATGCATACTGCTAAAGAGATTATGGAATCTATGTAGGGGATGTTTGGACAGTCGTCCTTCTCCCTTAGAAATAATGTCATCAAGTTTGTTTACAATTGTCATATGAAAGAAGCGGCCTCTATTAGAGAACATGTCTTGGACATGATGGTCCATTTCAATGTGGTATAAATAAACAAAGTTGTCATATATGAGAAAAGTTAGGTTCGTTTTATTCTAGAGCCTCTTCCGAAGAGCTTCTTACAGTTCTGCACCAATGTGATGATGAATAAAATAGAATACAACTTGACCGCTCTTCTCAATGAGCTATAGACTTTTCAGTCGCTCTTGAAAACTAAGGGACAGAAAGCAGAGGTTAATGTTGCCACTGCAGATAGAAGAGGATTTTCCTCTAAGATAAAGTTTGATTCTTCTTCATCTAAGACCAAAAGTGTTCAGGTGAAAGAAAGTAAGGGGGAGAAAAAGGCTTTTACTGACCGCAAGGGCAAGGTTAAAGTTGCAAACAAAGGAAAGTATTTCTTCTACAAGGAAGATGGACACTGGAAGAGAAATTTGTTTGGAATGTCCTAGAACTCATAGTTCATGTTAAACATTTTATTTTATCAATAACAATGACTTGTTGATTTTGCATCTTATTATGAAAATCCAATAAACGCATCCTTGCCTATAGTCTGAATGTTGTAACTTTATGTAGTGACATAAACAGGATCAAGTTGACAGTATATAGCCTAAATGGTCTAATAAGTATATGGATGAAATTAGGTATCTCATCCTGGTAACACTATTGGATGCGGCCCACTCTGTAGTAGTTACAGTTGGGGTTGATGTCCTAAAGTCTCGTGTCTTATAGTTTGTAAACAGTACATACGAACACCTGTGATTGTTAATATATGATATTTACTTCACATCTTATTGTTTTGCTCATTTACTTGTTTTAGTTGCTTTACCACAATCCAATAAACATCAAATTCCTGGTTATCTGTATGTAACTCAAGCATGTATGTGGTGACATACAAGTGGATCATGTCTTGAGTAATAACCAAAATGGTCTGTAGTATATGAATAAAAGAGGGAAACCTTATCCTGGTAATGCTACGGACGCGTCCCACTTTGTGCAATGGTCAAGAGTGTTGTGACTTTCCACAAATGATCTGATCCTAATCATTCGTGTTGGGGAAATGCGAGCGAGGGCATCTTATACAAAGAGTTTGTATAAGACCTAACCACGAAGTGTTAATGTCTCGTTATATAACACCGTTCATGACAGAGACTTCACTTCACTAGGATGACCATAGGTAACATGACCTCAATCTTGAGTGAGTTGGGAACTCCTGCTATTGAGCGCGGTCTTTTGATTTGTATAGGTGCGAGTGGCCAAGTCACCGATTCAAACCTACCATTTTGGGGATACGCCTGAATTGGGAGCTGAGAACTCAGCTACACAAGAAGGAATTCACTCCTTCCACAAGCAGGGATAAGTAGATAGATGGCTCTCTTAAGGGCTGATTTCGGGGCTTGAACAATGTGGCGCCACACACCTTCTCTTATCCCGAGAGGTGTTCACACATAGTTGGACTATGTTGTATTGTTCATTAGAGGAATCAGTGGTACTTAAGAAGTGAGATGTAACTACAGGGACAAAATGGTAAATTGGCCCAACTGTACTTACGAGCATCTGTGAAGGGTCATCGTACTCATAATTGGTTATATCCAATGGATGTAGAAATATATCTGTGGTAAGAAGAGTTCAGTTGTTGGTCTTTAGTGGAATCACTGACAGTTAACGGATGGTGAATCTCGTGGCTAAAGTGTTTAGTCAGCTATTCACGTACCGTTGGAGCTTCGAGCCACAGGTCCATTAGGTCACCTGGGTAGCTTGGATAAAGTCGAGAACCAGTGTTTAGGTTAATTTGAAATATTCAAATTGACAAGAGGAAGTATAATTATATATGATATAATTGGAATGGCTAATTATATATGATATAATTGGCTAAATGTATTAGATACATTATTTTGGAGGAAATTAGATATAAATATGATTTATATCAAATATAGGGAAAATACTATAGTAGATATATGATATCAAACTATAGGATATAAATATAATATGATAATATTTATTAAATAAATTAATTGATTACTTATTTAATAATTAACCAATTTTCACGTTTAGTAAGTGGGAACGTGGGCAGCGAAGGTTAAAGTAACCGGTGGGATACAAGTTGAAAATCGTTTTCAATTTGAGAAAGAATTCGATCGTGCAAAAGAAAGCCCGCGCTCAAAAAGAAATCGTGAAAGACTAATCGTCGAGAGCCTATACGATAGATTCTCAATCGTCTAAACGATCGTCTAATTCATGCGTTCCCTAAACGATCTTACATCAGTTTCTTAAACGATCGTCCAGTTTTTCTTAAACGATCATGTAATTTTACTATACGATAAGCGTCCCCGCTATACGATAGCAAAGTTCTTCTCATGTGCGCTTGTCGTCTACACAATTTCTTCTTCTCCATCTTCTACCAAACTCACCAGAGCCTACTCTCTAGGTTTTTTATGCCGAGGATACCTGGGTCTCCCTATTGGTGGTGTTGTCCCCGACTTCTTTTTCGTGTACGTTCAGATCGTGCAGTATCAGATGAGAGACTCGCCGAGGTGCTAGTAGATCGGTGGAGTTCTTCCATTGCCGTAGGTTCATATATTCGAAGATCGTCTTCCTCTAGTAATAAACCCCTTTTCTATGCTTTATTGTATACTGAGTATGCTATTGTTGAGTTTTATTATGCATAACTGTTATTTTAGAATGTATATCGTTTATATTCCGATCACTATGAAAATCGGAGCGATCTAAACCCACTCATGGAATTCTCGTTTTGAGATCCTTCAGTTACAAGAAGTTGTAAGGTGCTACAAATAATGTGATCCACAAATCGTTCATGTTGAGACATGAGAGTGGGAGCATTCTATGCAATGAGTTTTCATATAGACTGGACCACGAAAATAGTCACTTTTCTTTATAACGACTATTTACTGTTAAAACTGACTATTTCATTTATTATATAACCTAGGTTAACTCGATCTTAATCCTGAGCTAGCCATGAACTCCTGTTTTTTCGGGATTATCCTTTGATTTGCAAACGGTGAGAGTAGTCCAACAACACTGTTCAATAAGCTTACCATTTTGGGGATAAGACCGGATGAATAGCTAAGGACATAGCCTTGCAAGATGGAATTCACTCCTACCCTATTTAGGGTTAGCAGATAGGTTGTTCTCTTAAGTACTGACTCTAGGTCTTGAACAATCGGGGCCCCGCTTTCTTATAATAGAGAAAGGATTTGATTCATAGAGATTATGAATCAGAATTGTTCATTAGAGGATCAGTAGAAACTTAAGGAACAAGATGTAGTCACAGGGGTAAAACGGTATTTTTGACTTAACTGTGATTACGAACAACCTATGAATGATCGATTTACTGATTATGGTTATTAAGTGGACATAATATATCTATAGTGAGGGGAGTTCAACTATGGGCGATAGTGGAGTATCCCATTAGTTAATGAATGGGGGTTAGATCGGACTAATGAGTTTAGCCGATTAATCTTGAATCGTTAGAGACCATGATCTGTAGGTCCGCGAGGTCCCTCTACTAGCTCATAAATGGATAAGCTTTAGGGTAGCTTGAGAAATTAATTTGAAACGTTCAAATTAAACGGAACAAGAGAATAAATATTTAAATATGATTTAAATATATAAAGATGAATATTGTGCAAAAATTAATTTAATATTTGATATTAAATTAATTAATTTTTAAAATAATTTATGAAACTAATTTAAGAAAATAAAATTTTGAATTAAAATGGTTAAATTCATTTATGTTTTAAAAAGAAACCAGAAATTCGTTTGCATGTTGCACAAAATAGAAAATGGGTTTTCTCTATTACCATCATCTTTATGCTCACACAAAATACATTATCTTCTCTACTTTGATTCTTCAAGCATGAGCTACAAGCCATGCACTCCATCTCTTTGCATGTTCATCTATTATATATAAAGAAGAGTGGAGTTGTTTGAGTAGAAGAGAATACAGAATTTGAGAGAAAATTTTCTGAAGAAGAAGCTGTCTTTTTCAGTCAGGCTGCTGTGAGTTTTTTCTTGTTTCTTCATATCTTCAAGCTATTCTTGAGTCCCACAACTTTGCCTAAAGCTCCAAGAGCATAGTAGGAAAAGCTTTGAGGTGGTTCACATTGATAACAAGTGTAGACAGCAGCTGAACAGACGTTTTCTTGGATAGTTCATCAAAGGTATGTTCTGAAAACCCACTTTTTGAGAAGAGCATGCTTTAGTTTTTGCCAAAATTAGTGAATTAGAATGCTTATGGATCCTTGATACTTCCGTTGCATGTTGCTTAATTCTTTCAAAATTGCCCAAAGTACCTTGCAGAAAAGAAAGCAGAAAAAGCAAAACAAGGAAATTAGTTTATGAAAAATACTTGCATGAGAAGAGATAACTCTTAGGATTGTGAACAATGGAGGCTATCTTAGACAAATCAGTGGGAGTTGTAATCAAAAGATAGATCCACTATATTAGATAATGTACTTCTTGTTAATGTAATGAAAAGTCTTGCATCTATCTTTTATATGAACATTTTTATAAAAGTATCTTTTGTCATAAATGAAATATTAGCAAAAGAAGTATTTTTAGTTGTTCTACTATAAAACAACTTCTATGTTAAACTAACCAAGGTGAAGGTCATTTTAAAATATTTAGATATTTAAACGACTGAATACCGAAAGGTAAGGGTTTTCTTCAAGTACTTATCTTTGGCAATTTAAAATTTTGGTCACATAAGTCTTAATGGGATTGAGAAGAAGGTTAATAGTAGTCATCTAAATAAGTTAGAAGACAGTCTTTTAACACTATGTGTATCTTATCTTGGAGATAAGATGACCAAAATATTTTTTAAAGAAAAAAATCTTAAAGCACCAAAAGAATCCTTAGAGCTCGAACATTCAGGCCTATATGATTCGATGAATATTAAGGCACAAATATGGTATGAATATTTCATCAGTTTTAATGATAATTATTCAAAGTACAGTTATATTTACCTAAATCATAAGTTTAAAACACTTGAAAAGTTCAAGGTGTATTAAAACTTATTAGATAAAATAATTAAGACACTTTAATCAAATCGAGGTGGAGAGTACAGAAAATTTGAGGTTTCCAAGACCATTTGATAGAACTTGGAATCCAGTAACAACTCTCTACACCTAGTGCCTCAGCAGAATAGTGTATCAGGAAGAAAAACAAAACCCTATTAAACATGATTCGGTTGTTAGATGAGCTTTTTCTTAGTTTCTTAAATAGTTTTGAGGATATGCAGTAGTGACTGTTAAATATTTTTTGGACATCATTCCATTAGAAGTATTTCTGAAACTCTATATGAGATGTGGAGATGTCATAAAAGCTGTTTATGACAAGTAAAGGATGTTTACATATTTCAGAACTTGAAAAAGACCGACACATATATTAGTGTCGAACCCTAAGGTATTGAAACATTGTTCAAACAGTATGCCTATCTGTAGGTTACCCAAAAACAATATACTTCTTCAACCCAGGAGAAAATCAAGTATTTGTAATTGACAAATGCTGGTTTACATTAAGAAGTACACAAGAGAGATCATCAAATATTGTATCAAGTTTCCATAATAGCGACAGAATATCAATCAGAGTTATTGATTATGCTAACCCTATAACAAAAACTGTTAATACAGGTCAGATGCATCTTTCTCAAAGAGTTGAGGGTGCCTCGACGTAGTTCGAGAGTTGTGTGACTGCCTAATCATAACTTGAGTTTAGTCGAAATCAAGCCACCAACATTTGGTGTTGGCATCGAGAAGCAAGAAGTTATGCATATAAGATTCCTTCCCCGTTTATTGACAGTTAAGAAGCCCACTGTATACTGATATGTTTACACTGATCCTCTTGGCTAAAGTGTTTGGCGGTCACCTAGTGAGACTAGAACTACGAGTTATATAATCTAGAGCAAGTGGGAGAAAAACCCATAGGTATATGATACTCAATGGGAGACAAACTATGGGTATATGATGCCCTAGTTTATTGTATTTCTCTAAAAACTCAAAAACTCAACATTATGTTTACATATGTGTTACCACTGGAGTTTTAGTCCAAGTGAGAATTTTTTGGATTTTATGTCCTAAAACTTGTGGTTTGTAAACAATAAACTTATTCTATTAATCAATATATGTTATTGAAGTTTAATTCAATAAGGTTGTTATTGAATGTATCAATTGCTCATTTTGTTTTAGAAATAATCGAAATCCAAAAAACTAAGATCCATGGCTATTACATGAGTATTTGAATTTTATATGGAGACATAAGAGTGGATCAAGTTTGAGTAAATAGTCAAAATGATCTATAGTATACGAATAAGGTTGGGTACCTTATTATGGGACACTATCGGATGCAACCCACTTTGTAGATATTATAAATGTTGTAAAATTCTACAAACGAGGTGATTCTGATTCGTTCATGGGGAGACATGAGGAGTGGAGGCATCCTATGTAAAGAGTTTGCATAAGATCGAACCAAGAAATAAGTTACTCTTACTTTATAACGTTGTTTACTATTTAAGACTGAGTATTTCAAAGCGATGACCTAGGAAATCTAACCTTAATCCTAAGCTAACTATAAACTCCTGTTTATTCAGGATTATCCTTAGATTTGCATGGGCGAGGGTTGGCTCAACAATGCCGGCTTAATAAGCCTCCCATTCCAGGTGTAAGATCGAGTAGATAGCTGGGGACATAGGGTACAAAATGAATTCACTCCTACCCACTTTTAGGGAGAGTATAGAGATTGTTCCCTTAAGTGTTGGCGTCGGGTCTTAAACAAGAGGTCCCACCCTCTCATTAACCCAAGAAGAACTCAGTTTGATGATTGGATCTCAAACCAATTGTTCATAGAGGATCAGTGGGACTTAAGGAACTAGAGATAATCTCAGGAGTAAAACAACTATTGACCCAGCCATTATTACAAACAGCCTGTAAAGGATTAACTTACTAATGATGGTTATATCAAGTAGATACAATATATCTACAATGAGGGAAGTGCAACTACTGGACTTTACTGGAGTGACCCGGTAGTTAATGAATGTTGGTTAATTAGGTTAAAGAGTTTAGTTGGTTAATCTCGAATCATTGGAGCTCATGATCTGTAGGTCCATTAGGTCCCCTACTAGCTCATAAATGGAATAAACCTTAGAATAGCATGATGAGTGAATTTAAAACGTTCAAATTCGAGTTAAAGGAATTTGTAATTATATATGATATAATTACACGTTTAATTATCGAATTAAACAAAAATTGGAGAATCGGATAATATTTAAATATTAATTACATGAATAGAGATTCATGTTTCTGGAATTGATGTTTTATTAATTTAATATTAATATTTAAATATAATTTAAATATTAATTACATGAATAGAGATTCATGTTTGTGGAATTGATGTTTTATTAATTTAATATTAGATATTAAATTAGATTAATTAATTAATTAAACTTTATTTAAATTAAGTGTTTAAATTAATTTATTTAAAATTGAATATTTTTATTTTATGAATATTAAAATAAAAATCGATTTAGATTTAATTTAAGAAATTTAAAGTAAATTTTGAAATTTGATTTTAAGTTAAAATTTGATTTTAATTTGAATATTAAATTTGATTTTATATAGTGGGTCTATCCCATATTTCACACTCAGTCCACTTGAAATTCCACTTACATGTTTAAGTAGATGGTGTCACCTTATAATGCAATAAGATTGCATGAAAACTTGAACAAAAGAGGGAGATTCCAGCACTCAATTTCGGCCATGCAACTGTTTTTTTTTTTTTTTTTTTTTTTGAGTTGGATTACGGAAGAAGAGTTCTTCACTCACTTACTGCAAAATCACAAAATTTCTCCTAAAATTCCCTCTATTCAGATCATTTTGAGTCTCACGACTCAATCTAAGGTCAAAGTGAATGGTAGAAAAGATCCTTTGGAGGTTCACAAGCTTTTTGAGGGATAATTAAAGTTGGTTTCGTGGATCAAATGAGTTCTTCAAAGGTATTTCTGAAACCCTCTTGATATTCTATGAACATGTTGATTTTGATGCTAAAATTAATGAATTAAAGTGCTTAATGATCCTGAATTATTCCATTATACGCTTGCTACTTCCAACAGTTAAAGCATCTCTAAAGGTTAAATCATTCTCACCTATAGCATCTTCTCCTTATTGATGGTTTTTTTAGTTTTGTTTCTTTTTCAAAAACCGACAATCTTTCTTATTGTGACCATCTTTCTTGCGGTAGACACATTTTAATTTTTATTTATCTTTTTCATTTGGTTATGATTTGTTGTCCTTCCCGTTGTTCTTAGATTTTTCCTTAGAAAATAAACCTTCATCATTAAGATTTTCCCTTTTCTGGATATTCAACTCAAGTTCCCTTGTCCTTAATATTGAAAGTATTGAATCTGTGATGATATTCTCCATGCCATATTTAAGAGCAACCTTGACATCTATATAACTCTCTAGTAATGAGTTTAGAAGTATGAATATCTCATATTCCTCTCCAATTTTTTTTAATTATGAGGATATTCTTCTTAATCATCTAGAATTTTACAAAGTATTTTGGCATCCATCTTATAAGAAAGAAACGTTCCCTTAGAAAATCCCTATTAGTTAAATCTTTATATTGATATAGAAATTCAAGCTTTACCCAAATGGCATGAGGTATTCCTTCATCTCAGACTTGTCTAAGTACATTATCACTTAGATTTAAATGATCGTACCATATGCCGCTTCATTCATAGCCTTTTTTTGTCTGTTGTAAGTTTTGGTGGGAGTTTGGTAGGATCTAAATTTGCCAATGTTATCTTTTACTAATCAAGAAAAGTTTTGATTTTGGTCTTTCAAAACTTGAAATCTCTCTTGCCATCAAATTTCTCAATGTCAAATCTTGCTAATGCCATTTACAAGTCTTGAACTTTCAAAAATTAATTTCTTGAATTTTTTTGCTTTGATACCAATTTGATGTGCTTTAACTTTTTTTGCAAAGGTCCTAATAAGAAATTGATTCAAAACCAAAATGATGGACAGATGCCAAAATTCTATGGACTTTATCAAGCCACGTTGCAGAAGAGTTGAAATACGTGAATGGTAAAATTTCTTTCTTCTCTTTGCAAATTATTTTTTGTTTGTATCAAACGAAGAAAAAAGAAAGTTCTCTATTTCTCTTAAACTTCTCTATAATGGTGATTTACTATAAATGAAGAAGAATTACTTGCATGAGGAGGAAGATGAAGAAGATGCAAGAATTAACGTGGTTCGATAACAAAGGCCTACGTCCACTATACAACGGGAGCAATTTTATTTGAAGTTTCTTGAAGGAGAATACAAAATCTCTAAGATTTTGACTCTTAGCTCTTTTCATTTCATTTTGAGCTTTATATATTGTAAGAGAATTAGTTACATATATTGATAGAAACTTTGTTTTTACAGATTTTCTTTCACATATTGGAGAATCTCTTCTGATTTCAATAGCTTCTATACGATGAAGAAATGTCAAGTGCGGTTCCTTTTACTAAACCTCAATCCTAAGTGGTGCCTTCTCTGCAAAAGACATGGTGAAAAAGAAAATGGACCATCTCTTTCATCATTTATATACATTTGTAATTTGGTCATATCTTAGATATGTATTCTCCTTTATTCATCCTAGATCGTTGGAGAGTCTAAGATCATCTCTCAACAAGACCTTCAAACTTTTTTGTAATTATGATGTAATTATGATGTATTTATCATAGCTTTAATTTAGAAGGTTTTCTTCTAGCTTCTTCTTAGTCTACTTTTTTTCTTTTCATCATTTGTGTTATGTGAACTCTCTTGTACCTAATCTTTTGTGGCAATGTATCTCTTTATATTGGGTTTGGACATGATTAGCGTGTTATGATATGTCATGTAGTTGAAATGTCGGGGTACGCCTATTGATCCCTCTTTCCCTTTAGTAATTTATTTTTTTTAAAAAAAAAAAAAAGGAAAAGCTATACATGTTTGAGAATCAATGCATGGATATTTTTCAAAGGTAATCATAATTATGAAAGATCTAAATTGATTGGTTTTATGAAAATTTAAGAATTTAATTGATTCAAATCATAAGTTTCACACGATATTAGTCTAACAAAATCTGAAAAAAAGGTGTAATTTGATATACTTGTAAAAGTTCAAGGTTTAATTGATACAATTATTAGTTTCAGGATTTAAATTGATACGACTCCAAATTTTAAGAATATAAATTGATATTTACCATTTTATTCTATTGATATAGTTATTAACAATATACCTAATAGGAACATGCAAATAATAATTGATAAAAAAAAAAAAAAAAATCAAATGTTACTGGTAATTATTGATACGATATATATCAATAATAAACTTAATACCAAATGAGTTTGCAAATAATCACCGACAAAAAAAATGTTAAATACCACAAATTTATCTTTTCTAATTTATTGATACGATAAAATTAATGATAGTCTCATAGCAAATATTGAGTATTCAAGCAATCAGGAACGGAAAGAAATTTCAAATACAAAGACAGAAATAATGTTTAGGAGCTTAATTTTGAAAAAAAAAATAACAAAAATTAGAGACTAGTTTCAAAATAATATAGGTTCCGTTTGGAAACCATTTACTTTTTTATTCTCGTTTTTTAAAAATTAAGCCTATAGACATTATTTCAACCTTCAAATTCCTTCTACTGTTATCTACCTTTTACCAATAGTTTAAAAAATCAAACTAAAATTTGAAAACTAAAAAAAGTAGTTTTTAAACACTTGTTTTTGTTTTTAGAATTTGGCTAAGAATTCAACCACTATACTTAAAAATATGCAAATCATTGTAAGAAATGGAAAAACATAGGCTTAACTTTCAAAAACCAAAAACGAAATGGTTATCAAATTGAAACATAATAATTTAGTTTATTAGTAGTGTATGAAGTAAGAAACCTTACACACCAAGTCTAAACCTTTGGTTTTTTAAAACAAAACTTAAGTGTTTTTACAATACTTTTGAATTTTTAATTCAACGTCTGGTTTGAATTTGAAAAACCTTTGTAAAAAAAAAAAAACTTAACAATTTAAAGAAAAATAGAATTTAAAAAAATAAATAAAATGATTATCTACTCCCAATAAATTAACCATATGAAAAGTGATTAGATGGTGGATATAAATCTTTCTTAATCAACATTATTATTCTCTCAACACACAGATTTCCGTTTCATATGTTGCACTCTTTACTGTCCAATATATAAGGGCTTTCCACATACAAACTCCATTTTTGGGCCTTGGCTAACCACTCTCTCACACATAGGCAATAACCCTATAGTAGGCTTTAGATCAAACATGACTTGACAATCTCTTTGAGAGAGAGAAAGAAAGAAAACAAAAAAAATTCTTCCATGCATTGTGACACTCACTTTACACCTTAATCTTCCATATCTTGACAATGCATAATTGAAACTCACATATCCTTCTAAATGGGAGAGCTTGAGGCAAACATTAATGTATACAAAGACATCAAAATTTCTTATAGGGAATGAAATTTTTGTTATGGTCTTTTTGTATATATGTGTGCATAATATGAAGGGTGTAGTAGGATAAAAACAAAAAAACACCTTTCTTGTATACTTCTTTTTTTAAAAAAAAAATGTGAGGATTTTATACAGCCCACTATGAAGCTTTTAATATAGTTGAAGAGAGGACTGAAGAAAGACTTTATTTTCTTTCAAATAATAAATGCATGTAGAAAGCTTAGTAGTGGATAGGAACCAGAATTTAATTTGCTGTGAAGATCTAACAGCAAAACCAAAAGTATATATCTTCTCTCTCTTGCTTTCTACATTTTCTCTCTCTAAGATTGCATATTACAAAAATTAAGAGAGCTCCTAATCTTAATAAGATACACGAGTTACTCCTATCAATATCAATTGATTTTATCATAACCTATAAAGCTCAAACAAGTATTCAATTTCAAACAAAAAACACAAAAATCAAGATCTGATCTAAGAATAGTGAATCCATAGAAACACCACATTTTGAGGAAGCATATTAATGGGAAACCGTCATGGGTCGGTCTAGTGTTAAATAGGGGGACATCACATTGATAAAGGGCTAAAAAATCATGAGTTCAATTTATGGTAACCACTTGTCTATTTAATAATATCCTACGAATTTTCTTGACACCCAAATGTTATAGACTCGATAAGTTAGTCTGAACACTCACCGAAAACAAAGAAAAAATGAAAATCCAAACTAAGGGACCTTGATGAAAATTTTAATAAAATACACAAGTTTGTTCCTCTCATTATTAATTGATATTTCGATATGAAATCTCATGTTATGTTGTAAAGCTTGAACTAGTTGAACACTCAAAACTCACATAGCTCTAATGGGGTTTTTTTATTTTTAGGTAAGGGTTTGACTTTGATTGTCACAAATCAATGGTGCATCCCTCCATTTTTATTCCCTTTATATATAAACAATGAGTTGAAAAAGTTAGGAACCAAAACATCAAAAGTGATGGAAAGAGAGAGAGAATAGAAGGATGAGAAAAGGGTAACAGTGCTTGTTACTGTTACTAACTACTACCAAGTTTTCAGATTCAGGAGAGAAAAGAGAGAAATGATGTGGGTCTACTACTTCTCTTCATCAGCTGCCAGATAATGTTATGTCATCACAAACAAAAAACACCAAAAAAACCAAAACTTTCCATATCCCCTTTCCATTTATATAACTTCCAACCCAACAAAACCCAAAAACCAAAATAAAGAAAAAATAAAACCCATTTTTTCTTTGTTCATAATAATGCTTATGGACCCTTCTTTCAATTCCTCTCACCAAGAACAACGACGACAAGATCAAGATCAAGATATTTCCACTTGCTCCAATAATAATAATCATTCTTTCCAAATGCGTCAATTACTAATCCGTTGTGCTCATTTCATTTCTCAATCTGATTTCCTTTCAGCGCATCATCTTCTATCAATTCTCTCTTCAAATTCCTCTCCTTATGGTGATTCCACTCAAAGATTACTTCATTACTTCTCTTCTTCTCTTTCTCATCTCCTCCCTTCTTCAAATTCTTCTTCTTTTGTCCTTCATCATCATCATCATCATCATTATGATAACAACAAGATTCAATCTTGTTACTTATCATTGAATCAAATCACACCCTTTATTAGATTCACTCATTTGACTGCAAATCAAGCTATTTTGGAAGGTATTGAAGAAAGTGGAATGATTCATGTTTTGGATTTTGATATCATGCATGGTGTTCAATGGCCTCCTCTTATGCAAGCTTTGGCTGATCGTTTTCCTTCTCCTATGCTTCGTATTACTGCTACTGGGCTTGATCTTAACTTCCTTCATAAGACTGGTGATAGGCTTTCTAAATTTGCTCAATCACTTGGTTTGAGGTTTCAGTTTCACCCTTTACTTCTTCTTCATGATCGTGATCATCACCGTGTTATCCCCGCCGCTCTCACGCTCTTCCCCGACGAAGCGCTCGCCGTCAACTGCGTACTCTACTTGCACAGGTACGGGAAAATTACCACTCAACTCAAAAACTTTAACTGCGTATACAATGTCAGTATAATGATGTTAACTAGGAAGGAAATGATATATTATTACGGGTGGTATAAAGGGATCGGAGAATGCCATATTTCAAGTTCTGAACTACTACTAAACTTGAAAACTTAAGCTTACGCAAGGTTATTAGATTTGTAGCCTTGAGTTTGAAGGGTGGGAAAATTTTCTCAGAAAATCATACCTTTCCGACCTAGGATATAGTAGAAGGTCCAACGTCGTTAGTACCAGGTTGAAAACTATAAATATTAACTGGAAAGGATATGATATTACCAATAGTACTAATCGGATCAAGGAAGAACGTCCTATTATCTTATGTTATGAACTACTACTAAACTTGAAAGCTTAAGTTTATACGAGTTTATAGATTTTCTTAACGAAAACTAGCTTGAGAGTTTCCAACCTAGGACGATATTAGTATAAGGTCGAACGAGTGGTAATTTAGTACTAAAATTGGAGTATTATTATTTGGTTTAATAGTTAAGCTGATAGGTTACGATAAATTTACAGGCTAATGAAGGACGATATTCGAGTATTGCTTCATAAAATCAAGGCATTGAATCCAAAAGTGGTGACTATAGCTGAAAAGGAAGCAAATTTCAACCAACCATTATTCATGCAAAGATTTGTAGAGGCATTAAATCATTACAGTCTAATATTTGATTCATTAGAAGCAACTTTGCCTCCAAATAGTAGGGAGAGATTGGCAGTGGAACAAGGTTGGTTTGGGAGGGAAATAAACGACATCGTTTCAGGAGAAGGGAATAAGAGAAGACAACACTATGAAAGGTATGAATCATGGGAGTTAATGCTTAAAAGTTTGGGGTTTTCTAATATTCCTTTAAGCCCTTTTGCTCTTTCACAAGCTAAACTCCTTCTTAGACTTCATTACCCTTCTGAAGGTTACCATCTTCAAATCCTTCATGATTCCCTTTTCCTTGGTTGGCAAAATCAACCCCTTTTTTCAGTCTCTTCATGGCATTAACCCAAAAGGAAAAGAAAAGTATCCCCAATAAAAAAAAAATGGCTTTGATTTGGAAACCCCATCAAGAGAAATGAAGGAATTAACAATGAATTGCTTCTCGGTATGGGGAATGATAAAGGTACTATGAATATATTAATCTAACTTAGATGTTCGGATGTACCTACTGATTCCTCTCGGAATTAACCTGAAAAAAACTGGAATTTGTCTCCTTTTAAGACCTTTTTCTTTTTGAGGGTTTGCATGAAAAAGAAAAGAAAAAAAAAACTATTAGCCTATGAAATTTGCCCTATCATGATATTGGCTAACTTTGTTTAATTAATTGTGTAAAACTAGAATCTTTCAGGTGTTCTTCCACTGGGGAAAGGCTGAAACCGACAAATATTGAAAATGCATTTTTTTTTTTTGGTGTGTACTAAATAAAATCTTTGTTTTTTTTTTTCTCTTTGTCCACCTATGGAAATATATATTTACTTAGATCATAAACCATCTTAGTAAATTTGATTATATATCTAAATTAACCAAAAACATTATCCTCATTAACATGGTCACTTGTCTCCTTATTGCATAAATGCTGTTGTTTTTATATATATTATCTTCCTTTTTTTAAGGCAATGACAATGACTCATGACTAATGAGGTATTTAAAACTTCTCTCTTATTCAATCCCTAATATATAACATATTAAAATATTATTTTAGTCTATATATTTTCAAATTTTCAATTTCGATCTCAGTATTTAAAAAAAAATCTCTTTACTTCTAGTTGATTGTTTTTAAAAAGCTTTTGCTATTTATTAAAAAATTATTATTATTATTATTATTTATTAAAAAATTTAAGATTTATTGATAATACATCGACTAAAATTGAATAAAATGATAATGGTATGGAGAGAAGTCGAACCTCATCCTCTAAGAAAGAATGTCAAATCAATTACTACTGAGTTAAGTTCACTTCGACTAATACGATAATTTAACCTATATAATAGAATACAAGAAATAATAAATGGTTGATTTGTTCCCTTACATTCCTATTTGTTGCATCAATGTAATGGTGTAGCTTCGAGAAGGGAATCCATGAGGGTTCTTGTTCTTTGCACTTTTTGTAACCATTATTATATTTAATTATAATAATAAATGTAAGTATTGATTGCTTTTATTATTATTTTTTTGGGGTGGGGATTTGTTTATTAAAAAAAAAAAAAAAAAAGAAAGAAACCAGAAATTGTGCCTTATGTCCCCTCAACAAAACCATCAAAGTTCTCAAAATGGAGCTTTTGGTGCTCCCTTTGGCACCCTCTAGGTTTCTTTAAATTCAAAAAACTTACCTACAAAGAGATCCAAAAGGGTATCCCTTAACTCTCATGTCCTATGGATGTTGGAGAAACAATTTTTAGGGACACTTGATCCCTTCTTCTTGCCCTTTAAGAGGGAATAATATATCTACTTTGTCTTTTTCTTTAACTATATATTATTAAAATAGATTAAAGTATATTCCTTCCTATCCTATTCTTTAATACCTTAAACTATTTGGTGCTACTCTTAGTGTAGTGATTTAAATATTTCTTATTAAAATAGGTGCTCTTTTGTGTTTTAAACTCATGGATCTCTTAAGCATGCCTTTTTTGTAAGTACAATCAGAGATGGGAGAGTTCAATTACTCTACATATTTCTTAGTTGTTAACATATCTTGATGTCAATTGAGCTAGATATGTCCATCTTTACCTATGAAACTAAAGTTAGTCTTTGATTTTTTTAAAAAAAAATGATGTTTATTTTCTCAAAGATAACTTTTCTTAGTTTTTAAAACTTAAATATGTTTATAAAAATAGATTAAAAAAAAGGGTTCATCATACAAAGCTATACGAGTGCAATCCTTAAGTCACTTCTTGATGTTTAGTTCATTTGATACGTCTTTTGAGTTGACAATGGAAGAGATCACTATGAGAGAAAATATTTATTTTTATATATAATTGAATCTAACCCTTTTATCATTATTTAACACGAAAATAAAATAAAACAAACGGCGTATGTTTACTATTTGGAACCCAAAAATGCGTCGTTTTTATATCGATTAGGTCAAATAACTAGTACTAACTTTGAAGTCCCCAAAAGGGCATAGCATATAATAATATTACAAAGGAAAGGAATAAAAGTTGTTGAAAAGCAAAGTGGGATAAAGAAAGAGAAAGAGAGTTTGGTGATAAGATGGTCAGAAGAAAGGGAGCAAAGGCAAAGGAAAAAGGAAAGGGGATATTAAGTTTGCGTGTGGGAAGAAATTAAGTGATGAGTGTGTGAAGCTAAGAGTTGGTGCACGCATGGCATCGCTTGCCATTTCCCACACACATCCATCTATCTTTCAATCTGATTTTGACCTTACCTTTTGTGCTATTCTTTTTCCTTTTTCCCATTTCTCTTTTTAACATTAATTATTAAAAATAGATATTTCTCAATTCTCCTAATAAGATTAGATTATAAATCTTATGTTATAAGTTGCACGATTAAGTGTACAATCATTCAACGTGATATTAGTAGAATATAACCTCTTCCTTTTCAATAATATGTTGATGGACATCACTTGGTTTGTGTGATAATCTCTCATGCTAATTTTTTAACCCTAATATGAGTATAACTCGACTGACATGAACTTGTACTATTAATCTTCAAGTTTGAGGTTCAACCTCTCATCCTATAATTTTTGAACTTACAAGATAGAATTTTAATTTATACATGCTAATATTGATACTCAAAATTGTGGAACTAAAATGAGTATAGTTCACGTAGTATGAAATTTACATTATTGATCTCGAGGTTAGAGGTCCAATTCCCTCACTCCTATAAAAGAAAGAAACTTAACATTTTGAGAAAAAGATTCTATCTTTGTATATTATGAATTTTCCTTCCTAAAGAATTTGTTAATGTTGTTTGACAATTTCACATGTTTTTTTAAATTTAAATTATGTTGATGGTCTTGACTAACTTATATAATTGTAAAATCAAAATATTTTTCGAGCTATTACGTTTCTAGAGTATTACGATTCTTAATTCGTCGTCACTCGTTGAGTCTCGTGATAATTTAATTTTTAGATCTAATTAACCTTTTTAATTAATCCTATTAGCATAAGATAAGGTAAGAGATAAAATTAGGGTCTTGAGATGGAATCTTTTTTTAAATTTGGTTCCCCATAATTTGATGCTGTCTTCTGTTGACCCTCAAATGGCAATATCATTACAGAATTGTATGCTTCTGTTTGACTGCTTCCTGTGCACGCACGTGTAGAGAATCACTACTTCAAGAAGAGAGAGAAACCAAATAAATAAATAAAAGCAAAAAACTGTTGCATTTTTTTAAATACAAAAAGCTATTATATAAATAAATAATTATTTATTTATTTATTTATTTAGTTTATTTATATTTTACGTATGGGATCTTTATAAATGTCGACGCTGGATCGGCTGCCATGAATGAAGCTGGTGAAACTCTGTAAGCCTAATGCAAAGAATAATATTTTGAGAATTATGATTCCACTTAATTCCTCTATCCTATTTAATTCCCTAACTTTCCTTCCTTTTCATTTTACCTTAATTTATATGTTTGCTCCTATTTTTTATTATTATTATTATTATATAAAACAAAATACTTGAGGTCGAAAGATCAATAAGCACACATAAACATTTCAACTAGTTTGACACACCCATAACGTTCTCATCAAGCCTTGATTCCAACAGTGAGGCATTACTTGAATAATATATAAAAGGGGAGCTAGGGAAGTTCAATGTTCCAATTTAGAGAATTATATTATTATTATTATTATTATTATTATTATTATTATTATTATTATTATTATTATTATTATTATATTACAATATATGGAATGGGAGAAACGAATCTCTGACTTCAAAGTCGATAAGACAAAGTTTATGTCATGTTTATGTTGGTTATGTAAACTGTTATTGGTTGTCAAAACTATTAAAGTTTTTCCGCCATTAAACTTTCAAGTTTGTGTTTAAAAAATTCATGAACTTTAAAAATAGCATGTTTAATAGGTCTTTGTACTTTCAATTTTGCGTCTAAGAAAACAATGGACTTTGAAGATATTTAATAAGTTGTTATAGGTTGTAAATTGATATAAGTTTTGTCGTGAAGTTTGTGTTTAAAAAATTCCTGAACTTTAAAAAAGTTTAATAAGTCTTCGAACTTTCAATTTTGTGTTTAAAAAGATAGTGAACTTTAAAGATGTTTAATAAGTTTCTCAACTTTCAACTTTGTATCTAATTTTTCTCTCACACATTCAAAATTTTTAAGAATTAACTAACATATATTAGATATGAAATTGGATTTTATGTCTAATGAGACTCAGAACTTTAATTTTAGTATCTACCAGGTCCATGAATTTTAGAAAACAACTAAGAGGTCAAGGAATTATGTGACATAAAATTGAAATTTAAGAGACCTATTGGATATAAAATTAAAGTTTAAGGACGTTTAGATACTTCAAAGTTCCATGGTCAAATATATACAAAAGCCTACAAGTTCAAAAATTAAATTTGTAATTAAACCTCATTTATTTTTATCTCATGCTTACAAAAGCATTGGTTTAATATTAGATTTTGATTATCAACTTAAGCATAGTTTAACTGGTTAAAAATTATAGCTTCGACCAAAAGAAGTTAGAGGCTCAAAAGAGTATCTCCGATGATAATGTCGTATAAAATATGGTTATCTTAAATTTACAAAAGATAACATGGTATCTTCTTTTTCCTTTTTTCATGGGTTTTTTTTTTTTTTTTTGTAAAGAATGGTATGACATGCAGGTTTTTTTTTAAAAAAATTATAATATGTAGAGTGAAAAAATCGAATATCTGATCCTGAGACCAGTACAACAAATTTTATGTCAGTTGGATTATATTCATATTAACGACATGAGGTATCTGATTAGATTGGTGACACTATTTTAATTTGACTAGAGTAATTAACACGAACTAAATTGAAATAAATAATCAAAATGAGTAGAAACTGAAATAAATAAATAAATAATATATATAAAAGAAAATACAAAATAAAGATTTCTCGAAGAAATAAGGTTTTATTTCTATTTGTAAGGGAAAATTTTATGTTAAATATTTTTCACTTAAAATAATGGTCACTTTTAAAAAATATACAATGACAAAAATAAACCAAAATTAAAAGTTCTAAACCTATGGAAATAAAAAGTAATAATTATAAGAGGACACTAATGGCAGCACAACCAAAGAGTAATGAAAATGCAAGTAATTTAGTTTGTTAGGGTCCCCATAAGAATTTATGTAACACATGAAGAAGCAATAATAATAACAATAATAATACATATAGAGAAAAGTTGATGAAATGATGGTGGATGTCATTTATTTCAAAATATATATATGTGTGTGTGTATATATATGGTTGCTGTTATTATTTATGAAGAGATATATGCATGAGAAAGGCTTTTAACACAAAGTAGTTAGGAATATGCAGACTGAATATGGAATATAAATACATACACACTCCAACTATATATTAATATGGAAAATTGGTATTTATTTTGGCAATAAATTGTAGGGATTTTGTGATGCATATATATATATATTAAGGACATTGTGAGCCAACTAAGAAAGACACAAGAATTTAATATGTTTTAAAGTTTGGTCTTTTATGACAAAAATAAAGGTAGATGCAAAATCCATTATCATTTTGATCATATTATTTTTAAAATGATTTTTTAAAGGAAAATTATTTTTAATAAAAAAATGGCTTAAAATATTTTCAAATATGGTAAAGTGTCACAGTCTAATTAGCGATAGACATTGATAGGCATCTATCATAGTCAATCAGTGATAGTTTCTATCACACTATCACTAATAGATAGTAATATTTTGTTATATTTATAAATATTTTGATTCATTTTTCTATATTTAATAGTCACCCTTTTATAAATAGAAAATATTAGTATAAGTAAAAATAGGAAAAAAAAAATTAATGATGTTACAAAAAGTTTTTCATCAATAAAAAAAATGTCAAATTATTTATATAAATAGGAAAAAAAACACGGTTAGACACTGATAGACTTCTATCAGCCTCTATCAAAAAATATTAAAATTTTGCTATTTTGTGTAACTAATTTCTCTTATTTAATTATTTTTTTAAATGTCCCTATAAAAATGTGTGACTGCCTTTTAATGACGGTTAGATGGATATTCCATATCCTAAAAATAAGTAAAGTATTTTAAATTTAAAAAAAATGAATTTATAACCTAAAATAGCATATTTATCAAATCATTCATTTTTTCCATGTGATTCTACATTTTAAAACTTTTATGGCATACCAAACAAATTTTGAAAGTGTGTTGCATGATTAATTAGTTCTTGCAAAAGTACAAGTGTAGTTTATCTCAAAAAAATAAATAAATAAATAAATAAAAGTGCAAAGTTATGATGTCAAGTTTTAATTAATTCAATGAATTGAGTGTCATCATCTTTAATATTGATTTTTCTAACTCAATTAAATATCATTGTCACTGACATTTAATTTTAAGTAAAAGAATCTTAATAGGTAGAGGGAAATACACCTTTAATAAAACTATAACTATATGGAGACATTTTATTTCATCCATTAGATTAAATACATATTAGAAAGTGATTTTAAAAGAGTTGAAATCACTTTAAAATACATTTTTAACCACTCAAAATTTATTTAATATTTAATTGTACACTTTCAAACTCAGTTTTTATGTCATCATATTTTTATTTCATATTTTTGTGTATTTCAACATTTATATATATGAATTAGTCACCAAACATCTTTACCTTTTGTTTTAATTTTGTATTTTCTAAAAATATATATAATATCTTATTTTTTTGAGTACACTTGAACATGTCCGAAAAACTTAATTCTATTTTAATTTTCTTTCATGTACATATACAAATGTACAAATATTTTTGGATATTTATAAAATTATTTTATAAAAATTAATTGAATGTCTTTTATAATTATTTTGCAAATAGTATTAATTAAACTCGATATCATATATCAATGCATTTAAAATTATTATAGGTTTTGTCACTAAGTTTTGAAACTTTTGATTAATAAATCTCTAGACTTTTAATTTTGACTCTAGTTCCTGAAAAATGTTGAATAAATATATAACTTAATTTTTAAGATCTTAGAAATATTGAAAATGTTTAAAAATTAATTGTTTTATAAGACAAAAAAAAGGAGTTTGTATTCAATTGAACCTTAAATTTTAAATTTTATAGTTAATAGATAAAATTAATTTAAAAATGTGTCTAATGTACCTATTAAGCACAAAGTTAAATTTAGTGTCTAATATAACATCTATGTTTTAACATTTTCAAATACGTAAGAGACTTATTGGATGCATAATTGATATTTTAGGAATCTATCAAATACAAAAATCGAAAATTTATGTATATATAAAACATTTTAAAAAGTTTAGGAACTATATATATACACACGAATCTAAAAGTTTATGAGCCAAAACTTCTAACTTATATATATTTATGTCACATATCATGAAGTTTTGGATCCGTTACTGATTCAAAGCATATTTCATCATAACTTCCACTATTTTAGAATCACTTTCAAACATGTTAAATATTATAACCAAAATGCATCATCTCTTGAGAAGTTGACATTTTTTTTTATGGAAACTTGTCTTGTGCTCTTTTAAGCATGTACTAAAATATATATTTATCCTCTTTGTCAATTATTTCTTAGGGGGATTTTTAAAAATAGAAAAACAAAGAAAATTATTTATACAATATAGTAAAATTTTAATCTTTTTTAATAAAGGTTGATAGAAGTCTATCAATGTCTATCAATGTTAGAAACTGATAGAAGTATATCAATGATAGACGTTGATAGTAGTCTATCAGTATTTATCAATATTTCTTTTACTATTTCTGTAAAAAGTTTAACATTTTTTTTATCTCTAAAATTTTCCCTATTTCACTTATACATATTTTTTAGTACAATTCTTTTTTTGATAAATATATAAATTTAGTACAATTATTTCTTATATTTTAGTTTTACGTACACATTAAAAAAATATAGATTTCATCGTATGTCTGACCAAGATGGACAATGAAAAGTGTACAACATACAAAAAAAAAAAAACAAAAAAAAAAAAGCAAAAAAAAAGGCAAAAAAATGTTTTTGTTTTTTACCATATTATCTATTAAATTGGATATTTATTGCGTAGATTCAATTGATTCAAATAATATTTGATACGTTTGTCATACTAAGGGCTCGTTTGGATTGATTTGAGAAAAAAAGTGTTTTTTTAAAAAAAATCATTTTTATTTAAACACTTTTGACAAAAATTGTTGAAAATGCACTTCAAAAGCTTGGGTTGCCAAACACTCTAATTTTTTTCAAAATGACTTATTTTTTTAAATTACACACTTTAAAATACATTCCAAACACATCCAAAACTGTGTTAAATCATAAGAAAATGTTCACTACATCAAACCCCCTTTTAACTTAACATAAATTTTGAATATTAAATTTGGTTATAGAAATACATCTTTGATATAAATGTGATACTCTTTTTTTGTTACATTCCCGACTCTTAAAGTCGCCTCACATAAAATAAAAGAAAAGAAAAAAATTGGAAAATGATTATCTATATATAAATTTTTAGTACAATCAAGACCGGTGAATTCGAACCGTATATTTTGTGATGATTAACACATAAAATGCCAATTGAACTATGCTCTCATTAGTAAACTTTAATCCAATTATAACTCATAACATAACATATATCTAGATGAACACTTATTATCACAAAATTATTTGACTAATTAAATATCAAAGTCACATGACCTTGTCATTAAACTTTACTTTTCAAGAAACAAAATAAAAAGTCTTGGCAAACTTTGATCACATTAGAAAGGTCACTATAAGTTACAAAGTGATCAAATCATTTTTTAAAAAAAAAATTTGTGTAAAAAAAAAGTCTCTTAGACTTTAAAAAGTATCTTAATAAGTACTAAGTTTTAAATAGTATCTTAACAAGTACTGAATTTTCAATTATATGTCTAATAAGTATCTAGATTTTAAAAATGTTTAGTAAATCTCTAAACTTTTAGTTTTGTGTCTAGTAATTATTAATGTATTCAAAATACTTACAAGTCGATTGGCCTATTAGATTTACTTCCTAATTTTATTTGTAACAAAACTCTAAATTAAACTTTTAATTTTGTGCTTAGAAATTCAGGGGATTCTCGGTCACATCCATACAAGTGGAGTTTCTTTTCGTATAATAGTAAGTGAGAAATTTGAAGTACAAAGCTTTTTGTTATTAATATATATTAGTTGTTAGTTAAGCTATGCTCGTTTTGGTATGTAAGAGCGGGGTTAGGTATTCGAAAAAAATGAAAATAAATCTTGAAATATTATTTTAAATTTCTTTCATGTATAAAAACACTCTTGAATTATCACTCACCGCGAGAATGGAATCAAAACTAATTAAGTTTCACAATTATTTTGTCTAAAAGATCACGTCAACAATTTGAAAATAATAGTTCCTCAATAATTGAGTAGAGAGTTTATGTCTTCCATCTAAATGAACAATATGGTTAAAACTAAATTAACAAACAATACTATTATTCAACAACAATAGAAATTAATGTGTTTGTATATATGTAAGAAAATTTTCACAAATAGAAAAAATGTCAAACTATGCATGAAAATAGTAAAAAAAAATACTAATAGATACTAATAGACTATTCTATTAATTCTTATCACTGATAGATACTGATAGATTTCTATTCGCCTCTATCGAAGAAGATTGAGTTTTGTTATTTTGTGTAAATAGTTTTCCTTATTTTTCTATTTTTGAAAATAAATATATATAGAAATGGGTGAAGATTTAAATCGATAATCTTTTGGCCAATAATATATGCCTTAAATGGATCATATGAGTTATGTTCGAGTGGATAATTTTATAAAAACATTTAAAATATGATACTCTACCGAATTTTTCCCATGAAGCAATCAAAATAAACTTCGCTAATATTTTATTAGCCTTATAAAGCTTGATACATCTTCACTAGTTCCTAAAACTCTTAAACCAGTTTGTTGTGAAAAAAAAACCCGTCACTTCTATTGTAGGAACAAGAAAAAAAATAATTGAGAAATGAAAAGAAATCAACAAAACTTAGAAACACAAATTTGGGTGGAAAACTCCAAATTGAAAAAAAAAAAAACATCAAAAGAAAATCCACCATGTGAAAAACTATTACAATCACATAAAAATCTCTCTAATCTAATTATGAGAATGTTGTATCAAAGCTTTTGTACTATTTACCCTTTTTTCTACTCAACAAGAGAATACTAAAAGAAAAATCAATTAGTATAAGCACATTCGATCTTAAAGTATTTTTAGGTGAGACGATTTGAAAACAAAGTCATAGGACTCGTTTATATTATTTGGAATATATTCTTATTCATTTTAGAGGTAGGAAACGAAGCAACATTAAAATCAATTAAATTGATTTTGTGGGGTTTTTTTTTCCCTTCTTTTTGGAGTTTGGGAGAGAAGATTGAAACCAAAAACTTTTAAGATTATTAATTAACCATTATTCTTAAATCATAGGGAGAAAAAAAAACTCACTTTTGCTTCTCTTTGATCAAAAAGTTTCTTGTAATGGAGAGGATCTTCTTTTAAGCAAGAATCTCGCCTCCCAATGCTTGACAGAAATGAAAACCAAAAGAAAAAGAGAGAAAGCTAAAAATTATGAACGAAAATGAGAATGAATATTCTCATTTCTTTGATGAAGTTTACTAAAATTGTGGAATATTGGAATCGATTAGAACAAAAATTTAATAGTACCATGTACTATTGGAATCATCTCTTGATTTCTGTTGCAAAATTTGGGAAAACATTATCCCCACATACATACCATTCACTTTAGTATCTAAAGTTTCGTTTGTTAATCATTTCGTTTTTTGTTTTTTATTTTTGAAAACTAAGTCTATTTTCTCTTCATTTCTTACCTTGATTTGCATCTTTCTTAAGCATGGTAGTTGAATTCTTAGACAAATTCCAAAAACAAAAACAACTTTTGAAAGTTACTTTTTTAGTTTTCAAAATTTAGCTTAATCTTATTTTAGTCTTTGAACTTTGAATGATGTTCTATTTTGGTCCCTAAACTTTAAAAGAATGTCAATTTTAGTCCTTGAACTTTAAATATTGTTTATTTGGTCCCTAAACTTGTAAAATTGTTCATTTTAGTCCTTAAACATTTAAAAAGTGCTTATTTTGGTCCCTACTATATTAAGATTTTGTTAACTTTTTAACAAAATAGCAAGATAATTTATATCTTTGGAAAGCTACCAAATAATTTAGTTACGTAAAAAATCTATAGTTTTAATTTTGAATAACGTGGAAAAACGGAAGAATTTAAAATATGTTTTTAGTTCAAAATTTTGATCCTTGAATATATTGATGCATTGGTTGTTGTCATTTTACTTCACTTTCATCTTGCTCAATACATCTAAAGCATAGAATATATTGATGCATTGGTTGTTGTCATTTTACTTCACTTTCATCTTGCTCAATACATCTAAAGCATAGTCATCCAAAAACAAAGAGTTTGAAAAATATATTGAATTAACAAATAAACATTTTTTATTTTTATACAAATTAACATGTTTATTACTTAATAAACATACGTACATTTTAATGCTTATTTTTTATGTTTCATGAATTTTTTTAGGATAATATGAAAATGTTGGTTCACATTTTATGTCGTTAGGAACCCATAAAAAAAGATGAAAATAACGAGATGTGATATAAACTTAAAAATATGGTAGACAATATCAAACGTTATTTATCGTGTTTATTTTAACCATAAATTTCTAATTTCATTAGTGTAAGTTTGATACAAATCAAGAAAGAAATATTTAGTTTCAATATCATTTACCAATAAAGTCATGTTACACCATCTATATGTTCTTAAAATGCACATGATAATACATGTCTTCAATTTTTTGTACAAAAACTTGTCAAAATGTAAAAATTGCGACGCACTTTCAAGTCTAAAAGTTAAAGACTACAACACATGGCGATACAACTTGACAATTTTATGTACAAAAAATGTTCTTTTGCACCTTTGTTAATCAACTACCAAACATGTTCTCTAAGTCAATATTCTTTAATAATTTAAACGAAGTTTTTTAGTACCTTCTAAAGGGACCTTGTAACTTTGTAAAGGTCATTTTATACTCTATTTTGAAAGTGAGAAGCATGAAAACGGAACTTTGGAAAGGCAAATGAATAGAATTCAAAAGGAATATTTAGATTACCGTAATGAAATTAAGATTATTGATAATCTAATTACAATGAGATCTATTATCAAAATCATATGAGAATGTTCGAGTTTGTATTTTGAATGCATGATTGGTTTAATTGTTCCTTATTAGTACTTTAGAGTATTTTTGTATTAAATATATTACTATGGCGTATTAGAAGAGTATATATATGAGATTACATACACGTCGACTAACATTCTTCGAAATCTCGAGTTTCTAACAACGTAAGTAGAGAGCTACCACTAGAGCATTTCTCAATAAATTCAAACACACAAAATTGATTACCATTACACTACAAGATACCTCAAGCATCCAAAATAATTACACATTTAGTGTAGGTGCCTTAAAAGGGAAAAAGAGATCATGGAGACATTATAAGGAAATAATACAACAAGAGTAAAGAGAACAACAACACAAAAGAATCATCACAAGCCACACTCAACACACATCAGGCTAAAATTGAATAGCATATGCATAGCCATAGCCATGTCATGTAATTATTTCAGATTCATAAGAGAAAACAAGAGAAGGAAATGAAAATAAATGTGAAAAAAGAGTAGAGTAGGGGTGCAACTGGGTATTGTAGGGACGTGTCAAAAAGCTGTAAGGAAAGGGAAAACGGGGGCGTGTGCAACAAGTAAAAAATGGCAGAGAAAAGAAGGTTTATTTAATAATTTTTATGGTAAATCGTACCAATCTTTCCATCAGAGCCACAGCATTATCCTACCTAAATCATTGTTCTATGGAGTGTACGAGTGTGTTTCTGTTGTGATAAAAAAAACAGACATACAGATTCAGTATGAACGGACTAAAAAGCTTTCACTCTATATGGACTTTTCTTTCCTTTTTTTTCTCTTTTCTTTTCTATCTTACACAAGTGACGACAGAAATCTTCAACGTGTAGCTTTTAAATTTATCAGGATCTATAATAAGAAAGAGAAGAGCCAAGTTTAGGTATTTACCACAGTGTAGAAGTAGGCATGGGAGAATCACTTCACCATTTCTGCAAGTTTTCCACCTTCTTCATCAATCCCATAACCAAAGCTCCATCACTTTCACTGTATTTTTAATCAATGGCCAACTAATAAGATGAGAAAAGAAAGAGGAAATGTATGATGGAAATTAGAAATCATCAGAGCTGCGATATATTCTTTCTGTTTATTGAAAACAAAGCAAGAAGATTCGTACATGGGGCTAGATGTATATATTATATTATATACAATCATTATTGGGTTTGTAGTAATACACAGACTAGCCAAAAGATGCAATTATTGCTGAAAGAATACATTGAAATGTAGAGTAAAGATACCATCTTTTTTTTAATCATGATTGATACAAGGGGAAAGCTAATTTCGTTTTAATTTCTTCACCAGCTAGCAAATGGTGAGTTATGCTAAGACGCTTAGGATATTAATGTTCCTCTTTCAATAATTCGAGCAGCCGATTTTATGTTCGAACTCTGGTGGAATATTACGACTCCTTCCCCCAACAAATTTTTTACCCTAAAGAGTCCTAGCTGCAGCGAGTATTTGACTGTAACCTCTTCAATATAACAGAGACAGCACTTCAGTCGACGTTTATTCATCCAAACTTGCGAATAAATCATAATGGGAATTCCTTCTGAAGAGCATCAAGATTGCGGGAATCACAGGCTTCCAGCATGTCATTCCTTGATGCACAGCTGCAAAACAGAGAAATCCATGATTTTATATTTGTATTAAAGTGTAGGTGATGCAAGAATAAAATCTCTTCAAATCACATACCTCAGTGAAATTCTTAAATATTGCCATGCATTGTCTGCTTTTGGATTCATACTAAGTGACCTCACATAGTACTTAATTGATTCCTCATAGAGCCCCTAAAAGAGCAGAAAAAGAGAAAATCGATTAATGTTTCCGTACATTTTTATTACTTAACTGTAAAAGAAAGGTTCATCCTAGAAACTAGAAATGATTGATTAATAACTTGAAAAAAAATGTAGGAGAGAGGACTTCACAACTTTTTGATAATTCACTGAGACAGGAAAAAGAAGAAAAAAATGAAGCATAGGATACATACCTGATTAGCATAACTGATTCCCATATTGGCCCAGGCACGTACATAATTAGGCTTCAAATCAAGTGCCTATGAGACAAATTAAATCAGTTAAAATAAATAAAAGTAAACATGCAACCAAAAACATTGTTTCCAATGACAGAATGCATTAAATACATAATTTGGGATAAGAACAAGGCAAGTTGTTAACGGCCTAATGAAGTTTAGTTTTTCACATGGTGGCCAGCAAAGAACATTGTTTCCAATGAGAATATGACCATACACAAGAAAAATCCTGTAAAACGTCTCCAACCCTATAGTGAATGATGAGGGCATGCATAAATTGAGAAAACAGTTCAAACTTCAGTCCACAGCTTCACCACAGGTTCCTACAACAATAGTGTAGAAGCATTATTCTTTCTTCCATTTATTCTCAATGAGAGCTTCACTTTTAACCAAAAACATAACTCGATCTTCAAACCATAACGTTAGGAGATTACTGTCGCCCTGATTCTGTGACTACTTGTTTTGTATCCTCACAAATTTAAATGTAAATGAATTCTTCTCGTGAAATCATCTATTCAAATACATGCATACATATACACACTACCATAATGGAGAACTTCTCACTTGAAAATAAGACAGTATCCTACCTTTCCTCCACAGACAGACAATCTTTCTTCCTCAACTTATCCAAACTTCCTCTACAGACAGACAATCTTTTCTTCCTCTAACTTATCAACTCCTCTACAGATAGACAATCTTTTCTTCCTCTAACTTATCAACAACTTCCTCTACAGCTGACAATCTTTCTTCCTTAACTTATCAACAACTTCCTCTACAGCTGACAATCTTTCTTCCTTTCCTTATGGTTCCTTCTCAGCTTCCCCACCATTACTGAATGCAAATAGACTTTTTCATAGCAAAGAGAAGATGAGTTTGATGTATGCGTTAAAGGTAAAAGGATCAGTTGTGTTAGGTTAGTCATATTATTTTTTAATTGTTATGGATGGGAGAGTTAAATTAGCAAAATATATAGACGATTGGAATTCTAACTACATTGTTGCCCTGTCTACTTAAAGTGGGTAAAATAGTTGGATTGAACAGAGCTTCGCAACTATACATCCACATTTTATTTGATCCTCTCCTTGGACTATATATGGCTGTCCACACCGACCATCCTTAAACTGTTTTACGACGCCTGTAGTTGAGGTACAGCAGCAACTTAATGACAAGGATGCAATATTAACAAGTTGAAGTCCCATCTGAAATGGGTACACATCAGTAAGCGACAGATACGGCCACTAATAAGAATCATGTTGTTCAACTATTTGTAGGAGATAAGATATAAATGCATCTTAAGTTGCACCTTGTCGATAAAGAAAACAAACTTTAGCTAAACATTCAAATGTAGACCTTGCTCATTGGTTTGTTGGGCTTTCCAGATTACTGATTTCATTGGTGATGCTAATAGATTCACTGAAATGATAACAATGTTACAACTGCTCATTCCCTCCATTTGAACTAACGTCGCAGATTAATAGAACTCCTCCCCCTTGTTAAAAATTTTCTCCAACCATTACACAATCACTCTTGTTAGCCCAAAGAATTTGTCTTTGGGGCTCCCTCCCCAAGAGGAACTAACACTTCTCAATCCAAAAGGCGTACCTAGTTGGATACAAATCAATCCCACAACTATTCCTCTCTTCACTGCTTTTGCTCTTCCTCCTCCAATCCACTCACCTAAGTAGTATTCTAAAGACTTCAAACTCCATATTCAATACCCTAGATGGATACAACCAGCTTTTTTGTCGTTTCTCTCACCCTCCCTCCCTCTCACTCAATTCCAATGTTGCTTGTTTTCAACATGATGAATAACTAAGTATCTCCCCTGTTCAAATATTTTTATGGAATGGAATTAAGACCATCTCTTTCTTAAATAATGTTTGAATGCTGACTATTTCTCATTGAATTTTGTTTTTATCTAAAAATAATGTCAAGCACCAAGATAAACTGTAGAGAGAGAGAGAGAGAACAGGGCTCATTACCTGTTGATAAGCTAATATAGCATCAGCACTTTGAATGCTGTTAGCTTGTGTAGCACCTAGCTTGTTCCAAAGAGAGTAATCTTGCGGCTTTAGTTTCAAGGCTGTCTGAAAGGATGCAATTGCTTTGTCAAATTCTCTGGACAAATTATAAAGGACACCAAGTACTATGTGCACATCAACATCATCAGGAAACATTTGTGCAGCTTCGTTAAATAAGCCAGCTACCTGCACATACAGAACAATGATGCATAATTTTAGACCAAAGAGAGAAAAGGATGCTTGATGACTATAATCTTAAGTTCCATATTAAATGCTCCTAGATGCTAATGAAGTTCGTTCATTGGTATTATTGTTATGAGAAAACGAAGAAATACAAGGGCAGTCAAAAATAAAGCCAACAAAAAAAGAGCAAGGCTACAAAAAGAAAAGCTTCAATCAAGTAAAATTAAAACCTAAAGGATAATTACAAACTAGCCAAGCTAATGAAATCCAAAATCCTAATCAACGAAAAATTCAGTGGAAAAAGCACATCAAGCAAATCGATTAATTGAATCTATTTTTCCCCTTAAATTTCCATAAAGTGACAGAATCAACACTTAAGGGGTGTAACTGTGCAAGGGAAAACCAAAAAACCAAATAAACGCTTCAACCAACCAAAACCAAAACCGGTTCAGTTCAGCAGTTGTTTCACTTTACACACAAGAAAAACTGATCAAATTTGGTCGGGTTACCCAAGCTAACCAATAATATATATATATATTAATATAATAAGAGTCAAATTTGAATCAAAACTCATCAGCTGTTAATCTATCTCTAAATTCACTCTAGAATTCTCTTCTGCAAGTGTCCAAACCCCGTGGATGCCACTTTTTTATGATGTGCATTTCATGCAAAAATTCTGTGCTCGTGGACAAACATGAAGTGCTCCAACCCGACCAACATTAACATGCACCCCTCCGACTTGACCCACACTGCACATGCTTAGGTTAAGCAAATGGCAAACCAAACCAACTAAACCGGTAGTTAAACAGTTCGATTAGTATGATGATGCGATTCAGCTTCAGTTTGACTCTCATACCAAGCCAAACTGAACCGATTACACCCGTAATACAGATATCTACGCACTTACATCAGATGTATTCAATATACCTCTTAATATTCATTATCATGAGCATGAATATTAAGCTCACAAAAGAAAGCCCAACTACATGAAGAGGTTCCAATCAAGTCAAATGAAACCTAGCATATGCTTACAAAAAAAACAAAAAGAGGAAACACATAATCTAATAAGAGAACAAACATCACAGGAAGAACTCTCTTTCAGCCTACAGATTCTATTATTTATTTATTTCTCTTACCCCCCTCCCCCCCCCCCCCAAAAAAAAAAAAAAAAGAAAAGGCAATGCATTAAAAAAAACAACAACAACAAACAAACAAACAGCAGTTATAACATTTCTGGATTCTTCGCTATTTGTTACAACATCCAACTCCAAATTCTATTTTTTGTAGCAGTTAGCACGCTGCAGAAATCATGGAAGTAAATGCCAAACCTTAATGCCCATGGACTTGAAAGTAATTTTAGCACATTAATGAAATCAGATAACTGGATTTAATCGAAAATGTTATACCTTCACCTAGTTTTCTATGCCTTCACTACTACATGCTAAAGCAACAAACTATAGATAGGCACATTTTGCAATAATAAATTTCCCTGTATTTCTATGTTTGTAATAAAAGCTGATAGAAGAATGAACAGAAAAAGCATGGTGCTTACATCAGCATAGTACAATGAGTCAGAAAGCTCCGGTTTTGCAAGTGTTCCATACTTTGGGTGATGCTGTAACCATCCATACAAGTATCTTAATGCAGCAGCTTGCTCCAATTCTGCAGTAATTATTTTAGTCATCGACCAATTTATTTATTTAAAGAACACGCCCATTACATGTCAAAAAATTACAAAGGGAGGACTAGGGTGGTTGAACTAAAAGAGAAGGCTATGAAGATTACAAAGGTCTTTCCAATTGGTGGTCACGGAATAAAATTTTCTTACAGATGAAGGCCAACTAAAGAGAGAGTCAATTAAATCCAATCTCACACATCACCCCCACTATCTTCATTTTCCCCTAGAAAACATAACAACAGTTGAGATATGAAGCCACGCTTAATCATTTGGATTGAAATCCCTCTCTTCTTTTTAATATTGCATGCTTTAATTAATTTCATTTGTTAACCATTTGAACCTATATATTTGATACTACTAGAGAACTTAAAACAATATTCAATATGCTAGGCAGGAAGACACCTAAGTTTGAACCCATAACCTAGGTTATAGTTTGCCAAGTGAATCACCTAGCCAAACCATGGTGGTTACCATCATTCATTATTGACACCAGAGAACTATCTGATCCTACAATATTCAACATCAAGAAACTTAAAAGGATAATAGTTGATGATCCCACATCCCCCAAAGGATTTTTTTGTGTATTTCATACATCAGTAAAATTGTTTCAAAAAAAATAATAAATAAATAAATAAATATCTCGTCTGAAACCCATATTTAAACTAAAGTCTTCAATGGAGCTATATATGATTTTTGTGCGAACTCACTACAAAAATTCAACTCTAGTAACCATCATCTTTCCGTCAAGATAATTAAAAAATTGCTGAAGTGAATATAAATCATATAAAGCATGTAATTAGTTGAGGAAGCAACTGACCATTTGTGTGACTCACACCAAGCGCAAGAAGCACCTCTAAGTTTGTAGGGTCAACATCCAGTGCCCGCTTCATGGCAGCAATAGCCTGCAGATATCAATTTATAGTATATTTATTATACAAAAATAATCAGAAATCAGAAATTAAACATGAGATGGCACACCACAATACCGGGAGTATAATTTCCATGAAAAACGGATCACCTAACTAATAGAATCAGAAGTATTAGTATTACACGTCAGAAAAGAACTGAATACAACAGGCCTCTAGAAAATGGTTGAGCATGTAATACAACTTGAGTAAAGGCCCTTCAAATATTTTCAGTTTTCACGTACAAACATATTCTATATAACTACTTCCCAAGGTTTTGGAAACTCGAGTCCAAGTTGAACTCATCACAGGAAATTAGTAAATTAATAGTTTTGCCTTCTGATTATGCCATAATCAAGTGATTGCATAAGAAGATTTGACAATTTTACCAAAAATGGTGAATATCAAATACCACATCAACTGAAGAGATAGTGATTTCAATTCAATAATTTAGTTCACAATACAGAAGAAACATAGAAGTTCTAGCAAAATATTACTAAACAATATAAGCAAAAATTATCGAACTAATCATTCTGTATAAAAAAAATATTAAGTATCTATTTGATCTTCTATTTCTAAACATTTCACATCAAGAATGTTAAATACCTAGTTGGTCTTCTATTTCTAAACATTTCACATCAAGAATATTAAATACCTAGTTGGTTTGTTTCTTTATCAAAAAAAAAACAAAAAAAAAAAAATACCTAGTTGGTCTTATAAGCCAAAAATTCTACATCGAGAACGTAAAATACCTGTTGATCATCATCATTTTCAGCATGTGCAATTCCAAGCAGCCTCCAACCTTCTGAATTTTCAGGGTTTTTCATAACTTCAGCCTCTAAAGCAAGCACTGCCTCACTCAGAAGGCCTTTACGGAACAGTTCCTGGCCTTCCTTCAAGGGATTTGGATGACCAACATATGGGTTCATATCAGAAAAGACATATATTCCCTTTGAAGCATCCGTTTTCCCCTTGGCGGCTATTTGTTCATTTACATACCTGTCAGAAAGGTAGAGCAGAATGCAGAAAATAATTTAATATAGACAGGTGTTACAGCATTACAATATAGTCACTTGAAATAAAACGTCAGACTTACTCATCATATGCATTTGCCCAATTATCGGCTTCTCCAGAAGCCCCTTCTCCAACCTGCTGACCAAATTCTTCCACCCAGTCTTGCATGTGCAACTTGGAAAATTCATTTACCCATGGATCATCCGACACATGTTGCTTCTCTTCAGCAAACTCATCAGCCCACCGATTAGTTTGATTAGAAACCTGGAACCATTTTTATCAGAAAAAGTAAGTTTTGTACGAGCTTTTAAATACTATTTTACATGGAAAACATAGATAACTTAGACCCTATTTGATAACGATTTTGTCTTTAGTTTTCTGTTTTTGAAATTTATGCATGTTTCTTCTCAATTTCTCTATTACGAAATTTATCTATCTTAAAAAAACACTTGCATTCCTAGACAAATTCTGAAAACAAGAACAGATTTTTGAAAGCTATATTTTTATTTAGTTTCAAACTCAGCTTAGTTTTTGAAAACATGAGTAGAAAGTGGATAACAAAATATAAATATATGGGTAGAAGTAATGCTTATAAGTGTGATTTTTAAAAACCAAAAACCAAATGGTTATCAAGTAGGACCTTATTAATTTGATTCAAATATTCTGAATAACTTGGAAAGAGGTAAGAGAATTTTGTAGATAGACTGATAGTTTTGGTGGGGCTGTGGGAATGAGAACAAGTCGACTTTTCTAAATCCAGATCGGTTTCCAATTCCACCTAGAAAATTTTGAAGGTTCTGGATTTTTCACAATTTTGGACGATTGGAAGCCTGTAGTATCACTTCCTTTCCCCAAGCAAGCTAGGGCTGCCCCTAAGTTAGTCTTTAACTCAAAGAAATTTGCCGTTTCCATCTAATTTTCCCTCTTAAATTTTTATGAATTGAAAAATTATATACATACATACATACGCACACATACATAATGTAAAGTTTGGCTCGCTAAAACCTTTGGCTCCAACCCTAGTTATGGGAAAGATTTCTAGCACTCTCAACATTCCATTCTTCCATTTTTATCAATGAATGACGAAAATGGAACAAAAAACAAAACAATAACCAAACAATAAAATTATTCATGTAAACCACCCACCCACACACCCAACAGATTGTCAGATTGTGGGGTGGGGAACACAAAGGGGTACAACTTGTTTCATGACTTACAAATTCATCAGCCCAGGGAAGACCCCCACTATATTGTTGCTGATACTCGGAAGCCCAGTTATCTGTTGGAGATAAAGAGTTTGGCTTGACTTGATTATCATCGATAATAAGTTCACCCCTACTCATCTTCGAAACAAACTGAAGAAACTTTGAGTTCTGCATCCCAAACGGGTCAAAGATCAAATTTGGGTTTTTTTTATAAAAATGATATACGTTATCAAACCTTTTTCTATTAAAACCAATTTTACAACATTGCCAAGCATAATTGATCAAACCAACTATTCGTCGACATTTAATTATGTGTTGTATGTTGCAATCTTATCAATATGAAGGAAAAATGAAAAACATCAGATATGTTTTAGATGAATGAAATACTAAAAACATGTTACAAAATACCTACCTGAAATTTAGGGTCATTATTTTCAGCTAACGTATTTGCAAGCTTGCGAGTTTGCTCCATTGCAGATAAGTTCATCATATTACCACCTGCCATTTTTTCTGCCGACGCTAACTGAAACTTCTCCTGTGGCAATATATCAAGAGAATTAGAGGTTGATATTAGGCATTGTGCATACAGAAGGACACTGTGCATGACCTTGAAGTCGAATATAAGTTATTATATTGAATGAGAGTCACATTAGGCACTGTGCAATGTGCATATAGAATCTATTATAATACTAGCCAAGAGTGAAGGACATATAATTACATATAGAAAGTAAAACAAGGTCCCGTAACACATAGGCCATGGAGTGTAGTTGATGGTGGTCAACCAAGATATTAACTAGCCAAAACAACTACTAAGAAGCCTTATCATAGTCTAAACCTTAAAAATCAAATAGGCGATAACTCTATATGACCAGATTGTCTAGCATGCTAAAATAACTCTGTATGACCAAGTTTACAGACTAAACTTCACAACTGATCCAATAGAAAGTTCTGTTTCTAATTTCATAACTACCAAGGATTATAAGCTTGCGATGTGATGCCCACCTACAGATTGACAGTTCCATGAATTTCATTGAACAACTAATTGTCATTTTTTTTCTTTTTTGGGTAAGAAATAACAAATGATTCAGTTAATCACTCTAATTCAAAGAATAAATTACAAAATGATCATTAGAAAGCTAACAAACACACCAGCCACAGCTCGTGTAATATAGATAGATCAGATGGCTATCAGCATTATAGGTGCAACTTGTAGGACAAGCTGTGCTCCTTACCTGCTCAAACTCAGAGGCCCAGCCATTGGCACCATATTGTTGTTCAAAGGATTGAGCCCAAGCATCATGATCACCATACTTTTCCCTGTTTAGGCTATATTCAGAAGCCCACCCATCTGCAATATGACCACCAGGTCTCTGGAGAGCTTGAGATTCATTCCAATAATCCTCCAACTCATGAAACCTACCAGGTTGAGGCCCCCTAACCTGTTTACTGGTATCAATATCCAAGGAAGATAGAAGTGCATTTACCTGGCGGAATTGAAATCAAAGAAACTCTTATAAGTTTTCATTAACAATTTACCAATTGAACTAACAGAAGTTGATATGCTCAATCCTTCTCTTCGCGACACATATGGAATCATAAAAGAGGTTAGGTTTACAATCCCTTTTCTTGAGACTATGGTTCTTTTTATGAACACAATTAGAGGATCACTTTTTTAATACGTTTGGTGTCTAGGACCAATGACTCCCCTTTTCACATACTTCTTTTGCCATTAATAGACTCTTATCTTAAGAATCATAAATATTTCAAGCAACAATTTTTTTTCAAGATTTGCAGTTCGTTCTTTTAAGATAAACGGAAGTGGTCATTCTTAACCCAAAAGAAAAAAACTGTAAGAAAAAGAAATTGAAATGAAAACATGGAGTTAAACAAAATGAAAGATGAGAGCCAATCATGAGATGTGACATGAAGATGGCGAAATCCTATTGCACTCAAACTAATGCTTGGATAATGCCTGGAAATTTGGTATGGAAAAGCTAACTACATGCTTTCTGATGAATTGGTACTAAAGATAGAAATCTCAAAAACCTGTGCATTTATGAAGTCTTCACTCTTATCTGCAAAAAAATGTCGAGCCATTATGCTACTACGATCCCGTATACATTGTTTATCACCTTCAGATAGTCCCAATAAAGGAAGAGGGGCTGGATGAAAAGGTATTCCACCACGGCTACTCTCTACAAATGAGTGCAAAAAGGTTGACAGCACTCTTTGCGGTGGCCCTGGTTTAGAGTAAAGGTGAAGTTAAAAAATAAATAATTAAGGCCAAGAGAAATATCAAATTCAAGCTCTAATACTAATAGATGTCACATAGTCAATGTTAAATTTTTAGAACTTTGTGATGAACTAAAAAGAATATTCTATTCTACCATGTCAGTCATGGTTGAAAAATCTGCATATTTCATAGCATTCTTTAGGTTTTCGGAGATAGATTTTAACTAGGCTTTTCAAAGATAGATTTTAACTAGGCTTTAGCCTCAAAATTAAAATTTTATATAATTCAAAATAAAATTACGAGATTGCAAATACAACAGTTGAGACAACTGCTGTTGACTCTGCCAATAATATCCAGGAATTGGAGTTTCAAGACTACAATCTGGAAGTGCTTCAATTAAATATACAACACTGGCGACATATTAACCCAACTAGTATACACAAGCATCTTCACAAGTCAATTGATGGATGAAAGGTGTTGCCGGCCAAAAGCCTGGAACTCCATGTCTCCAACTAAAACTAAATCTTCCCTAAAATGCATTGAACTGCAACTTGGGGTTCCCTTAATTTAATTATGGAATTAAGGAGTTGAGTTCAAGTCCTGAATTGGGAATCCAGACTTAACAAACAACGTCGCTGAATTAAAATTTTGTTATATCAATACCACATTCCTTTGGAAAAGGTTTCACAACAACACAAAAAGCAGTCGAACTGCCAACGATGTCAACCATCCAGAATCTTAAAGACTAAAGAGGACACTTAGAAGTACCATCCAATATCGGTTGATGCTGAGAAGCAGGTACTTGGTCATAAATACGATCAAATTCAGCAAGACTTGGTTGCATTTCTCTCAAGTGGGCAGGAGGAGGACCGGCTTGTACCTCATTCCATGCAGAGGTCAGACCATTCTGATCGGCAGCCGAGTGGAAGGCATTAAGAAAATTTGACGCCTGACATTAAGCAAAATAGAAACAAAAGATATGAGAATTCCGAAAAGAAATTCAGAAAACAAAAAACAAAGAGAACCTGCTGATTAGGGTGAAGCGGTGGATGATCAAACTCAGACCCAGGGAGCTGCCCATGGGTCTCAGGACCAAAAGGCCTTTCAGGACCTGTAAGCTGCGATGTAGGAATTTCCCGTAGCCTTTCCTGCTCAGAATATAGTTCAAAACATAAGATGAATAACCAATCTGATTTCACAAGACAAAAAAAAAACATCAAATTCATGAATTAACATATCAAAGTACTAAAAAAAACACAATTCTAAAGAAACCCCAGATAAAAGAAAGCAACAAAAATATCAAATTGAAAACCAACCTGGGTCTTGGAAGAGGAGCCGATTAGAGCGTTGGCAAGGGCACCAAGAGGGTTAGAAGAAGACGAAGAACCAGGAACAGCACAAGCAGCTCCTCCAGTAACCAAGTCTCGCATCGCCATATCTGGTTTCTTTTCGACCTTGACGAACAGTCAATTTTCCTCCTCTTGATTCGGTTTTTTCCCGTCGCTGTTTCAAATTGCTCTCTTTTCCCAAGAACTGCTACCGATTACGTAAAATAGGATTGATTTTGAGGTGAAATTGCTGGGAAAGACGATAACGAGATGGGCTCTGGGTGTGTTCTGTTTGAACACTGTGAGCCACAATTGCGAACCTCCTTGTGGAGCCGAGTCCACAAAATTAAATAGAAATACGATCATATTTCACCGCCATAGTTAGAAGTCCGAAGAACATCAATCCCTAAACCAAATAGGATAACTATATATGTCTTTTATTCTCCGATTAGGAATCCCTCTTTACGAATACAAATCATCTTTTATTCTATATTGTTTCAATTCAATAATTCAGATTTTTCAAATGTTATAATTTTATTTTTCGAATTTAAATTTTGAATTTTGTTTTAATTTGTTCTTAAAATTTGAAATATTATATTTTTTAACTTTACTAAATGGTTACTTTTTGTCTCTAATCTGAATAGGTATAAACATTTTTTTCAATTATAAACTTATTTAAACATTTATATCTATTAATTAATATAAAAAAATTATAATTAATTCAATTTTACTATTTTTCTTTATTATTAAAATTAAATTTAAAATTTTACTTTATAATCATTTTAAATTAATTAATAAACATTGATCTCAAAGACTAAAAACGAGTATTCAAACAAATTAAATATTAGTATTTAATGAAAATTTGAGGTTAACCATATAAATTTTGAAATCTATAGACCAAATAAACAAAAAATTTCTTTTTTTTCCTCTTTTCTAAGTCAGCTGTTTTCCTTTGTTGTTTAGATAGAGTGTGGACTCTCCCTAATTCGATCAAAGTTATAAAACTAATAAAAATATAATCTCACAAATCTAAAATTAAAATCTACAACCAAATTATATTATATATTTAAATCTCAAATTAAATAATAAGATTGTGTTACATTTGACATTAGTTAAATCCACAAAAATTATATTATTCAAACTCAAATTAGATTGTGTTAGTCAAATTCACAAAATATTTAAATTTCTAATTAAATAATTAAATATTTTGTATGTTCACAAAACAACCATCTCCACATATTAATTTTCTCACAATATTTTCATTATTTTTATGATTAATCCAATCAAGGGATTAGGACTTCCTAAATTATTTTAGCTCTCTGGAACACTCGAACAACATGTGTTCTATAGTCTCCGAGACAAAACCACATAAAGGACACTAAGGCAACACTTCCATGTAACGACATCAAAGATCTAAGCAAGTAGGTAAGCAATTATGGAAGGCTCTCTAAACAAAATGTTGAATTTTAGATAATATTGACTTACTATGTGTTGATTTTGGAAATTTCATAATCGTAGAGGGTGCAAACTGATTTCTAAAAATCCGTTTGATAGTTTTCTATTTTCTGTTTCTTGTTCCCAATTCTCTTTTTTTGTTCGAGTATCAGACTTGTTTCATAATCTATTCACTTTCTTGTTTCCAAAATTTGTTTTTCTCTATCCCATCCCATGTTTCTATTTGCTACTTATATTTAAAAGTTCATATAAATAATCAAATGTTATGTTTATTATGCTGGTTATGGTATGCGCCACCTTAATTTGCTCGAGTGGTTTTTTAATTCAATTCCTTGGTAATACAAATTTTATTTTCTCTTTTGCTTTTTATTTCTTTATTTTACATTTGTATATTATTTTAATTTCTTACTTTTAAAATATCTAATAAATACATTTATGTATATTTTTTTATTTCTTTAATTTGGAATTAAAAGTTTTCAATATGTATATTTATATTTGGTATTTTAATTTTGCAATTTATAATTTTTCAATTAAAATGCATTTAGCTTCACTTTAATATTTTACAACCATGACATTTAGTAAGATAATACAATTGAGTTGAATTTGAGTCGTCATCATTTAAGTCAAATGAATTGAGTGACAAATAACATTGTTGAATCAAATTTAGAAAACATTTTAAGGCCTATTTTGGGGCCCAACTTTAACTGGGTGGAGTGGACTATTATAACTCACCCTATATTTGAGGCTTCAATTATAATAGTTGGTGTTTCAAACTATTATAACTCATGATTAAATACATGAGTTGTTTTCAAATAAAGGAATGAGTCAACTTATTAACAAATATAGCAAAATTTCACTACCTATCAGTGATAGATCATGATCGACATCTATATGTCAGTGATAGATGTCTATCACGGTCTATCACTGATAGACAGTAACATTTTACTATACTTGAAAATATTTTTAGTATTTTATTATTTTAAACGATTATCCTAAATGATGGAATATAAAGAACACATGCACATCGGAAGCAAGGAAAACGATAATGTTCTAATTGTAATAAAAACAAGAATAAGCATGCAAAAGGGATAGAAAATACAACCTTTGAAGGCTCTACCACAAACTTCCTCTCCCGTACATGAACGACACCACCAACGGTAAATCTCCGCTATTCTCCGGTTGAAGAACACGGTTGTGGGACTATTTTGTTAGTGAAAATAAGGGAATTTCACTATAAAAAGAATGAGGGTAAAGAGAAATGAGGTGGAAGATTATAGGTCAAAAGTTGAGGGAAGCATTAGTCTTGCAATTTTAAGAAACATAGCTATTTAAAGAGAAAACACTAGCATGTAATCCCATTTTGCGTGTCTTCCACCTCAAATTCCACTAGCATGTAATCTCTAAGTGTCAAGCTTGAGAAATGTCACTTCAAAGTCCACTTAGTGGAAAAATCCAACAATTGGATTTTTTCACTAACTAATTTTTTTTATTAAAAAAATAAAATACGATTTTCAGATTTTGGAAATTATTTAATTAAAACAATTTCAACTAAATAAAATAAACAAATTTAATATCATATATTAAATTGTGTTTGACACTTAGCTTTGATTAATCTAATCAAGTTTAAAAAACACTTTCATGCTAATGGTCAAGTATACTCTAAAAAATAATTAATTAATTAATAAATTATTTAATTATCAATTATATCTCATATAACATATAATTTTCCCTAAAACCCGAATTTGAACATTTCAAATTCTTACTTCACCTAGTTTTTCAATTTTGTCTGTATTGAGCTAGCAAGGAGACCTGATGGACCTACAGATCATGGGCTCCAACAATCCGAGACTAACGGGTCAAACTCTTTAACCTAGTTAATCAACATTCGTTAACTAACAGAATTGTCCACTATAGCTTGTAATTGTGCTCCCTGTAGATATATTATGTGTCCATTTGATATAACCATGATAAGTAAGTCAACCCTTCACTGGTTGTTCGTAATAATGGTTGGATCAAAAGTTGTTTTACCCCCGAGATTACATCTTGCTTCTTATGTCCCATTAATCCTCTAATGAACAATTGGTTTGTGATCCAATCACTAAACCGAGTCCCTCTTAGGCCAATGAGAGGGTGAGGCCCCTTGTTCAAGACTCAGAGTTAGCACTTAAGGGAACAACCTCTCTACTATCTCTAAAAGCGGGTATGAGTGAATTTCGTCTTGCACCCTATGTCCTCAGCTAACTACCCAGTCTTACCCCTAAAATGGGAGACTTATTGAGCCAACGCTGTTGAGTCAACCCTCACCCATGCAAATCTAAGAATAATCCTTAATAAATAGAATTTCATAGTTAGCTCAGGATGAAGGTCAAGTAACCTAGGTCATCGCTTTGAAATAGTCAATCTTAAACAGTAAACAGCGTTATAAAATAAGAGTGACTTAATTCTTGGTCCAATCTTATGCAAACTCATTGCATAGGACGCCCCCCGCTCTTCATGTCAATACATGAATGAATCATGATCACTTCGTCTGTAGCACTTTACAACAAATTGTAGCAATTACAGAGTGGGAACAAATCCAATGATGTTACTTCGTTTGTAGCACTTTACAACAAATTGTAGCAACTACAGAGTGGGCAACATCCAATAGTGTTACCCGAATAAGGTACCTAGTCTTATTCATATACTATAGACCATTTTGGCTATTTACTAAATTTGGTCCACTCTTTGTTGAGTTTTATGTCCTAAAATTCGTGGTTTGTAAACAATAAAACTTATTCTAAAAATTCAATAAGTTGTTATTGAAAATATGTATTCTTATTTTGTTTTAGAAATCCAATAAACTAAAAGACCCATGACTATTACATTAGTACTTGAACTTTATGTGGAGACATAAAAATGGATCAGGTTTAAGTAAATAGTCAAAATGATCTATAATATATGAATGAAATTGGGTACTTTATTCTGGTGACACTATTAGATGTGATCCACTTTGTAGTTGTTACAAAGAGTTGTAAAGTGCAACAAACGATGTGATCCTAATTCATACATGTTATGACACAAGGAGTTGGGGTGTGCAATGGGTTTGTACAAGATCAGACCACGAAATCAGTCACTCTTACTTTATAACGATGTTTACTGTTTAAGACTGACTATTTTAAAGCGATGACCTAGGTAACTTGACCTTAATCCTAAGCTAACTACGAACTCCTATTTATTCAGGATACTTATATTTGCATAGGTAAGGATTGGCTCAACAGTTTCGGCTCAATAAACCTCCATTTTAAGAGTAAGACTGGGTAGATAGCTGGAGACATAGGGTGCAAGATAGAATTTACTCATACCCACTTTTAGGGATAGTAGAGAAGTTGTTCCCTTAAGTGCTGACTTCGGATCTTGAACAAGGGGCCCTACCCTTTCATTGGCCTGAGGGGGACTCGGTTTGTTGATCGGATCACAAACCAATTGTTCATTAGAGGATTAGTGGAACTTAAGGAACAAGAGGTAATCTCGAAGATAAAATAGACATTTGACCCAACTTTTATTACGAACAACCTGTGAAGGTTTAACTTACTAATCATAGTTATATCGAGTAGACGTAATATATCTACAGTGAGGGGAGTACAACTATGGGCTTTAGTGGAGTGACCTAATAGTTAACGAATGGGGGTTAATTCAATCTAATGAGTTTAGTCAATTAATCTCAGATCGTTGGAGCTCATGATCTGTAGGTCGGCGAGTTCCCCCTACGAGCTCGTAAATGGATTAGCTTTAAAGTAGCGTGACAAGTTAATTTGAAACGTTTAAATTAGAATTAAGGAAACTAGAAATTATATGAGATATAATTACGCGTTTAATTTGAGAAATTAAACAAAATTGGAGAATTAAATAATATTTAAATATGATTTAAATATTAAATTCATGAAGGAGAAATTTGTGTAAAATTAATTTAATACTTGATATTAAATTAATTATAATTAATTAAATTGTTTAATTAATTATTTACTATTACTTTTATTAGAAAATTAATTTATGAAATTAATTTTGTAAAATTAATAAATGTTTTCAATTTTGAAAACATTTTGATATTGGAAAAAATTGAAAAACACAACTTTTTTAAAGTTGGATTTCTCCACTACCATGAACTAGCTCACACAAAACCCACTTCATTCAAGCTTCAAATCTCCAAGCATGAGCTGCATCTCATATAGCCATCTTATTTCCATAAAATTCCTACAATAAATAGAGAATATTGGAGTGGGATTGAGGTATGCATCAATTGAGTTTTTTGCTGAAAAAATCGAGTTGAAGAAGTTGTTCCTTAAGTGGGTTGTTGTAGTGAGTTCTTCTCCAAGTTCCCTTCATTCAAGCTTATCTTGAGTCCCACAACTCAATCTAAAACTCCAAGAGAATAGTGGGGAAGATCTTGAGGTGGTTCACAATGAGATTTGGAGAAGTTTTGCAGCTTTGAATCAAGATTCAAGAGGTTCTACAGCGGTATTACTTGAAACCCTTTTGTTATTATATTAGCATGCTTTATTTACAGCCAAAATTAATGAATTAGAATGCTTATTGATCCTTGCTGCTTCCGTCACATGCTGATATACTCCTACAATTGGTATCAGAGCATCATTTAAGCATCCAGTTTTGTTTAATATTGGCTTGGTTGGTGTTTTTTCATGAGATATATGAAAATGGTGCACTGATATGGTTTTCTGAGTTTTGGCATTTAATTTCTCTTTGATTGCTTGATTAAATTTTCAATCGGCACTTGTTTGATAAGCTCATATGTGTGCTCAAGTGTCTATAATTTATTTGGAGCCATTAGAGTTGAAATTAAGATGTAATTGAAGAAACAAGTGAAGAAAGTCGAGCTGTTGTTTGAAGATCGTGAGCCTCTGCCCAGGTAGTGTTGCAACCCTACCCTTGAGCGTTGCGATGCTGTTAAAATTTTTTAGCAAGATATATGGTCAAAACCAACGACAACAAGATGCAACACTACCCACGATTCCAACGAGATTGAGTTCAAGTAGTGTTTGATCAAATTTCAAACAAGATTTCATTTCGAGTGAGATTTCGAGTTCAAGCGAGATTTTGAATCAAGTTTGAGCGAGATTTCTGGTTTGAGTGAGATTTTATTGGAATTTCGAGCGAGAGATCAAGTTAAGCAAGATTTTGAATCAAGTTCAAACGAGATTTTGAGCTAAGAGCGAGAGATCAAGTTTAAGTGAAATCTTTGAACCGGTTTTGACAAGTTTGACCCCTTAACTAATAGTAGACCATAGAGGATTGACCGATTTGACTGATTTTCTTCAAACTTGATCCATTTCAGCTTCAAAAAGGTTTTGGCTAGTCTGGTTCAAGTGGTTCACATCCGGTCCAAGCTATTTAGGTTCGGTTTGAAGCAGTTCGAGCGGTCCAAAAACGGTTTAAAGTTATTTCTTGCTGTTTATGTAATTCTTAGGCTTTTGTTTGCTTGTTTATGCCAAAACTAAAACCATATCAGTATGTGTTTAATTATTTATGCATGTGATGTATGTTATAAATAAATAAATCTTGTACGTGCATATAGTGTGCCATGTAGATTTAAAATCTCACCATAGGAAGCATGTTACATGCATTGAAAGTATGTTATAAAGTGTTATAATAATGTATGTTTTGGGTTTCTTTTATTTAATATAAATGTTATATTAAATATTGAATGCCTTTTATGTCTGTTGTGGATGTTTAGCACGTCTAAAATTTTCCCTTTTCAACCAGCGGCGGACACCTTCTTGAGGCAACAGGTGGTGGGTTAACAAATACCTTCCGTTTCCCTTTACCAACCTTCTTTTTCTTCCCCTTTGCAGAGTTAGAAGTAGAAGGTGCAAACTTCGTTCCTGAGGTCGAACCTCTATGGAACGTCCCAGAAGATGAAGCAACATTTGCCTCAGCCTTCTTCCTCTCCTTACTTTTCACAAGATTGGTAGGTCTGCAACTCGTTGAGGAAAGTTGTAAGTGTGTATTTCACTTTGTTAATAATCACATTACTAATAAAGTGCAGGAAGCTCTCCGGCAAAGAATGTAGGATTATGCTAACCTGGTTGCCCCTATCGATAGTAGACCCATTCAACTTTGCCACATTGAAGTGGACCATCATGTTAAACACATGTTCACGAACAGAGGTTCCTTCGTCCATTTTGGAGTTGAATATATACTTAAGAGCCTCATCCTTGAGCTATTTAGATGGTTGTCCAAACATCCCCGCAGGGACTCCATGATCTCACATGTTGAGCCCATGGGCTCATGCTTCTTGGCCAAGACGTCATTAAGACTTGCCAAGATATAGGCTCGAGCCTTCTCATTCGCCCGTGTCCATCGCTCGTATGCCTCCCGAACATTTCGAGCGGCATTCGGAGCTGGGAGGATGGACCTCTGTAAGAGTTAACATGAGATCCTCGATGATTAGTATCGTCATGATCATGTGTTTTCATATCGAAAAATTGTCGACGGTTAATTTTTCGGCACTAAGCAAAGCTAAAGTGGGTGTGGCCATTTTCATAATTTATTGAAAAAAGAAAAAAAAATATTAGATTTTTCTAAACCACATTTGAACCAATTAATTTTGCAAAATAGTTGCAAGTACACTAAGTGAAAGACTTCTATTTTGCAATGATGCCCCAGCGAGGCAGAATAAATGTCACCGGTGGGGTGATCAGATGACCCTTCACTAGGATGAGACCTTCTCAACCATTAGGCAGAACCAACTCTTGGAACTGAACCTAACAGCCACCATTTATTTGGTCAAGAACTGTTAACCTTTAATAATTTCGCGTAAATGTGACCCCTAACTTTCGGTGCCAGAGTCTCCCCTTAATGAGCCCCCCGTAAGGAAGAAACAGATTAGGACAAGAGACTAAATAACCTTATCCTCTTACAGGAGAGATCAAATAAAGAAGTGCGCAAAATTGTCATCCTATAGGGGGACACTCCCAGGGTGCCTCGAAGTGATGCACAGTAACTTTATTCTTTCCAATGAAGGAGACCGTGGGATATGTTGTTGCACTTCCCGCTTCCACTTACTATGAACACTTTCTCAATCCACCTTGATATTGACCTACCCAAACACCATTCTTTAGGGAGGACACTCCCAGGGTGCCACGAGATCGAGGGTAGATCTCACGATATAGACTATATAGAAGAAACGTGAAAGGTTTAAATGAAGCATCATATGCTCCAAGTGCCTCCCATAGAATGTTCTACCTAAGGGTTCATTAACCTATACAATCCGGCAATTGGTTTTAGTCTAAGTCATCCTTTTAAGTCCGCTCATAAACAACTTTTGTCTATGAAATATGAACAAGTTCAAGTAGTCACATTTAAACACTTTAATAGACTGTCCTTAACTTGCATGCATGCATCAAATCTATCTAATTCACCTTTCCAGATAGGTTTCCAGGTAGGAATGTTACATTTTCGTCAACTTAAATACCTTAGCCTAGACAGAACTCGTCTTAGACAAAAAGTCCATTATAAATATATTTGCTATACTTTAATCTTTTATTAGTCAATTTAATCCTATTAAACTGATTAAAAGATTACAGCCTAAAAGTTGTTAATCATATTAGAACCATGATCTTAGGTCTATGTCATCCAAGTTTTAAACATTTTTAAACCATGAATTAAACCTAAGTAAGCATGCATGTCTTTCTTATTGCTTTTAATTATAATTTCTCTTTAACAATTAAAAAGAAACAACTAAAACACATTGTGTATAACTAGGTGTTTATAACGCTTATAAAAAAACATATGTGTCATGCTTCATGCAATGTTCGGTCATTACTATACATAACTTTTGTATACATGTAATAACTAAGAAAACATGCTTTCCATACACCCTTATGCTATAACAATTATAATATAAAGATGATTCATGCCAATGCTTTTTATGCATGCATAAATATAACTCTTATATTATATGATGCATGAGCATGCTCTTACATAATTAAATCATGCTTCTCTAAATTATAACATTTACAATAAAAAGATGATGCATGACCAATGCATGACCAATTCATAACCTAGGTGAGATTTACTATATGTGCATACCATATGACATATAAATAACCATACATCTCATGTAATAAATCAAAGATTAATGGACCGGGATGAACATTTACAAAATTGTAATGAAATAATTCTATCTATTACATTTTCCATCGAGCAAACCGGTTCACAGGCGAACCGGGTCTTAAACCACCAGGCGAAGCTCCATATTTTAGTAAACTCCACAGGTAAACGATCATTTAGCTCACACTAGATGATAGCGCGAAAAAGCTAAACATTCGCTTAAACGACAACGAGGCTACGAAGATTGATCGTCTAGGCAATCGCTTAACGCGGCGAAAGGTAAACGATTTATCGTACGTTACTATGCGATTGTTTAGTCAATTACTAAACGATGGAGCTTGCTGAGCTAAACGATCGTCTAGTGCACGCATGCGTTAAACGACACCCGTGCATCCAATACTCAGCGATCGTCTACCCCATCCTCTACACGACCCGATCAACCCTTGATTGTCTTCTTCCTCAAAGAACAACAACCCTTGCTCTGTACTTCTTCACGAACGACTCGAGTCTTAAACTAACTTTGAATTATAGACTCGATAACAATTAATTATGCACAAAAACGCAGGGGCCTTTACAATTAATCGAAAATGCAAAAGAATTAATCAATCCGAAGTTTCATCCCAGAAAACTCCATTAATCCACACATCTACAAACAATTTAATAATTAAACAGAGAGTAGATATTAACCCACCGCGAATGTATATGCAATTATTTGTATCAATGAAATTGGAATATTAGCAACCTGGCTCTGATACCAATTGAAGGAACTCTTAAACAAGAGTATCCATGAGCGCATGCAAATCTTTTCGATTTCATTGTGACCGAATTATCATACATACATTCTAACAAACAGATATGCATTGTAACACTAATTATAGGCATGCTTTAATAATTAAACTACAAAAGACTGAGTAAACATACCAGTTGAAGACAATCTTCACTCGAACTCAGTCCGGCGGAAACGAACTCCTCTACGCTTCTTATTACCCAGCAACACGGTTGTCTACACGATCAGCGACGCACAAACCAACAGCAACTAGGGATGGCACCACCACTCGAAGCCCTCGGTATTCTGAGAATGTGAATCCAAAAGGCCGACTTTGATCGAATTGGTAGAAGGAGGAGGAAAAGACGATTGTGTAGTAGAACAAGCAAGTGGGAGATAGTAGATGACTATCGTATAGTCAGGTGTTAGAGAAAGGTACACGATCGTGCAGGTTTTACTAAGCAATCGTCTAGCAAATGGTAAGTGATCGTTTAGGTATGCTCGGCACGCTAAGCGATCATTTAGAAAAGTTAAGCGAATGTTTAGAAATCGTGTGAGATTGTTTAGGACGATGGGCACTATCGTATAGGCTCTCAACGTTAAGCGATCATATGGAAACACACTGTGAGCGAATTTCCGAACTGTCTTACAAAATGAAAACAATTTTTATTTTATTCTTCAGTTACAATAACCGAAAATAAATCTTCCCACTTTCGAACGATTCAGGAGAAATTTTCGGCCAATTATCTCATAACCGCCTATTTTATTAAATAAAGAATATAATCATATTGTATTCTTAACCTATAGTTTGATATCACATATCTACTATAGTAATTTCTCCTCTACTTGATATAAATCATATTTATATCCAATTTCCTCCAAAATAATGTATCTTATACATTTAGTCAATTATATCTTATATAATTAACTAGTTTAATTATATCATATATAATCGAACTCCCTCTTGTCAATTTGAATATTTCAAACTGTCCCAAAAACTGATTTTTCAACTTTATCCAAGCTACCAAGGGGACTTTATGGACCGGTGGCTCGAAGCTCCAATGGTACGTGAATAGCTGACTAAACTCTTTAGCCACGAGATCCACCATCTGTTAACTGTTAGAAATTCCACTAAAGACCAACAGTTGAACTCTTCTTACCGCAAATATTTTTCTATGTCCATTGGATATGACCAATCATGAGTACGATGACCCTTCACAGATGCTCGTAAGTACAACTAGGCTAATTTACCATTTTGTCCCTGTAGTTACATCTCACTCCTTATGTACCACTGATTTCTCTAATGAACAATACAACATAGTCCAACTATGTGTATACACCTCTCGATCCAAGAGAATGTGTGTGGTGTCACATCGTTCAAGCCCTGGAATCAGCCTTTAAGGGAGCTATCTATCTACTTGTCCCTACTTCGGAGAAGGAGTGAATTCCATCTTGTGTAACTGAGTTCCCAACTCCCAAATCAGACGAATCCCAAAAGTGGTAGATCTGAGTTGGCGACCTAGTCACTCGCATCCATGCAAATCAAAGGACCGCCCTCAATGGCAGGAATTCCCAATTCACTCAGGTTTGAGGTCATGTTAACTATGGTCATCCTAGTGAAGTGAAGTCTCTGTCATGAATGGTGTTATATAACGAGACGTTAACACTTCGTAGTCAGGTCTTATACAAACTCTTTGTATAGGACGCTCCCTCTTACATGTCCCCTACACGAATGATCAGACCATCTGTGACAATTCACAACACTTGTGACCATTCCACAATGCGGGCCGCATTCGTAGCGTTACCAAAATAAGGTTTCCCTCCTATATCCATATACTATAGACCATTTTTGTTATCACTTAAGACATGATCCACTTGTATGTTACCACATATATGCTTAAGTTACATCCAGATAACCAGGAATTTTAGGTTTATTAGTTTGTGGTAAAGCAAATAAAACAATCAACTGAGTAAAATCAAGAAGTGAAGTAAATATCATATATTATATATCACAAGCGTTCGTACAAATTGTTTACAAACTATAGGACACGAGACTTTAGAGAATTAACCCCAACACACCTTTAGTGTCCAACTCCGACGATCACTTCAAGGGACTAACTTCGACCACCAACACCATTAATTCCATATACATCGGTTTCTTTTTTCTTTCTAAAAAATTACATGTATTAGTTTCTTTTCACATTTGAGCATATGTCAAAGAGTACATGTTAAGGTTGAAACTATCCACGTCGGTGTCGTGATTTGTTGCCACCTTTCAAAATGGATGTCTGCTACTTGTCGTTACCACCTTTAGAAACCTTTGCTCGTCACTCACCTGCTATAATTGTTTGAAGACATTATCATTTAGGGGTCGGTGGCTTGTTTGTTGTGCATGAGAGAGGTGAGCAAAGTGCAAAAGAAGAAGATGAAACCTAGTAGGTTTTTCTTCTTTTGTTTTTTCCCTATTTTATCTTTTTCTCCTCACCTTTTTTCTTTTTTTTTTTTAAACCAAGCCCCCAATAAAATCTTTTCCCTTTATTATGATCTAGATTTTTCCTTTTCGTTTCCTTTTTGTTCTTTTTTTTTTTTGGTCAACAAATGGGGATCTTATTCTCTCATGATTTCCTTTGATTTTGGTGATGGGTATCTGATTCGCCCATTATTTCCATCACTATAACTTATTTCCTAATAGGAACATAAGAACCAAGTCTTGATTTTCTTAATTTTGCAAGGATTTTTTTTTTGGTAAAGATAGATCACTCTCGTCCCCACGTATAGTGCGAATTATTAAGATGTCAAATTTTGGCCAAGGAAAAACATGTCGGACCTTCACGTGACAACAACGGTAAATTTGTAGTTGGGGGAAGAGATAACCTGCAAAATAAAGAAAAAAAAAAGGTTTGATGCCTGAGTCAGTTAGGAGAACTAAATATATAGAAGAAGTCAGAAGCTTAAGTTATCTCGTTTGGAGTCATAATGGTGTATTTATAGAGGATTTGACCTAGGGTTTAACTTAAGCCTCTTAGGATTAGTATACCAGTTTTTTCTAATACCAAGTAAACTAGATCAATGGTGTTTTTGGATTACATTTTTAAGTGTTTAATTTAAAAAATAAGTCATTTTGGAGGAAATTTGAGTGTTTGGCGATCACTTAAAATAGGTTTTCAAGTGTATTTTATTTATTTATTCATTTTTATCAGAAGTGTTTCAATAAAAATGAGTTTTTAAAAAACATGTTTTTCTCAAGTCAATCCAAACAGCCCCAAATCTTATTTTATCTTGACTTATCTCATCTATCTTGACATTTTGCTTTATCCTCTGAAGCCAAAATTCACCCCTCAACTGTAAATACATAGGACAACATCATAAGTTTATTATAGTAATTCTTATATTACATACAAAAATATCTATGTATTATCTGTCAGACAAATTTGAAGATATTGAAAGTTTCAACATTTTTGTGATATTGTGTCTAATTTTGATTTTTATAGGTGAATTCTGATATACTAGTTGGAACTACGTGCGTTACACGTATTTTATAACGTTAAAAATGAAATGTATGTATATAAGTTGAAACAAGAGTCTTATATATGATAGTAATTTAATAGTAAATTGATAACTTAATTAACTATATCTAAATTTTAAAAAAAAATTATTATCATTTTTTCTTTCAAAACCAAATTTGAAACCAATAAAACCCATGTAAATAATGATCTTTCTTTTTTTATCCACGTGAATGATAACATTTTGGTTTTCTAATGATAAATTTTGAATCTTAAATCAAATATTAGAATGACCAAATTTTAAACCAAATTAAATTTACATTAATTATAAAATAAGATAATCAAATTTTAAACCAATTAAAATTCATATGAATTATAAACTAATTAAAAGCTAATATTAGGAATAACTAAATTTACGTGAATTATAAAATAAGATAACCAAATTTTAAACCAATTAAAATAACGTGAATTATATACTAATTAGAATCAAATATTAGAGATAACCAAAATTTAAACCAATTAAGTTTACGTGAATTATAAATTATTTAATATGATTTTTTAATGATTTAAATATAAAATTACATAAAATAATCCTACAATCATCAACTAGCAAAAGGGATAACCAAATGTTTCTCCTTGTAGCTTCTTTTATATATTATAGATATAAATTTATGGGATTTCTACGTAGAAGACCTAAAGAAAATGCTATATTTCATAAATATCTTAAAAAGAAAATCCTATATTTTGTAAATGTCTTAAAAATTTGAATTTTTTCAAATATGACTTTTAGGTTTATTTTGGACAATTATACCAATTTTCATTTATTTTATCCGATTTTGTATATTTTTCCTATTTTCAAAACTACTTTATTGATGGAAAGAAACACAGTTATTATAGAGCGAGAAAATGCATTTAATATATTTTTTCTCATTTATCAATTGGAGAGTGAAAATACATTTATTGTCATTTTTTTCCATTTTTCAATTTGAACAAAATGCATTTAATGAAAATTTATTTTCTATTTACGTTGGTTTTTACGTATCAACTGATTGCCTTTTTTGACAGATTAATGGTTATTTTAAATATACCTTAAAACATTTTGTTAGGTATTTGAAAGTATTCTAACCAACATATGAATATACTATAGTTTATAATAGAGATTGACTTAATGTTTGACGTAAATCACAATATAAACGAATATATGAAATATACCACAGTATATAAATCTTCATAAATTTTGCTTACACCACAGTATATATATCATAATACATAAAATCTAAATAAAAAGAAATGCTCTTGTTCAAATAAACGAATATACCACAATATATATCAAATTTCCTACATAAGTTATATATATATATATATATATATATATATCACAGTAGATGAAAAAAAAAAAGGAAAAAATAAAACTAAAAGTTGAATAGGGTCTGTCGTTTTTCTACGACAAGTCCGCTGTCACCGTTCATTTACTCTGAATCCATCATCGTCGTTTGTTTGCTTTGAGTCTGCCATCACTGTTCTTGCTGTCCCGTGCTCGCCCCGTTGTTAGATCCTCTCGTTTATATTAAATAAACGAATACATATACCACAATATATATTAAATTTCCTACATAAGCAAGAAAAAAGTACACATATATAACAATAGATATAAAAAATCAGAAAAAATAAAACTAAAAATTGAATTGGGTCTGTCGTTCGTCTGCACTGAGTTCGCCATCGTTGTTCATTTACTCTGAATCCGTCATTGTCGCTCGTCCGCTTCAAGTCCACCATCGCTGTTTTTACCGTCCCATGCTCTCTCCGTTGTCGGATCGCCCTACGTCATCCATCTCCTGCTTGTAACTCATGCCACCAGAAGGAGAAGGGAGAGAGGAAAAAGAAATGGTCTTGAAGCATATGAGAGAGAATATATGCATTGGAGAGAAAACAATATATATATATAACGTAGGTGAAGACTAAATTGTAAATAGCTAATGATATTAGTGGAAATAGGGAGACCAATAATTTTCTTTTTAGATAAAAAAAAATGTTTAAGATATTAATGTAATATAGGCCTATTTTTAAGGCCTTTTACGAAGAAATCCCTAAATTTATATAGAAACCCATAAAAGGCTACATTTGGACTAGGGTTAATTGGATAAGTAATGTAGTTTTAAAAACAAATTAGGAAAAATGAGTATTTTTTTTTTTAACTATTTAGGAAAAAAGGATTGTTTTTTTGTCTTTATAAAATGCGTCTCTTAGACGCATTCATGTTGAAATATGTGTCATCAATACATGAAACTAATGGTAAGTAAACGGAGTTGAATTAGATGATTATTTTTTTTTATTTAAATGAAATATTGGTGGTGGTGTCTTATATTTTTCTTTGTCCCACCTAGGTTCAAGCCCAAACCCAAACATTTTTTCATTTCATTTTTTTTTTCTTGTTTTGAAATTTTCATCTTAAATGTTAATAGTCTATCACTTTGCTATATAAAAAATATTATAATTAGTACAACATTAAATATTTGATGAATTAAGTAATTGTAAAATTTTAATTTAATAAAATAGTATTTACAATATAATTTAATATTAAGATAATAATCATTTTAGTTTTATTTTTTTTAATGTTTTAGTCTCACACATTGCATTTTTTCCTTCTCTTATTTATGGAAATTTTAATCTTAAATATTAACAATCCTATAATTTTGCAATAAAAAAATAATTAGTCCATCATTTTTATTTAATACTATAATAGCTAAAATCGTATTTTTAGTAGTAGTTAAAATTTAATTTAAATACTAAATACAAAATTGAAAACTATTTAATTCTTTTATTCTTAAAAATATTTTTTAAATTTAAAGTATATGCTATAGATTAGAAAGCCAAATTTTGCATTCTAAACTCTAAAAGTAGTCTAACTATAAAATAAATATAATTAATAATTAAATTACAATTTTAATACTAAAATATCATACTATCAAAAAATTAATATATCGTTCAAGTGCAATTAATATATCTTGTTTTATAAATAAAAACACTTGAACACTTTTAATAAATATCAAAAGTAAAACGATTATTGTTAAACTCAAATTATATAAACTTGATCCAATGATTATACATTTTTGTGATGAAACATGTTATTGTAGATTTCTTAGAACTGTTTTCAAATATAGAAAAATGAACTAAAATATTTATAAATATAACAAAAAATTTCTGACTATCCGTGTTAGATACTGATAGTAGTATATCGCAGTGTTGGGTTTTATGTCCTAAAACTTGCAGTTTGTAAAATGATTAACATTTTCTATAATCAATATACTTATTATTGATTTCATAAATTGTATGAAAGTCTAAATCTAATAAACTAAAACCCATGACTATTGTATGAGTACTTGAACTTTATGTAGAGACATAAGAGTAGATTAAGTTCGAGTAAATAGTCAAAATGATCTATGGTACATGAATAAGATTCGGCATCTTATTCTGGTAACACCATTGGATGTGACCTACTCTGTAGCTGTTACGGAGAGTTGTAAAGTGCTACATACGATGACATGGGAAATGAGGGCGTCCTATGCAATGAGTTTGCATAAGATCAAGACCAAGAAATAAGTCATTCTTACTTTATAACGATGTTTACTATTTAAGACTGACTATTTCGCCTAGATGACCTAGGTAACTCGATCTTAATCCTGAGCTAACTATGAACTCCTGTTTATTCGGGATTGTCCTTAGATTTACATAAGCGAAGGTTGGCTCAACAACACCGGCTCAATAAGACTCCCATTTCAGGGGTAAGACCGAATAGATAGCTGAAGACATAAGGTACAAGACGGAGTTCACACCTACTCGATTTAGGGATAGGAGGAAGGTTGTTCTCTCAAGTATTAAATCCAGGTCTTGAACAAGGGGCCCCACCCTCTCACTAAGGTTGAGAGAGTTTGATTTAGTGATTGGATCACAAACTAGTTACTTATTAGAGGATCAGTAGGGACTTGAGGAATAAGACATAATCTCGGGGGTAAAACAGATATTTGACCCAGCCGTTATTACGAACAACCTGTGAAGGGTCGACTTGTTGATTATGGTTAAATCATGTGGACATAATATATCTATACTGAGGGGAGTGCAATTATGGGCTTTAGTGGAGTGACCCATTAGTTAAGAATGATGATTAATCTGGTCTAATGAATTTAACCAATTAATCTCGAATCGTTGGAGCCCATGATTTGTAGGTCCGTGAGGTCCTCTACTAGCTCGTAACGGACTAGCTCTAGAATAGCGTGATAAGTTAATTTGAAACATTCAAATTAGAATTAAGGGAATTAGTAATTATATGAGGTTTTACATGTTTAATTTGAGAATTAAACGGAATATGAAAATTTATATATTTAAATATGATATAAATATATAAAGATGGATCCTATTTGATATTAAATTAATTAAGTTTTATTTAATAATTAATTGATGAAATTAATTAAAATTTTCATTTTTAAAATCAAAATAGATTTTATAAAATCAAATTTTGATTTTGTGATAAAATTGAAAAAGTGAAAAACAAAACACAAAATGGAAAAAGTTGATTTTCTATTATCCATCAACTTGCTCACTCAAATGACATTCTCTTTGCCTTGTCTTCTCCAAGCATGAGTTGCAACTTATGCAACTCTCTTATTTGCATGTTGATCTGCAATATAATGAAGAGATTGGAGTGAAAATCGAGCATACAATCTATATAAAATTTCAGAGAAAATTCGGGTTGAAGAAAGGGTTCTTCAACAAGATTACTACAGTGAGCATTTCTCCTTCATCCCTTGATTCAAGCTTGTTTTGAGTCCCACAACTCAATCTATAGTACCAAGAGAATAGTGGGAAAGATCTTGAGGTGATATGCAATAAGATTTGGAGAAGATGGCAGCTGAAGAAGGAGTTTTGAAGAAGTTCTACATGAGATATGTCTTGAAACTCACTTGTTTTCTACAAGAGCATGCTTTATATTTTGCCAAAATTAGTGAATTTGAGTGCTTAGATGATCCTTATACTTCCATTGTTGCTGATATAATCCTACACACAGTCTATTGACAAATACAGATAGTAGTCTATCACAGATAGACGATGAAATTTTGCTACCATTTGTAAATATTTTCAGCAGTTTTGTCATTTAAAAAATATATATTTTTTCTACTACAAATAAAATTATAAAGTTTCTTGATATATTGATTATTACTTTTTATATTTTGTCATTTTAGCAATATAATGAGAAATAATTTAGAATTTTTCAAGAGTATCTAATGACATCGATATTTTTATCAATATTTTCATAAAATTAAGACCTTTTCATCGACATCAATATTTTAAATTTTGGTCGATATATTAATTATAACTTTTTCTCAATCATATTGTAAAAGAAAAAATATCAATGATAAAATTGTAATATTTTGAAACCTAAGAACTAAATTGAAATCAAGAAACCAAATTCAAGTATAACAAAAAAAAATAATTTAAACGGAAAAGGAAAAAGAGCAAAAGGGTTAATAAGAAGAAATAAAAACAATAAAAATAAATAAATATAAAGAGAAAAAAAGAGAAAAGGAAAGAAAGAAATTGTAACAGAACTCAACGGTAGAAAAATGAAAAAAAAAATAATAAAAAATAACTAAAAAAAAAAATAATAAAAAAATACCTACACACCGTTTGGTTCATCAATTATTAAAGAGGTTTATTACCTCGTTATTTACGTTAACTCATATTTCTCACCTCATTATTCACATCAACTCTCCAAATTACTCTCATGCTATAATAATTACGAACTCAACTCTACGCGTCAAACGCCCCCTAAAGGACAAAAAAAGAACCCTATTTATCTAAATAACTTTCAAACGAACCCTTTTTCCCAATTTTTTTTAGAAACAGCCTTAATCTCTCCAATTGACCCTTTGGGCTATCAAGAAGTTGGGCTAATAACTTTCCCGTCTGGGCTTTGGTCTCTTATTTTGAGATATTGTACCTAATACATTTGCATTATTTTAACTGAAATTGTCTCAAAAGAGGGTTTTCTTTTTTCTTTTTGAATTATATGAGACAAAATTAATTATTATTAGTAATTTTAGGTATTTATTAAATTTTTTTATCTTACAAAAATACTCTTACATATTAAATAAATCATATTTAATATAATATCATATTTCTTTTTTAAAAAATGTGGTTCATTAAAAGAAATTTCAATATTGATTGTGGGTACCAAATCATCCTAGAAATTGATTTTGAGTATTAAACATAATGGTTTTTTTCCTTAATAACCACGGCAGTTAACAAAAATAAATTTATTATAATATTATTTTTACTTTAAATCCATAATCCATTAAATATTTTTTTATTAACTTAAAATATAGTTATAACTATTTGAAGAAAAACAAAATAGAGATATATTAAAATTTAAAGAAATTGTGATATTTTATATTTATGGTCTAAATATAACCATACACCAAGATACACCATTTTATTATATAATTGCTTTGATTCAAATAATTATAATGGATCAAAGAACATTATTATCTTCCACTTAACTAAAATTCACTCATTTTTAAAGTGAAAAGTATACTGTAAACTAATCAATAACTTAGCTTTATGAGCCTAATAAGTCTAAAAAATGAGAATTAAACAATAATGACTGAAATAGCCCACTATCATTTTTCACATAGTTTTTTTTTTAATTATTATTTAAATGTTAAAGTAACTATTTTAAATGTAATATCATATATGTTTTCGACATCTAGATTATTTGTTATATCTAAGAGAAATATGCATATTTTTTTAAAAAATAAAAAGTATGATATTATCTTTTTAAAAAAATCGGTGACAATGAATTGATCGATTTAAAAATTTAGGATATATAATTTGGTTTTGTCAAGAATATACGTAAAAGATTTTTTTAAAAAAAAAATGTAAAAACAAATATATTTTAAAAAAAGTGATTTTAGCAGATTCATCCACAATCAACTTTACTATACACTTTCTTCAAAAAAAAAAAGAAAAAGAAAAAAAAAAGCGCGGTTAAAATTTTTACGTAACTATTCTTAATACTAAAAAATAATTGAAAACGCAACCTAAACAAAGAAAAACTGAGATACATATTATATTTACTAAAATACATAAAACGTATGTTGATGTGTCAAATTTTTTCTTTCAATTATTTATACTTTATTAAAAAGGGAATAATAAAATAATATTAAATCAAGAAACAACAATTTTAAAGGAAAAAAATAGAATGATTATATAAATTCGTTTTTGTTGTTTTCATCGAGATCTCTCTAAGAAGTATAACATATAATTGTCAACATGAAAAGGCACATTGTGGAAGTTAAATTCTAACATGTGATATTGTTTATCGTCGTACTTTATTAATACGATAGGTCATATCACAAAAATGAGTGTCACTCGAACCTATTTTCTCTTAAATTTGAATAGATACCCTCCATTGTTTGCAAGACATAAAGTATATGTGGTATGAAGAGAGATTACTTACCAACATGTTGTTTCATAATGTTTATAATAACTTAATTAATCAATATTACTACTATTTAAAATTAAGATCAGTAATTGTTTTAAATGGTTAAACTGCTGAAAATATTTTCAAATATAAAAAGATATCACTGTCTATCAGTAATACACTACGATAGACGTCTATTACTCACGATCCATCATTGATAGATAGTGATATTTTGCTATATTGATAAATAAGTTGACTCATTTTCCTTTATTTGAAAACAACCTTAAAGTTAACATATAAATGATTTGCATCGTATAAATACTTTTTCTTCATCAAAGGTAGTTTTGTGACATTTTCCATAAACAATAAGGAAAATGTTGTGAAATTGAGGAGCACAATGGAGCACAATGAATATGGAGAAAATATAATATTATAAAATAATAAAATAAAATAACTAAAATTATAAAATAAAAAAATAATGAAAATTTAATGGAAATTTGAATCGGATTCTCACCAATGTGTGTAATTTTAAGATCCACCATTTATAGGCAAAGTGGCAAGTATGAGTGGTTTTACATGGACACAAAACACGAATAACTATAAGGCACCTGGATAACATGAAGATTGACACATGGCTTTTAGGACACTAAACAATGGACATCTATTTACTTTTATAATATTTATAATACTCCCTCTTAAATGCTCATATATATATATATATGAAATATGCTTCGTTAAAACCTTATTAGGAAAAATCCAATGGGAAAAGTACATATTTCATATAATATATACTCCTAAAAGAAAACAATATATTTACTCCCCTCGTGAAAACATCACTTAAGATCTCTAAGTCGCCGCATCCCAATGTTGTGCACCAATTTTTCAAAAGTTACAGTAAGTGTAATATCTTTGTAAATAAGTCTGTCAGGTTATCATTCGAACAAATTTGTTGTACAGTGATATTGCCATTTTCTTCAAGATGATGAGTGTAGAAAAGCTTCGGTGAAATATGCTTTATTTTATCTCCTTTAATATATCCTCATTTGATTTGGGTTATGAAAGTTGTGTTGTCTTCGTATAATATTGTTGGAAGAATTCTATTAGAAGACAAGCCACATGTTTCGCGAATATGTTGAATCATTGATCTTAGCCATACACATTTTCGACTAGCCTTGTAAATTGCAAGAATTTCAGCATGATTTAAGGAAGTGGCCGTTATGGTCTATTTCACCGATCACCATGATATAGTCGTTCCTCTATATATGAATAAATAACCAGTTTGAGATTTAGTTTTTTGTAGATCAGATAAATAGCCAGAATCTTCATAACCAACTAGGTCAAATTTTGATTTATTTGAATAAAACAAACTCATATCGATTGTTCCTTGGAGATAACAGAGTATATACTTAATTCCGTTCAATGTCTTTTTGTAGGAGAAGAACTATATCTAGCTAATAAATTTACTAAAAATGCAATATCTAATCTTATATTATTAGCAAGATACATAAATGCAACAATAGTACTAAGATATGGTACTTCAGGACCAAGAAGTTCGTCATTATCGTCTCGAGGTCAAAATATATCTTTCTTTATATCCAATGAACGGACTTCTATTGAAATATTTAATGGATGTGTTTTGTCCATTTAAAATCTTTTCAAAATTTTTCCAGTATAGTTGATTGATGAATAAATATTCATTTGCTAAATACTCAGTTTGTAAACTAAGACAACATTTTGTTTTTTTGAGATCTTTCATCTCAAATTCTTTCTTAAGATATTTTATTGTCTTTGAAAGCTCTTCAGAAGTTTGAGATCAAGTCATCTCAAATATACAATTATAAGATATTTTATTGTCTTTGAAAGCTCTTCAAAAGTTTCAATTATATTCAAGTCATCGATATATACAATTATAGTAGCAAATCCTAATTGTGATTTCTTTATAAAAATACATGGACATATTGGATTATTTTAAATATCTACTAAGGTGATTGTACCACATATGTCTTGATTGTTTCAATACATATAATGATATCTGTAACTTTATTGAATACAATCTCGGGAATTTAATGTATATGTTTTAGGTACCTTAAATCCTTCTGGGATTCTCATATAAATATCATTATCAAGAGATCCATATAAATATGTTGTGACTACATCCATAAGATGCATATCCATACTTTCATACACAGTCGAACCAATTAAATATCTTAGTGTAATTGCATCCACCACTGAAGAATATGTCTCCTCATAATCAATACCAGATATTTTTTTAAAAATCTTGTGCAACTAGTCGTATCTTGTGACCTCATTATTTTCATTTCTTTTTTTTTCATAAATACCCATTTGTAACCCACAGGTTTGAAACCTTCTGATGTTCGTACTATTGGTCCAAAAATCTGTCATTTTGAAAGTGAGTTTAATTCTGCCTCGATTGTTTCTTTCCACTAAAGCCAATCTTTTCTATGTCAACATTCTTCAACAGATTTTGGTTCAGGATCCTCATTTTTAGATATAATATCAAGAGCAATATTATACGTAAAAATGTCATTAATAACCACATTAGTTCGATCCCATTTTTTCCTATCATGGCATAGTTTATTGAAATCTCATTATTATCTATAGGTATTTCACCTTCCTCACTAGTCATGTTGAGAATTTTTTCATGGGTATTTACATCCACAACCAAGTCTTTTTTACTATTAATTATTTTTCGTTTTCGAGGATTTTTATCTTTGGAACCCACTGGTCTACCATGCTTCTGGCATGTTCCAAACTCATTAGTGAGATATCATTTTTTATGGAACATTTGCAGTTGGTATATGTAACTTAGTTACTTTCTTTGCATCTATAAATACATCTAATAATTGATTTTCTATATTTTGCAAATGAATTATTTTATGAACTTCAAGGTCACATTGATTTGTATGGTATCTAAATGAGACAATAACGGTGCATTCTATATAACTTATTTTTCCAATTTCTTAATTACTCCCCTTAATGTTGGAAATTTTGTCACATAAAAATGACAATCAACAAATCGTGCAGTAAATACATCACCCGTCAGGGGTTTAAGATATTTAATAATTGATGAGGAATCATATCCAACTTATATTCCTGACCTCCTTTGAGGACCCATCTTAGTGTGTTGTGGTGGAGCAATTGGAACATATACTGAAAATCCAAAAATTCTCAGATGGGAAATATTTGACTCATGACCATAAGCTAATTGTAATGGCGAGTACTTGTGATAAGTTACTGGCCTAATGCGTATAAGTAATGTTGCATGCAAAATAACATGAACATGTAGATGAAGGAAGCTTAGTTCTCATAAGTAATGGTCTTGCAATTAATTGCAAACGTTTTATAAATGATTCTGCTAAACTATTTTGTGTATGAACATGAGTTACAGGATGTTCAACATTTATCCTAATTGACATACAATAATTATCAAAAGTTTGGGTTGTAAATTCACCAGCATTATTAAGATGAATGGTCTTAATTGTATAATCAGGAAATTGTACTCTTAACTTAATTTTTTGAGCAAGTAATCTTGCAAATGCAATATTTCGACTTGATAATAAGTACATGTATGACCATCCACTGGATGCATCTATTAATACCATAAAATATCTAAATGGTTCACTTTGTGGGTCAATAGATCCACATATATCACCATGAATTCGTTCTAAAAATGCAATTCAGTTCCACTTTAGCTGGTGATGGTTTAATTATTAATTTGCCTTGAGAGCAAGCATCGCATGATAATTCATTAGATTGAAGAATCTCTTGGCTCTTCAATGGGTATCCACTTGAATTCTCAATAATTCTTCTCATCATTATAGACACTGGATGACCCAATCTATCTTTCCAAATAGCAAATATATCTGGATTCATAAACTTTAGGTTCCTTGTTGCATATGTTTCAATTACTCGTATACGAGTATAATACAATCCAAAAGATAAAGTAGACAACTTTTCCAATATACGTTTTTCATTTGAGATAGTAGAGATAATATATAGATATTCCACATTATTCTTACTATCAGTCTCAATATGATAACCATTGCAGTGTATATTTTTAAAACTTAAAAGATTTCTCTTTGATTGACAAGAAAACAATGCATTGTCAATTGTAAATTTTGTTCTTCTAGGCAAAATAATATTTACTTTTCCAAAACCTTCGATCAAGTTTGTAGAACCCAATATCGTATTTACTTTTGCTTTCAACATTGTTAATTTGGAAAAGTATTTTTTATTTGTATTGTATATGTAGTTGCACTATCTGTTAGACATAGATCTTCTTTGTTCATTTTTTAATCATCCAACATATGAAAATGATCCATGTTTCTTTATTAAAAGAAAATAATTACATAAGAAAAACAACATTTAACAAAAGTTACTAAGAAAATATGAAGATAGATAAAAGAAAACAACAATATTAAGATTAGATATTCTCAAAGTCAAAAGAAACACTTGAAGTTCCATCAACTATGTCAATCTTCTCTTCGGAAGATTCAAAGAAGTCTGCCACATCCAAATTTGGGATGGGTCAAATATGTCATTATGCAGGATGCAAAATTTGCTTCTACATTTTTCTCTTTTTCCTTCAGAGAGGCTTGATAGGGGTTAATTAAGTGTTTTGACGTACGACAGGTACGTGACCAATGCCCATTCATTCTGCATCGGAAACATTTATTTTCAACACTCTTTGAACTCTTATCTTGTGGAGCTTTTCCTTTGTGATCATCATTTTGTGTGGTTATTTTGAAATTTGAATGATTAGAACGACCACTACGAAAATAATAATGATTTCTTCCTCTGTCATAATCACGACTTCAACCATGACGACAACTTTGGCCACGATTATTAACATTCACAACATTCACTTCGGGGAATAATGTTGTTACAATTGGTTGGGATTCGTGGTTCTCTGTGAGTATTTTACAAGAGTGTAATCTCAAAAAACAACCTTAATCAACATTACTAAAAATAGGATAACATTTTTCCTTTTATCTCATGGTTACCATGAAACGACCAATAACCTCCCACTCAAATGGTTATTAGAGAAAAAGAGATAATTATCCAATAATTAATATTATTATAAATATAAATGATAACTAACTTACTATACTATATTTATAACCTATAGTTTTAATATTTCATCTCATGAAACATACAAACCATAGCACTTTTCCTATTCCATGGCACTTAATGTAAATCTCATTTACATTAATCCTCCACTTGATGTATCTCATACACCATACCGATCATATTATATATAATCGAATTATCTCTTGTCAATTTGAACATTTCAAATCAACATCAAGAACTAATCCTCAACTTGAATCCATTGAGCCACCAAGGGAACCTTATGAACCTGTAACTCGAAGCTCCAATGGTACGTGAATAACTGACTAAACTCTTTAGCCACGAGATCCACCATCCGTTAACTGCCAGGCACTCCACTAAAGACCGACAGTTGAACTCTCGTTACTACAAATATATTATGTGTCCATTTTAACCAATCAACAGTGCAACAACCCTTCACAGGTCGCTCGTAAGTATAGCTCGGCCAATAACCGTTATGCCCCTGTAGCTACATCTAACTCCTTAAGTACCACTAATTCCTCTAATGAACATAAGTCATAGTCCTACTATGACTGAATCCTCTCTTCCAAAGAGAAGCCGTGGCCACTATGTTCAAGCCCCGAAATCAGCCCTTAAGGGAGCAATCTATCTACTGACCCCTGCTTCGGGGAATGAGTGAATTCCATCTTGTGTAAGTGAGTTCCCAGCTCTCAGATCAGACAAGTCCCCAAAAAGGTAGGCATGTTGAGTTGACAATCTGGCCATTCTCACACATACTAATCAAAGAACCGCCTTCAAACACTCAGGATTGAGATCGTTTAGGTGAGATGTAAGTCTCTAGTATCAACGATGTTATATACAGAGTCTAGTCATCTCGTCGTCCAGTCTTATACAAACTCTTTGTATAGGCACCCCTACTCGTATGTGTCTACATGAATGGTCAGGATCTACCACATGTAGTAGTTTACAATACTTGCAAACTTCTACAAAGCGGGTTGTATCCGTAGTGTCACCAAGATCAAGTATCCCACCTTAATCCTTATACTATAGACCTATTTAGGTTATCACTTAAGGCATGATCCACTTGTATATCACATATACATGCTTAAGTTTATATAAGATAACCATGAAACTTTATTTATTGGATATGAGTAAATGCCAGAATGAAATAACAATTATTTTATTCATAAAATAATGTGTATAATCATAAACAATGAGACTCCGGGAGAATCAGGATACCAATCCCAACAACATGAATAATTACAATGCATTGACAACATGAAGATTGACATATGACTTTTAGGACACTAGGCAATAAATATCTATTTGTTTTTATAATATTTATAATAAAAAATGCATTTTGTTAATAATATGACTTTACCCAATGCAATGCAATACAAAAATTAAATTATAATTTAATCTAAAGTTGAGATATATTGTTATTCTTTGGGCTTTTGAAGAACATAAATAAATGTGGCCCAAGAAGAATTAGTTTGACCCAAAAGATGAGTAGTTGGCATGAATGAAAGAAAAGAGGCCACATAACCAGCTTAATGTGTGGGTGAAATTATTTCTGCCATCCTTCTTATTTTCAAATTTGACAAAGAAATTACAGAGAAATGAAAAGTTAAGTTTATGAACTCTTTTTCTATATTGTTCTCTTTTCTCTTCTAGGTTTTCATTTTGCTGAGTTTTCTGATGCAAATTAATGGCTAAAATTGTAGGTGAATCAAGCATGCTGTAGGAGTTGATGCCCTAAAGTCTCGTGTCCTATAGCTTGTAAACAGTTTATACGAACGCTTGTGTTTTTAATATATGATATTTACTTCACATTTTGTATTTTGCTCGGTTACTTATTTTATTTGCTTTACCACAAACCAATAAACATAAAATCCCTGGTTATCTGTATGTGACTCAAGCATATATGTGGTGACATACAAGTAGATCATGTCTTGAGTGATAACCAAAATGGTCTGTAGTATATGGATATAGGAGAGAATCCTTATCCTAGTGAGACCCACTTTGTGGAATGATCACAAGTGTTGTGACTTGTCATAGATGGTCTGATCCTGATCATTCGTGTTGGGGACATGCGAGCGGGGGCGTCCTATACAAATAGTTTGTATAAGACCTGACCACGAAGTGTTAACGTCTCATTATATAACACTGTTCATGACAGAGATTCACTTCACTAGGACGACCATAGGTAACATGACCTCAATCTTGAGTGAGTTGGGAACTCCTGTTATTGAGGGCGGTCCTTTGATTTGTACGGTGCGAGTGACCAGGTCGCTGATTCAAACCTACCATTTTGGGGATTCGTCTGATTTGGGAGCTGGGAACTCAGCTACACAAGATGGAATTCACTTTTTCCTCGAGGCAGGGGTAAGTAGATAGATAGCTCCTTTAAGGGTTGATTCCGGGGCTTGAACGATGTGGCGCCACATACCTTCTCTTAGCCCGAGAGATGTTCACACATAGTTGGACTATGTTGTATTGTTCATTAGAGGAATCAGTGGTACTTAAGGAGTGAGATGTAACTATAGGGGCAAAATAGTAATTTGGCCCAACTGTACTTACGAGCATCTATTAAGGGTCATCGTACTCATGATTGGTTATATCCGATGGACACATAAATATATCTGTGGTAAGAAGAGTTCAGCTGTTGGTCTTTAGTGGAATGCCTGACAGTTAACAGATGGTGGATCTCGTGGCTAAAGAGTTTAGTCAGTTATTCATGGACCGTTAGAGCTTCGAGCCACAGGTCCATTAGGTTCCCTGGGTAGCTTGGATAAAGTCGAGAACCAATGTTTGGGTTAATTTGAAATGTTCAAATTGACAAGAGGAGTTCAATTATATATGATATAATTGGACTGGTTAATTATATATGATATAATTGGCTAAATGTATAAGATACATTATTTTGGAGGAAATTAGATATAAATATGATTTATATCAAGTAGAGGAGAAAATACTATAGAAGATATGTGATATCAAACTATAGGTTAAAAATATAATAGGATTATATTTATTAATTAATTAGTTAGTTAATTATATGATAATTAATCCAAAATTCACATTCGGACGTGAGTTAGTGGGGAGCATCGGTTATTGTAACCGATGAATTAAAATGAAAATAGTTTTTATTTTGGTCGATCGCCCAAAGAGAAAAAGAGAGCGCTCGTTGGTGAAAAGTAAACGATCGCTTAAAGAATCGAGAGCCTATGCAATAGTTGTCTCGCGCCTAAACGATCGTCCACCTCACGCCTAAACGATTGCACGCTATTTCCTACACGATCAGATAGCTTCTCTAAATGATCATATAGTGTGCCATTTTTGCTAAACGATTGTATACCATTTCCTAAACGATCGTTCAGTAAAACCTACACGATCGTGTAGCTTTTCCTAAACGATAAGCAGTCTGTTATGCGATAGCATCTTTTTCCCTACCACTTGCTTATTGCCTACACAATTCGTGTTTCCTCATTCCTCTACCAAATTCACCAAAGACCACACTTTGGGTTCTCACTCCGACAATACTCGAGGCTCTTTACTGGTAGTGTCGTCCCCGTTGCGGTCGTGTGTTTGCGGTTGTTTGTGCTGCTGTTGTCGACGCTGTTGCTGGGCGTTGGTAGATCGCATGGAGGGTTCCGTTGCGGTGAGTTCCGAAGTTTTGAAGAATGTCTTCAACTGGTATGACGCTTATTCTGTTGTTATTTTGTTGTTCATAGCATGCTGATAATTAGTATTTGTTTGCGTAACTGTATGTTTGGAATGTATAATGTGTATTTCGGTCATGGTGAGATCGGAGCGATCCGAACGCGCTCATAGAACTCTTCGGTAAGAGATCCTTCACATGCAACACAAGAACTATGAAGAGAAGAAGAAGGAGAACAAGAAGATGTATAGTGGTTCAGTGATATCACCTACATCCACTCTCAAAGTCATCTGAAAGATGTTATTCATTCAAAAACGGAGATAAGTTTTCTTTTCTATTACATGCTCAGTACTCTTGTGAATGTTCTTTTTATAGAAGAATTTTATAGACAAAATTAGTTTTAACATAACTTGTTTTTTAGGTACATGCAAAGGAGCTGAGGGACAATAGAATTATTAATTCACAGGTTTGTAACAATCTCTATCTTGAAAAATAATTGTTGTCCTCCGAAGCTTCTTTTTAACTGATGTTTATTTTCCAATCTGATCTACAACTCTAAGTAGATCTAGGCAATTCTCGAATTTAGCTTTTGTTACTGATTTAGTTAAGAAGTCTGCTGCATTGTCTTCTATTTTTACCTTTGTCACTATCAGCGAGCCCTTTTCAATTGCATCTCTGACAAAATATAATTTTACATCGATGTGTTTGGATCTATCATGAAATTGTTGATTCTTAGTTAGATGAATTTTACTTTGATTATTACAAAGTAGCTCCACTTATGTTTGTTCACAGCCTAGCTTAGTAGTTAGCCCTTGTAGCCATAATGCTTCCTTAATAGCCTCTGATGTAGCTATAAATTATGCTTTAGTGGTTGAGAATATTAGACTTCTAGCTGATTATATTGCCTCAAAATAAAAAGGTAAACCATGTGAGGGATCTTCTTCTGTATAGATCACCAGCAAAGTCTAAGTCCACATAGCCTTTAAGAACTAGTATATTGGAATTAGAGAATTTGTAGAGTAGGCCCTTGTTTTTGCTTCCAACTAGGTAACGAAAAACCCATTTAGTTGCTTCCCAATGGGTTTTCCCTGGATTGCTCATATATCTACTAATCAAGCTTATGCTATGAGCTAAATCTATTCTTGTACAGGCTATTAGGTACATTAGGCTGCTAGTTGCACTTAAGTAGGGAACTTTATTCATTTTCTGAATATCTTCTTCAAGCTTAGGAGAATTTTTAACAGAGAACTTAAAGTGTTGTGCCAGGGGTGTACCAACTGCTTTAGCATTCAACATGTTGATTTAGTTAGGATTCTTCTAATGTAGTCACTTTAGGAGATAAATAGTTCTCCTAGGGATCTTCTTCTTTCAATGAGCATTGCTAGAATCCTTTTAGCTGGACCTAAGTCTTTCATCTTAAATTCAGAACTTAATTGTTTTTTAATTTGATTTACTTCTCTAATATCTTTCCCTGCAATGAGCATGTCATCAACAGAGACATCATGATGATTTCTAGTGAAGTTAATTTTGTTCATGTAATCATCAAACCGTTTATACCAACATCTAGGGGCTTGCTTGAGGCCATATAGAGATTTATTCAGTTTGCTCACTAACTTCTCTTTTTCTTCAACTTCAAAATGCATAGATTGATCCATATAGATAACTTCATCAAGTTTTCCATGTAAGAAAGTTGTAGTCACATGCATCATCTATTCAAGCTCATAGTTCTCAAGCAACTATTGCAAGTAGTAGTTTGATTGAGGTGTGTTTTACCTCTGAAGAGAAAATTTAGTGTAATCTAAACCTTCTTTTTGTCTAAAGCCCTTGGAAACTAGCTTGACTTTAAATTTTATCCTTTCCGAGCTACTATCAACTAGTTTTCTTTTGAAGATCCATTTACAGGGGATGGGTTTTTTTTGTTTGAGGGTAGAGGCATTAAGTCTTAAGTGTTCTTATTCTTTAAAGAACTCATTTAAGCTTCCATAGCTTGCACCCACTTATCTTTTTCTTTGCATGAATGGCTTCTTCTAAGTTCTGAGTTTCTTCATTAAGAGTACTTTTTGCAATGTTAGCGAAATCCGATACGTAATCAGTATTTGCATATCTAGATGGGGGCTTGATCTCTCTTATTCTTCTATCTCTTGTCAAAGTGTATCTCAGGCTGAGAGCCTTGGTCTTGAGTTGTTTCTTCACTTGCTTCTATTTCTATGACTTGAGGATTCAGGTCATCTCTCTCTGATGATGCCTTTTTAGTTCTAGGTAAGAGCTTCACCTTAAAAGTAGTGAAATTCTCATTTAATACTCCTTCAGCTTGCAATTTACCCTTCCCTGACACTGTAAACATCTTATCTTCTCTGAAAGTTATGTCTTTACTCATAATACTCTTATTATAACTAAAGTTTCACATTTTGAAACCTTTAGTTCCTTCAGGATACCCAATGAACATGCATTTTAGGGCCCTAGGTTCAAGTTTTCTTTTCCTCATATGTACATATGTTGTGAATCCAAAGGCTTTTAAGTTTGATAAGGTTGGAGGTACACATTCCTCAAGTGTTTTCATGTCAATAGAAGTGCAAGGGCTTCTATTTATGGTGTAGGTAGTTGTTGCTAAAGCTTATGCCCATAATACTTATTTTAAGATTGGCCTTAGATAGCATGCACCTCACCCTTTCCATAAGAGTTATGTTCTTTAAAACTTGATTTTTAGATTTTGGCACATAAGTCCACCTTCCTAGAATAGTCATCTACTATGAATAGAAAGTACCTTGAGTCACTCCAAGAAAGAGTTCCAGTTGGTCCCTACAAGTCAGCATGTATGTAGTTGAGCCTATCCTTGGAAGTATGGATTTCTTTTATGAATTTGAGTCTCTTAGCTTTGCTATAGACACAATGCTCATAAAAGCTTAGTCTTTTAGTGCCTTTAGGTTGAATCAGCCCCTAATTTGATAGTTCATTCAATCCTTGTTCACTGATGTGAGAGAGTCTCTTATGTCATAGTTCAAAGCCTTCTGATTTGCTATCTTGGGACAGTAAAGCAACATTAGGAAATGACACATTCTTCAAATAGTGTAAGCCATTCATCCTTACTCCTAGTAGGATTGTCTTTCCAGCCCTCTCCACTTGTAAATTCTCTTGGTTACCAATATAGTAATAGTCTTGGTCAGCCAACATTCCCAAAGAGATTAGGTTCCTTCTAAGTTTAGGTACATGTCTTAACTCCCTTAAAAGTATTTCTCTATTGTCTTTTAATTTTAGGCATACAAAATCAATTCCCACGACTTTACAATCATGATCATCCCCTATGTAGACTGAACCTTCTTCCCATGATTTGTAACTTACAAACATTCCCTTTTGGAAGTCATGTGATAGGTACATGCTGAGTCCATGACCCAATCTCCCTTATCTTCAGTCTTATATCCCATGGGCTTTAAGTGAGTTGCCGTTAAAATTTCAGTGTATTCATAAGAGTCTTCACCCAATGAAACATTACCTCTGATTTTCTATCATCATTTCTTTCATGATCTCTATTTCTATCATTTCTACCATTGTTTCTCTACTTTCTAGAGTTTCTTCTAAGATTTTCCCTTCTCAAGATTTCCTGCCCCCTCTTGAGAGAAATGAAGCACTTCGAGGAAGGTATATCTCGATGGTTCTTCTGATTTTTATCAAGATGATTCCCTCTTATGAAGTTTTTCCCTTTAGAGTAAAGAGACTCAACCCCTTCAGCCTTATTTTCTGTCTGTAGCTCAAGTTCTTTGTATCTTAGGGCATTAATCACTGAATCCATTATCACATTGTCTCTACCATATTTCAAAGTTGAGTTGACTTCTTTATAAGCTTCATGTATTGAGTTGTTGAGAATTGCAGCCTCATTTTCTGCCCTAAGTTTTTCTTCCCCTTGGTTGAAGCTATTTGTGAGTTTCTTGAACTCATCAAGATTCTCATCTAGAGACTTCATAGAATTCATTTTGAAAGAAAACAATCTCTCACGAACATAGATTTTATCGGATAGACTCTTTTGGTCATAAAGCAGCTTTAATTTCTCCCAAACATTATAAGCTGTAAATTCATTGATTACTTGCCTCAAAACTGTATCTATGATGCTCAAGATGAGTGTTGTATAGGCTGTATCTTCCATTTATTGTTTCTGTTCAGCATTCAGTGTAGCAGCCAACATTTTTTAATCATCTAAGGCTTTCAAAGTCTTCTGTGTAGTGAGAATAACTTGAATCTTCTTGGACCAAAGAGCAAAATCACTCATGCCATTAAATTTCTGTATTTTATACTTTGTTGAAGCCATCACTGTCTTCTTGAATATTTCTTGATGGTTTCTTGATTTTTTTTGCAGCTTTCTTGGAAGTTCTTGAATATCTCAGCCAAAGCTCTTATACCAGTTGTTATTCTTTGGACCTTTGAAGAATAGAAATAAATGTGTCCTAAAAAGAATTAGTCTGACCAAAAAGATGAGTAGTTCGTGTGAATGGAAGAAAAGAGGCTACATAACCAGCTTAATGTGTAGGTGAAATTATTTCTGCCATCCTTCTTATTTTCAAATTTGAGAAATTATAGAGAAATGAAAAGTTAAGTTTATGACCTCTTTCTCTCTATTGTTCTCTCTTCTCTTCTAGTTTTTCATTTTGTAGAGTTTTCTGATCTAGATTAATGGCTAAAATTATAGGTGAATCAAACATGCAACACAAGAGCTATGAAGAGAAGAAGAAGGAGAACAAGAAGATGTATAGTGGTTCGGTGATATCACCTACATCCACTCTCAAAGCCATCCAGAAGATGTTATTCGTTAAAAAACAGAGATAAGTTTTCTTTTCTATTACATGCTCCGTACTCTCTGTGAATGTTCCTTTTATAAAAGAATCTTACAAACAAAATTAGTTTTAACATAATTAATTTTGTTTTACAGGTACATGCAAAGGAGCTAAGGGACAACAAAATTATTAAATTCACAGGTTTGTAACAATTACCTATGCATACACCAATTTTGTACTTGTTATAAGTTTGTTTTTGTAACTTTCGTTGTTGTTGTTACTTCTTTTGTGTTTAGTCAAAAAGTGCTTTTTATCGATTGGCTGGTTTAATTATATTTGCTCACATAGTTAAGTTCGTCACTATTTTGTTTATTGTTTAGTATATTATAGATGTATTCAATATAATAATTAAGGTAACCATTTCACTTTTGGTTCTTGTTTTTTGAAAATTAAGTTGTGGATACTACTTCCACCTCTAAATTTCTTCCTTTATTATCTATTTTTTACCAATGGTTTAAAAAGCCAAGCAAAATTTTGAGAATTAAAAAAAGTAGCTTTCAAAAAGTTGTTTTTGTTTTTGGAATTTTGCTAAGAATTCAACTATTATACTTAAGAAAGATGCAAATCATGGTAATAAATGTAGATGAAATAGGCTTAATTTTTATAAACCAAAACAAAAAGAACTAAATGGTTACTAAACGGGCCTAACCTCTTTGAGATGACTATGACCCTGATATAACTAATCTAATTTTGTCATTATTTTTTTAAACAACAACTTATTTTAAGTGTAATCTACAAATCAAAGAATGACCATGAGTATAACTCAATGGTAATATATATTTTTTGCCTTCCGATCGAAAGTTCAAATTTATTGTGTTGAAAAGGAGGAAAAAATTTTAGGGAAAATTTCAATTCATACCCCTAATTTTTTGGGTTGTATTAATTTAAACCCCAAACTAATAATTGTATCGGTATAAACCCTAAACTTTATAGGTGTATCAACTTAAACCTCAAACTAATAATTGTATCAATATAATCCTGAACTTTTATAGGTGTATCAATTTATACCTCAAACTAATAATTTTGTCAATTTTAAACTTTGAACTTTTATAAACATATCAATTTAAACCCTAAAATTTCATAAATGTATTCAAATAAGCATAATGGAGGATTTAAATTGATATATTTATGAAAGTTCAGGTTTTAAATTGATACACTAATGAATGTTCAGGGTTTAAATTGATACAATCCGTAATATGAAGTTTAAATTGATATATTTATGAAAGTTTAAGATTTAAATTAATAAAATTAATAGTTTAAAGTTTAGATTGATATAACTTTATAACATTTAGATAAAACCCTAGATACAAAGGGAGAGATATTGGAAAGTTGAAAAGTTTCCAAAATGCATGAATTTGAACAAAAGGATGTGCTTGGTTTCAATAAATGAGACAATTGGGTTTTTTAAAACTATAGGCAAAAGAATAACCCAACTTGGAGGTATATTATATTTCAAGCGAATATTATTTTTATGATTATTTTGTCATGGATGACCTCATTTTTTCCCTTTGCTTTAGCTTCATGTTTTGGAGACTTCTTTTTTTCATTGAACTAATGATAACATAACTTGTTTTTGCTTGAATGTTATAGTTGCAAGAGAAAACTTGATTGCTACTTTATTTTTTTTAATTTTTTTATGGGGGTTAGTCAAAATAATAGAATGAAGCAAAGAAGGATTTTTTTTTTAAAGTTCTATTTAAAAAAGGTTTCTTTGATTTTGTTTTTTTGGAAAAAAATAACATTTGATTTAATGATAAACTTTTTGAGTGATTTCTACCCCTTAAAACTCTTACACTTTGTGTAAGAGTTTTTTTTTTTTTTTTTTTTTTTTTTTTTTTTTGGTGGTGGTGGGGTTTATTGTTTATTTTAAAGACATTAGTATATGTTTTGCATGAACTCTACCAAATTGGAGGAGAAGTTAGGAAATTTATAAAGTCTTGTTACTTTTTAACACTTTTTTCTTTGGTCAAGCTTCCTTTTTTTTTTTTTTTCTTACTACAACAATGGTAGGGATGCGAGATTGAACTTTCGACCTCTTGAATTGAGACGCATGCTAATACCACTGAGCTAAACTCATTTTGACATGTCAAATTTCACCTTAAGAAGATTAGAATCAAAGTGAAGTAAAGTAAAATAGAAAGAGAGTTCATATATATCCAAATCAACTATGATCTCACGCTCTTTATTAACATAAGAGTAATTATTTAACTTGTCATCAACTTTTCTAGATGTTTATAGATACACATCACTAGTCTACATAGTGAAGGTGGACAAACTCTTTAAGATGATATATATCTTAGCCTATGACACTACAAGAAATTCGACCTTTAGCGACGAATTACTTGTGAGTATTCTACAATCGTCACATTATCAGCGACGAAATATTATTTTTGTCGCAAGTGCATTTGCGATTAATTGGGCTTTAGTCGCATGCCCAATTAATGGGCAGAATGTTTATTGCTCCAAGGCATGCAACGAAAGTTCGCTTAGTCGCATAATGCGACGAAAGGTTGATTGGTCGCAAGTCTTTTTTTTTTCTTTTTTTTTTTTTAATGTTTTTTGGCTGATTGGGCTTTACGACTAATTGGACTTTAGTCGTAAGCCCAATTAATGGGGCCATGCGATGAAATCTTTAATTGTCTCAAGGACTTTTACTTTTCTCCTTTTTTTTTCTCCTGAGAGCGAGAGTTTTCACTTTTTTCTCATTCGTTCAGTCGTTCGTTCATCTGAAAGAAAATCAATCTGTCGTTCGTCGTTCATCATTCATCATTCATCCGACATTCACTAAGAGCTCGTTCATCCGTTCGATGTCCGACGTTCATAGTTCATCTGGATTGCTCATTTAGGTCACTACACAGTTTATGTATTTAGTGCTTCAATTGCTTATTCAGGTGGTTCTTGATTTGGATGAAACCTTGGTTTGTGGTTATGAAATTTCTAGTTTGCCAACCTTTTTTCACACTCAAGCAACAAAAGCTGTGAATTAGTTTGAGCTAGAATGTGTATCCTTAGACAAGGTACCTCTGGAAATTTATCTTTTAAGCCTACAGTATTTCTAAGTCTTCTTTGAAATATATATTTTATCGATTTTTTGGTAGCTCTATTGAAGAAAATTGAAGGAAAGCCGAAGATTAGTTACGTGACCGTATTCGAACATCCTGGATTGCATGAGTACTTGAGCCAGGCTGCTAAATTTGCTGAACTTATTTTATTCATTATTGGTCTTGAAGGTATAACATTGATTTATCAGTATCTTTTGCAACTTTTCTCCGGCTATCTATTGTCATATCTGGTCTCTTGCAAATATACAGGTTATGCTAAACCACTAGTCGATAGAATAGAAGAATAATTTCAAAATAGTGGAAGATGTTATATATTTGTATTTGTTGTTGTGAATGTGGGATGAGGGAGAGGGAGAAGAGAAAAAGAATTACAAAATATGTATGATTCTTTACTTGGGGAAAATATTATATGTTTGTTATTATGTGGTTTACTTAATGATATTTCATATTTTTCGTTGTTGTGGAAAAGGTGGTTGGGAGAGGGGGGAGTATTTGAGAATTTATGTTTGTTGTGACATGATGAGTTTTTGTGATAATTAGGGTTGAAATTATTTGAATTGTCATAATTATGTTCTAAACCAACTTATGATTCATAATATAAAATGAATTGATCATTTTATATAAACGGTGAATTTGTTTAAGTTTGATATTTAACTTTTGAAATTGTTGAGAATATGTGAATTGTGTTTGAAAATAATTTGATATGTATCTAAGTATGCGTGCAAGACTAAATTGGAGCTTCTTGATGATGACTACATTTTGGACTTTTTCTTTTGACGATCACTAATTAGGTGATAACTAATTATGTGCAAGACTTTTTTCTTTTTAAGATCACTAATTGTAGATTTTTTTTTGGATAATGGATATGGTGGATTTTATAAATATTTTTTAATACATAGTACGATTAAGTTGCACTACAATATTTTTTTAAAAAATATTATTAAAATATCGCAAGATTATTACATCAAGAGCATACAACAACGAGGAATGCAACGAACATAGAAACTTTGTAGTATTAAGAAAACGTTTCGAATTGCGGTTTTTAGTAAACGTCGCATAATGTGACTTTTCAAAAACGTTACATAATGCGACTTTTTGAAAACGTCAATATGTGACTTCTATATCAACGTCGCATAATGCGACTTCTTAATCAATGTCTCATAATGCAACTTTTTCATCATGTCGTCGCATCTTGCAACGTTATCTACCAAAAAGTCACAAAATACATTTAGCGATAGCGTGTGGCAATTTAAATTAGTTGCTAAATTTTTTTTGCAACGAAATTTTATTTTTAGCGACAAATATTTTTAGTTGCAAGGCCAAACTTCTTATAGTGTGATGAGCCCTCAATCACATCTAGTCATGGCTCTATGCTAATTAAGAAAGATTATTGACATTTCAACTTAGGCATGTGGACAATATCATATATGATATTAGGAGTGATATTAGGAGTGCAACAAAAAACCGAAAAATTGAAAAACCAAATCAATTCAAACCAATTCATTAATTTGGTTTGGTTTTTTAGTATAAAATTGGACATATTAGTTTGTGTTTAGAGAAAACCAAAAAGTATTGATTCCGATCGAATTTTGATTGGAAAAATCAATTAAAACCGAACCGAACCAAGGATACATATACTCTTAAAAATAAACTCTTAACATTAGGTCTCTTTTAGTGTTTTAATTATTATACTGCATATATTTATTGTTTAGAAGGAAAAAAAAGACTAATTATTATGAAGCGTTTATGTTATTTTTTTTAATTTTGCAAGTGTCAAAAAAAAAAAAATGTCTAATTTCAATCTAAAAAAAAAGAAATGAACCCAACTTTAATATTAAATTTACAAAAAGGACCAACTTAAAATAAAAATGAAAATTTGGAAGAAAAAAAGAAAATTTCAAAAACTAAGAACAAAACTGATAGTATACCGAACCAAATAAAAACTAATTCATTGGTTTCTCTTCTTTATTAGACAGTTTGGATCTCTTCTTTATAAAACCAATAAGTTTGGATTGATTCTTGGTTGATCCAAATTGAAAAAACTAAATTCACTATCACCTCATGGTATGAGCTCACAAACCTAGCGATATTTATCTTACCTTACTTTATTGGAAAAAAAAAAAACACCCGCCTTATTGAAACCAAATATATTTTTCTTATCTTATTACAATGCAAATCCCAATGGATAATCTCAATATTGGTCATGCTAGCTAATTGGTATCACATAAGGGTATAATTATCTAAAGTTTTTACCCAAAGTTTAATTATGAAGTGATATATATTTGTACTTTTATATAATATATATAGGGTGAAATGAAGTAGTGTGCAATTGAAATAATGAGAGGGCAATGGCCTAATAATTCACCTAAAGACAATTAATAAAGTAGGCTTCGAACAATTGAGCTTTTCTAGGTTGTGTTAATATTAGAAAGTGGAGAGAAAGCTTCATATATAATTAAAGATATGTGGCCTTTTTGAAAGGTGAATAACAAAAAGTTAACACCTTTCTCCTTGGGTATTGAACAACTAAAATTTAGGGACACTAGCACTCTTTTTAAACGATAAAATAAGTATAGTTCAAATTGCATAGTATTTGTATAATTAATCTCTAAATTTTCTTTTATCCCATATATTGTCAAAGAAAAATTATGTGATAAAGTTTTAAAAACGTTAAAGTGTTGATTGTACTAAAAAGACATTGATATAATTAAAGTTATCGTATCATATTAATTCATGCTTCTAGACCGACAAAAACAACAAAAATAGTTGCACTTTGTGTGATCAACGAGGAAGACAATGACACTTATCGGAGAAGGAAGAAGAAAGAAAATGGGAGAGAATTGTCAGGGACTCAAGGAGAAATAAAACGGCACATGTCACGTAATATTTTCACCAGTCAACTAACGATCAACTCAACGTAAAAGCTATTTCAAACAAATTTTAAAATTTGAGGAACAAAATAGACATATATTTTGAATCTTTCATTTACTAGTTAAATAATATATGCATGGTAGGAGATTCAAACTTCTAATCTCATATTTGAGAATCGGGTATACATGTTTTAGCCGAATTTAGCTAGGTTGGCCTATTAAATGTATATTTTGTGTTTAATGAATAAATTAGGGTTAGGTGATTAGTTAATTAAACTAAGAATATTCCCACAAAGCGCACGGAACAGACAAGGAAAAACAACTTTCTCCTCAATCATCGGTCTTTGCTAACTCAATTCACTACATCACTATCATTGTCATTAAAATCCTTAATCATTTTCTTTAATTACAATTTACATTTTTTTCAGTCAAACTACAAGATCAGTTTTTATTTTATCCAATTTTTAAAATAATATTTTACTCTTTTAAAATTTAAAGTTAGATACTTTTTCATTACTTCATCCCTTTTAATTGCCATTTGTCATACTTTTAGTTTATGCCATTTTTATTTAATTGTTAAGTTTGCTTCTTAAGTTCTTTTTGTCCCTTTGAAATGTCTCTCATGTTCAAATTGCTATATTGTTGTTGTCAATTAAAAGATTTTCTAGGGTTTAACAATTATTAGTTTTTTTTTTTCTTTTTGGTTGATTGTAGGGTTAATTATGTTGAAGGAGGTATAAATCCTTTTCTTCATTAGAAATACCTCCCAAACTTGTGTTATGTACTCCTCCCTTAGGAATGATCTCTATTCCTCTTTCTATTTCTTTGATTTTAAGTTTAAAGGCAATTATCGACGAGGTCAACTTAGAAATTATCTAGATAGTTTTATTACATATCGTTAGAACAATTGTTACAGTCTACTGGTAATCTATGTGTAGAGCGAATATTTTATTTACAGGTAAGTGTCTTAGTTAACTTATTCATGTGATTACATTTTATTGTTTCATGGTGTTTCGTCTAGATAAATTTGTTTATTATTATTTGTTTTAATCAATTATGTTATATTTGCTGCTAAATGTTACTTGGGTTATGTTGTGTTCTATTCCAACTAATTGTTCGCATTGAATATTATGTAAATGAAAGTTGAGAGAATATTTCAATCAAGTATATAGATCGAATATCAATCAATGTTTAACCACTTATTACATTTATTATATATCCGTGTCACTAAATAAACTACTTGTCTATCATGTCAACTATTTGTACTTTAATTTCAAGGAATCATCAAGCTACATTATTCAACAAGATTGGTGGTTTGGAGGAGAATTGGGCCTAAATATGCCAACTAGATATATTCTCTTTTTGCATTGACTCACCTACATTTAATTACGTCGACTGTTAAGTATATGGTTAGCTAGACATATTAAACACGTTAATAATGTTAAGTGTGTCAAGGGTTGGACGATTGATTACAAAATGAGTAGACAAGTGTGACCATGTCGAGCTTCGTGCCCAATTAAGTTTATTCTTCTTTTGCTCAAATATTGCTTCTCAATGTCACACGAATTTGCTCCCACCATCTAATCGATTGCTTGGTCTCAGTTGGCAAGTCCAAGTGATGACTAATCTCATATCATCCTCTCAAAGTGTCATGTCTAGTTGAGACTGGGTGGCTTATAAGAGTGTAATTGCTAACATGAGCGTAGTTTTAAGACATTTTCTTTCTCCCATAGCTGGTAGATTCCAATCTCCTCACAGCCACATGTGTTGTAGTATCTCAAAAAGAAAAAACTTTAAAAAGGTTTTAATTTCCATATACCAACATTATTATCATAGTTTGTAACCTATTTATATTTTAAAATGCTATATAATTTGTATTAGAATTAATGTTGTATCTAATCATCTAATACTTCAAATTTGATTTAGTTCATTTATAATTTTGAAACTTAATACTAAATATTGTAGCTTTTAGTTACAAATATAACTTTAATAATAAAATATTAGATACCATAAGCATTTCATGCGCCATATGTTTAGTTAATAAATTAAAGTGAGAACAAACTAAATTATTGAAAAATAATTTTCCCTATAAAATATATAAAATCCAATTAATATAATTTTCTTTTTTTAATATATAATTTATTTATTTTTCCATATTTGGGGGATCGTGCTTCATTAAAAATTGAAAATTAAAAATAATTTTTCAACCGACCTTTCACGAATTTTATTGCTGAGGAAGCGTCAAATTGGCAGCTGGAATGATGGGTTGTGATCTAGACACGTGGCAGACATCCAAAGGTGGTAAACAACTAATGGAGAGCCAATCAAATTTCTTCTAAGTCAACTTGATGGCTGTTTCTTGACCGTTAGATCGAAATCTAGAAGATCATGGGAGAAAAGTCATTGAAAGCAATGGATACAGAAGATCTTTCCATTATCTGTTACCACCTTTTAATTCTTGGTAGTTATAAGTGGTTTCCTTTTTCTTTTTCTTTTCTTTTTTCCTTTTTCAAAATTTTCAAATCTTTAAAATTAGTTTAAATATCTATTATTGAAAATTGTTTTTTGAGTTATTTTTTTTTATTTTTTTAAAGTATTCAAATTAAAATTATTATTCTTTCTTTCTTTCCTTTAATTAGATAAAACTATCTTTTGCTTGATAGATTTTGAGTTTAATTTATATAATTTTAGTTCTTACCTTTTTTTTTATTATTATTATTTGATTTCAATTTAATTCATATGTTTCAAAATGTTTACACTCTTAATCTTTAAATTTTGAATTTTGTTTCAATTTGGTCTTTAGGTTTCAAATCACACTTTTAACTTTGATTTTTCTTTGAATACTCACTCTCAATTTTGGAGTTAATGTTTATTAATTAACTAAATTAGTTACAAAATAAAATTTTAAAATTAATTTTATTAGAGATTAAAAAATAGTAAAATTTAATTCATTATAATTATTTTAAATTAATTAATAAATACGAACATTAAAGATTGAAGGTGAGTGTTCAGTGAAAATTGAGTTTAAATGTATAAATCTTGAAATCTAGGGGTTAAGTTGAAACAAAACTCAAATCTCAAAGTTAAAATTATAACATTTAGAAACTTAAGGCTTGAATTGAAATCAAACTTAAAACTAAAGGACTAAAAATGTAGCATAGTGAAACTAAGGACCAAATTTGCAAATTGTAAAAAGTGATTAAAGGAAAATCTTAACTGCCTATTTTGTTTAGTAAAACAACTCATTTATTACTTTGTTAGAATCACTTTTAAATTTTAATTAATGTATAAAATCTTATTAGTACGAGCTTTTAGATTTAACTTTTCTAAAAATCTGTTACTTTCCTAACTATTTAAATAAATATATTATAATCATATCATTCTATATTTATATATTTTGTCAAACCTATTTTAAAATTCAATTGATTCAATTTTTATAGCAATTAATTATTTAAAAAACTTTTATCGAATAACCGTGATTAAACAAAATTAACTGAAATTCAAATCATATAAAATTTTAAATAAAAATAATCGATTAAATTTTAAATTATACCAATATGATAATAATTGAGATAATAAGCTCATTTGGCTTATATATACACTAATTAGTATTAATTTACCAAACACCTTAATTAGTTTTTCTAATTTAAAATTAAACTTAGCCAAACATTATTTTACTTCAACTCACAGTTAATTTTTCTTAACAAATCCCAAGCGGAGTTTTAGTTTCAAATAGGTTTCATAGTTTTTCAAGTTGCCATCTTGTTTTTTTTTATATTTTTGGTTTATTTTTAATTTAGTTTCTATAATTTTATTAAATTCTATAAATCGTTTGTGTCGTTATAAATCAAATTGTCATACTTAAAATACTTAATATGCATATTTGTTATTTATATGACAATAAGTTTGTTGGTACTCAGAATTCGTCCGTATTAGGCTTTGGTGCAGGTCTCCAATGCCCTTGGCCTCTGGCCCCATTCTTCCAGGTTTGGTCTCAAGGTACTTCGAGCTCACTTGAGAGATCTTCGCATTAGTGTAGTACCAAACCTATTGTACATCGATGCTTAAGTTAGTATAAGGAGTGACTTATTCAACAAAAGCACAAAAAAAGTAAAGATAAGTTGTTCTTTTGAAGATTACTTACTTTCTCCTTTTGAGTGCTCAAATGAGGCTATTTATTAGTTTGTCTTCTGATACATGCTTTTAGTTACGTGTAACGACCATTGTATCAGGGATGTTTCTGGCACTCGAGGTTGTAAGGTGCCCATCCACGTCCGGGTCGTTTATTTCTTGATTGGTATGTATTCACCATCTCGACTGGTTACTACTCAAACTTTGAGGCATTGGCATTTCCCTTTAGATGTTAACTTTTTGTTATTGACCTTTATGCCTCTATGTCTCCTCTTGGTATCTATGAACTTGGGTCTACCCTGGATTTTGAGCCTTGCAACAACCCCTTAACAAAGTTAATATTTTTTACCGACGTGGCTAACTACGTTAGCCTAATATAAATTATACTAGGGAGCACAACTAAGTAAAAGTAAATGGAAAGATAATAGATTTTAGAATTGGTTAATGATTTATCACATCCATGCACGCAGGCACATTTTGTTTGTAAAGAACTAATAGAAATTCAAAGAAAATGTATAGTCATATTTTGTTAGGATTAAAATTTACGATGGATCATCAAGTTGACCTAAAAAATGGGAAGAATCCTTTTCTTCTTCTTTTTTTTTTTTGATAAGAGATTTGAATAACGATATTGACAATTTCATGGTATATTTCTAAGACAACTTCAATGTTGGGAAGTTAGGTTCCCTAAAGCAAATTCAATTAGTAAGAAAAAAAACAATTCTAATTTTTTTCTTTTTCTTTTTCCTTTTTTTTTTTTACCATAATTCTTCTTCTTCTTCTTCTTCTTTTTCTTTTTTTCTTTTTTTTTTTTTTGTGTGTGTGGAAAGGTTAGAATAAAATCAAATGATGTTTATAGGAGAGATGTTTAAGTAGAAATCTTTTGTAGTTTGAATTATTATTTACCAAATGAAACGATTATGTATGATAGAGACTAAACTCTTATGAAAAAAGTATGGAAAAAAAGCTTATTTCCATGCATGAACTTAAAAAAACTCTACTACATGCATGGAAAATACTTGACCAAAGCCAAAACTCTTATAAATGTTGTTTTTATATATATATTAAGATTTTTTTTTAAAAAAAAAAAAGAGAAAAACAAAACACTTTTAATCAATTAAAATAATCCAAGAAGCTATACTAAACTAACAAATTGTTAATTTTTTCTCAAAAGTGTTTTTATAGAACATTGGACTTTTTTTTTCCTTTCAAAACTTATCTAAGACACACTCGTAGTTTAAATTGTTGTAGCTAATTTAAAAATAATTATTAATTACCTTTTTTTTAAAAAAAAATTGTAATAAGAAATAAATTAGTATTTGGTAAATTTCGACCCAAAAAAGTAAGTTATTGTGTTTGTTAAATGAATAGGAAACCTTACTTAATAACCATTTAGTTTTGGTTTGTAGTTTTTGAAAATCATGCTTGTTTTCTCATAGTTTCTTTACAATAAATTTCATATTTCTTAAAGAATCATTCGATTTTTAGTCAAATTCCAAAAACAAAATTAAGATTTTAAAAATTCTCTCCCTTTCTCTTTTTAGTTTTTAAAACCTTGACTTGAATTTTAAAATCATTTGTAGAAAATAGATAATAATAATAATAATAAAAACCACGAGTAGAAGTTAAAAATAGTGTTTATAAACGGTTCTAAAAAATCATAACAAAAAAAAAAAATTATAGATAGAAAAAATGTCAAACTATTTACAGAAATAAAGACAAAAAAAACATTGATAGACTTCTATTAGCGTCTACCAATGATAAATTTTTATCCGTCTCTATCCGCCTCTTAAAAAAAATAAAAAAATTGTAATTTTATGTAAATAATTTTTCTTATTTTTTTTTCTTATTTTTTTTTTTTTGAAAATCTTAGAAAAAAAAAGTTAATAAATTAGACTAAAACATTTTGATTTAGGTATAACGTTAAAATAAACCTACTATCAACAATGGTTTGAAATGATACAACGGAAAGTTATATTTTGTTTGTTTAAATTATCTGTTACACTATAAAAGAAATAAATAGTAGTGGAAAATTTTCATAGAAATCTTAAAATTACGATTAAAATTTAGAGAAATTTTTTTTCTTTTCTTATTAGCTATGTTAACTCAGTTGAAGCTTCAGATTTATGGTGTTGATTATACATCTTGTTTAGTTTCACATGTCAATATCATTTTCGATGAATGACGAAACTTATCCAATATGTTACATTTTTTAATTTTCTTTTTTTCTTTTTAGTTTTATTTTCAATTCAAAATATTTATATCTAAAGAAATTAAATTTTAAAAAACCACAAAAAATAGTCTATATTTATTTTTAACCGCATTAAAAAATTTTCATTAAATTTTCACACTATTTCAACTCTAAATTGAATTGATATATATTTTTTTTCTTTTGTCATCTAAAATTTTTATTTTCACATCATTTCACCTCAAAAAATATTCCTAAATTTTTTATCATTTTGTAATTATTTTATCATTTCTTTTTAAAATTTTTGCTATCGCATTGACATTTACAGAAATATTTAAAATATACATCTAAATGTTAGTTTATTTTACAGAATGATGATTAAAAATGGTCAAGTAAAATATAATTAAGCCACGATGAAAGTTTCATTAACTAATTATAATAATTTTCATAATTTTTTTTTTAAATTTTCATCCATCTCGAAATTTCCAATACTTCGAATCTTAGATACAATTTAAAAAAAAAAAAGGTTAGCATTACTCTATATATATATATATATATTTTTTTTTTTAAGGTTGCATTGAACTCCACCATTAGAAAAATTAGGACATAAAAATTGGTTGTGAAGTGAAGCTACTTTTAAATGTTAGTGTGGAACAAGTTTAAAAAAAATGAGTGAATGAAGGTTTGGTTTAACAAGTAACTTTATTGCATAACAATCCGAGGTATCATTTATAGTGATTTGGAAAGAATTAAAATTATTTTTTCATTTTTTAAATCACTCCAAACACGTGTATAAAATTGATTTTGAAAGCATTAAAAGTGATTAAGAAATAATCTCAAGGACCTATTTGAAAGTGATTTTGAGATAGTTAAAAATCATGATTGAACATGCATATGGTAGATTTAATTATATAGGGGCACCTTTATAAGGGTCCAAATGAAAAGTAACCCTAAATTTAAAAATCAATAAGATTTGGCCTTTTGCTGGTCATCTCCAATGAAATTATTATTTTAACCATTTTTCCTTCTCCGTCTTTCTTTCTTTTGCAATTTTTTTTCTTTCTTCTTTTTTCTTTTTTCTTTTTTTCTGATTTCTTCCTTTTTTTTTTTTGTATTTTTTCTTCATTCTTCTTCTTCCTCTTTCGGATGGTTCGTCTTCGTTTGCGTTCGTATTCATCTCCGTATCTGTGTGCGTTTGTCTGTGTCTTCGTCTTCACTTCAGGTTGGTTCTGCGTTCATCTTCTTCGTCTTCTTCTTCCGTTGCAATAAGGAGTGAGAGCAAGAATTGGGGAGTGAGATGGGGAGCAAGAATCAGAGAGTGCGATGGGGGAGTGAGAGTGAGAATTGAGGAGTGCGATGGGAAGCGAGAGCGAGAATCAGTGAACGATAGCAAGAATCGAGGAGTGAGAAGCGAGAATGACTTCGCGCGACAGACCCTTGCACGGGTCTGGGGTCAAGTTGGTAATTTCACACAGTAATTACGTAAACATGAGACCATTTCTCATTTGTTTTTTAATCTTGGGCCATTTTTCATTTGAGCCCCTCAAAGAAGGCTATCTATTTAATAATAATGGGTTTTACACTTTCAAACCTAGTATTTCATGCATTTAATTGGAGAAAAAAGGGAGAAAAATGCCAAGTGAACTAAAAAAAGTTATAATAATTTTCCAACTCAATAAAAATAATTAATGTCAACGAATGTAGTAGCAACTACTAAATCATCTTTTCGTTATCAACTAATAATTTAAGAACAATTTAATACTACTTTTCAAACTTGACCGATTAAATAGGCTCCAAATACAAATCTCGAGACCAATATATATATATATATATATATATTTTGTTCTAATATATGTGTTTAAAAATTAATCACTTTTCTTATTTAGCCAACATTTAATTTTATAAGAACAATTATTATTATTTTTTAATTTTAGTTTCTAAATTCGAATAGCTAGAATTTCTAAAACAATCTCAAAAGTAGATTAGAAACCAAATCATATTTTAACAATCCTATCTTTAAAAAAACTAAATAACAATTAATAATGATCAAAATAAAATGAAATGAAAACGACAGTCCAAAGATTTGGAAGATTATCAAAATATGTTATGAGGCTTAGAAAAAACATGTTTGAAAATTTAAAAAAGCAAAAAGACCACAAAAAATAAAAAATTGCTTTTTTAAAAAGTAAGATTAGTTAATAAGAGGCCTTTAAAAAGAATTATTATATTTCATAGTATATTAGTTAAGAAAAGAATAAAAATTTTTTCTTTTCTTTTATTATTATTTTTTTAATTGAAAAGTCTGTTTTAGGGTCTTAAAGAAAGAGAGAGAGCTTGTGTTTATGGCAAACACAACCTTTTTTTATTATTTTTTTATGGAGTATTAAAAAAAGTGATCACTTTGTACAAAACTCAAAGCAAGAGCTGTCATTTGTGGCCTCTTAGAAAACCAAGCAGCGTTTTAGACCTCTCAAACCTCTCACAAATATAATATTAATTTTAGTACCATTTTCGTCCTGTATTTCGGGTTTTACTCCATTTTAGTTTCTATATTTTGGCTTGTCTTATTATTACACGATACTTTTAACGGAAAATTACCTTTTTAGTCTTCGAATTTTGAAGAATAGGTGTTTGGTTCCCGAATCTTCAAAACATAACTTTTTCGTCCCTAAAATTTTTAGAATAGGTGCATTTGGTTCCTAAATCTTCCAAATTTATCTTTTTAGTTTTCAAGTTCTTAAGAATAGATTTCAGAAATCCATTAAGTATTTTTAATTTTTTTACATGATTATATAACATTTCGATTTATAGAAATAAGTTTCCACAATACTTTTAGCGAGAAGAGGTAATTTTTCTAAAACTAATTTTCTAATTTAGAATAATAATTTACAATTATTGTAGGGACATTTTAGACTTATTTTGAAAAATGTAGAGATTGAAAAGATACATTTTAAAAACATAGGAAATAAATGCACATATTCTAAAGAACTCAGGGACTAAAAAACTATAAATTACTGTGAAAATAAATTAATGAGAAACTAATTGAATTTGACTAATTTTAAGTTTTATTGAAAGTACATGATCGTGCACGTTTGGGAATTTGAACCACAACCTCATAGTTTCTAATGCACTCGTATATTAATTAAGCTATACTTGGTTTGACTTGATGGTGTAAATTTAACATATATATACATCTCCTTCTAGCAATATATATCAAAGATTTTTTATATATAGATTGTATCATTTTATTGTATCCAATATTATTCACTTTTGTATACTATGTGGTGTTGTTGCGCTAAATCAACCAAATTAATAGAAACTAAATTGAATTTCAATTTGAAATTTAGGGATGTGATTGCAAAATTAAAATTTTTAAGGACTTGAAAATTAAATAGACATAACCGTTAAAATTTCACAACTAAAATTTTTACTTGAATTTAAATATGAAATAGAAAGGTTTTAATATAAGAACATTAAATTTAAAAATTAGAAACTAAAATTTTGAGACTTTTTTTTTTCTTTTTATTAAATTAATCCAAACCATCAAATAATTGGGTTGTACACTTATACTAAAGGGTGTAGTTGTTTATTTTATTCTCAAACTTTGCATAATTTTTTCTCTCAATTATTACTCCAAGAAAAAAAGATAGTGAATGATCATGTGAAATTACCTAACATATATGGCTAAGCTACATGATTTTAATGGTCAAAGGGTTCTAAAATTCTCATCCATGTGCATTTCAAGATTTCTTCAACCAAGTAGTTGAACAATTCTAGTTTTTGATAATTATTCTGTTTTTTTTTTCTTTTTGAAAATTCAAGTCTATTTAAATTGATTAGAGACAAAAAAAAATTATTTTTTTAAAAAGTTGTCATTGTTTAAACTCTATTGATAAAAATTATTTAACATATATTTTAAAAGTGTTTCGAGAGCTATTTTGAGTGGCTACCAATAGTTTCATTTTTTTTAAAATGAATTATTTTCAAAATCAAATACTTAAAAGGTTAAACCAAATTCATCCGAAGTTTACCATGAACATTTTCTTCGTTGCCTAAATTTTTAAACATGTTTTTAAAACCCAAGTTAAAATTTGAAAACTTTATTTTGTTTTTAAAAATTTGCTTAAAATTCAAATGTGCGGAATGAGGGTAAGGTTACTTAAAGGAAAAAAAGTGAGAAAACAAACATAATTCTCAAAAGTAGAAAACATAAAATAAAATGGTCATCAAACGGAGTTTTCGTTTTTAGTTTTTGAATTTTAAAAGTTATGCAAACTTCATCCCAATTTTTTTTGGGTATGTTTTCAATCATGTTTATAAATGGATTTAAATTTGTAACGAGATATTAAAAATCTTTACAAAAAGTAGATAATAAAATAAATAACTTATAAGTTCGTTACCGTAGTTTATTATTGGGAATGCGACCAAAGTCCCACATTGGTTAGATTAGAGAGGGATCATGAGTATATAAGTAAAGATGATTATCTCCATTGGTATGAGGCCTTTTGGGTTTGAAACCAAAAGCAAAGTCAGGAGATAGTTTGAGGTTCGTTGTCTCTATCTTTTAATTGTTCGAGTTAATATGTAGTATAGCAAGTAAAAAAGTACTTTAACCTAATCCAAATTGTATGGATTGGATTGCGTAGGATTGATCAAGTTTTTTGAGTCTATCGGATTTTTTGAACACACTTATTGACTATATTTTGTTGATATGATTTCCCACATCATCATTACATTAAATTGTCAATCTTAACGTAGCTTAGTGGATAAGATATTAATTATTCTCTTAAATATTATGGTTTGATCCATTACTCATACAATTGTGGGGAATTTTCAAAAATAGAAGAATAAGTCTATTATTGATACTATGTGATAGACCCTGATAGAAGTCTATAAATGTCTATCACTGTTCTTTTTATTATTTTTGTAAATAATTTGACATTTTTTTTCTATCTATGAAAATTTTCCTACAATTATTGAATTAAGAAAAAGAATCAAAAAGCTTTTTGGGTTGATTTTATGATCTAAGTGGTATCAAGCTGGATCATTTATTTGAACCTTCAATCTTGATTTCTAGTTGTTAAGCATTCTATAACTTTTTGAGTCTACAAATAAGGTCGAGTGTTAAAGTATTGATATTATTACATTTACTGTAACTCATCAACTTAAACTTTTGTGTTGATTGGTGATTTGCAGTATTCCCCATTTTTCATTTTTTGTGACTTGTTTTCAGTTTTAAGAAAAACAATTATTTACGTCACATTTTGATAACTGTTTAAATTTTTATTTTAAAAATTTAAAAATTAGGCCTATAAACCTCATTATCACATATTAATTTCATTTGTTTTGTTATCTATGTGGTAAAAATGTTTTCAAAATTCAATCAAGTTTTTAAAACTTAAAAAGAGAAATAATTTTTAAAACTTGATTTATTTTAGAATTTGATTAAGAATTCAAATCTTTCATTAAAAAAGATGAAAACCATCATAAAAAACTGGTGAAAAAATAAGCAAAATTTTAAAGAATTAAATGGTTGTTTGGGACGTTGAGTTGGTTATTATAGTTTATGAGGTTATAATAGTCTATGAGGTTATAATAGTCTGTATTTAGGATACAAACTATTTTAGTTTAAGTTATTCCTGTGTTTAAGGTGCAAATTGTTTGTGTAAGATATAATAATATGTGTTTGAAGTGCATGTTATTTTAGTTCGAGTTTAAGGTTTTCCTACTATTTTTCATTATACAAATAATGATATCTTAAATATCATATTTTGTAAATATAAGTAAAAACATTTGTTCCACCCATTTTTTTTACTGTGTTGAATTTTAAGTTACGATATGATTGATCAATTTGATCACTTTAGGATGAACATGCAAAAAAATATATGAGATTAGGTTACGATTCATATCACTAAGTAAGAACAATTCATATTTTGGAGATAAAAAAGGCAATTGATTCTTTAACTCTATGATTTTGCACAAAAAAACATATCCGCAAGAATGACTATTGCGAAGTATAAGTCAACCACCATGATCACACACAAAACAAATTGTAAACTTAAATACATGATTCCAATAAAACAATTGTGGTTTCATTATCATTGAAAACACTTGAAGAAAAAGTATTAGTGTCTTATAAATCAAAATAAAAAGATTTGTTCCACCAAATTTAAAAAACTGTGTTGGATTCTAGGTTACCTTATTCTACATCTATGTAGTCATTTTGAGGATGTGATAATTGGTTAAAATCTTGGGGTAACACAAGTGCACATATCAAATGTAATATAGTAGAACGGTGCATAAGAATTCGAGTATCATCCTCTAAAGATCAAATGCTCGCATTATGCTTAGCTATTTCAAGACTGTGTTGATTGTATCTAAAGACTGAACTTGTTATGATTTAATTTTGATTTTGAAAATAAAAGAAAACAACATAAAGACAAGTGTCGAAATTCAAAAGACAAAGATCTTCAAGGGTGCTGATTTCCTTAATTACTTCATTAAGTCATGCAAAGGTTTCCATAGATTATTATGTTATGATATGTTTAAGTTTAAAAAACTATTTTCTGGATTATTTTCTTTCAATAACAATATTTTCTCATGCAAACATAATTGATTACTAATCGTATGAAACCAAATTAAGAAGCATGACATT